>NW_017729032.1:81958587-81970294 GCF_001723915.1 Gavialis gangeticus
GTTCCCCTCAAGTCCGTCTTGCATCACGGTGGGGAAGTCCTGGTCCCTGCACAAGAAAATGGAGGTGAAGGATTGGTTAAAGAGGTCTGCTTTCTCCTCTGGCGCAACCACCAGATTGCCCAGAGTATCTTGTAGGGGCCCCACATTTCCCGGTTCTTTCCTCATCCTCCCTATATATTTGAAAAAGGACTTTTTATTATCTTAGAGCTTGGATGCTAGTCCTAGCTCTATGTCTACCTTAGCTTTCCTGACAGCCCCCCTACAGGCCCAAGCAGAAGAGGTATACTCCTCCTTGGTGATAGCACTCCCCTTCCACTGGGTGTACACTGCCTTTTTAGCAATCAGGCATTCCCAGATGCTCTTGGTGAGCCAGGGGGGATTTTGGGCACTCTTGCCCCTCTTGCTTCTTGTTGGGATGGTCACCCCTTGGGTCCTGAGTATCGTCTCCTTAAGGAACGACCACTCATGTTGGGCACTGAGTTCCCCTACTCTTGAGAACCCCAGCTCTTCTCCCATTAATCTCCTCAACTCGTTGAAGTTGGTCCTCTTGAAGTCTAGGGCTACCACCTTGCTGCAGGCCCTTGACACCTTGCACTGGATGGTGAATTCCAGCAAGCGACGATTGCTATCATCCAGGTGGTCAAGAACCTGGAGGCCTCTTACTAGGTTGTCGCCTGTACCCAGAACCAGGCCCAACAGAGCATTTCCTCTGGTGGGACTGTGCACCTCCTGAATTAAGTGGAGGTCCTGTATCTCAGCCAGAAACCTCCTGGAATGGTCCAACCTGGGTGACTGCTTTTCCCAGGAGATGTCTGGGTAATTTAAATCACCCATGACAACTGCATCCCTTGCCTTAAGTGCCTCTGCAAGCTGGCCTGAAAATTCCCGGTCCAGCTCCTCCCCTCTCTTTTTTCCCTTCACTTTTAAGCATGAGTTTAATAAACTTCAGTATCTTGGAGCTAACCAGAGCCTTCAGTGTGCTTGCCTGACTTGGGGAGAAGGTTGGGGTAGGAAGTGCTTGGACCCATATTTTTGGCTTTCCAGGGCCTACGGGAAGGAACATGGTTAGGGGTTGTGGTCATATTAGGGAGTGAAGATGCAGATGGTTGTTAGAAAGATAGCTTTTATTGAACAAGTAATACAAGGGATCTCATTGACAAAATGAATATCAATAGAAGTGTCAATAAAAGGAAATAAAAGAGGAAGGTGGAGTTCTGGCTTCATATGAAGATAATTCCCCGTAACTATCTCATGCACTGTGACTGTTTCCGCTTCTCAGAAGAGGCAGTGTTTCTGGCAAGGGTGGGATGCAAAACTAAATAATAATAATACTATACTTTACTGCTTAATTCCCCACTTTTCAAAAGACAGAGTTTTGCTGGATGCCACTTTCTTAAAAACTAAATATTCAGAGAGGCAGCATTTTTTTTTAATGGACCAAAGGCAGTTAAGATTGAAGAGTCTGCCACTAACCTTAATCATGTTGTTTTGGACAAACATTTTGGATGCACTGAGTTTTAATTTGTCAGTATAGGAAGTAAAGTGGATCTGGCCTTCCCTGTGTTGCAGGAGGCTTTCTGACCTATCTCATTGATTCATATGGGAAGACAGAATTCTAAGCCACATTTTCTTCCTAAGATCAGCATGGTTGAGCACCCCTATGCATAATTTGGAATTGTACTTGTAGCAATTGCTTATGTACCATTCTGGCAGACAATTAGTATTTGTTACAATGGTGCACAATCTATCCAGATCTCTAGGCCAGATGGATGGGGCAGTGCTGATCCATGGGCCTGATCCTGTGCAGGGGGTTGCTCCACAGCCAACCCCATGTGTGGATTTGGCTTCAGAGTAACCATGTGTGCTGGGCCGGATGCTGCACACATAGAGTTTCATCCAGATGGGGCCCCTCACTTGTCTGGAAATTTGGCAGCAGAGAAGTGATGGTAGCATTAAATTGCCACAGCTTTAGGAGCAATTAATGGTGCTCCATAACTTGAGTACTGCTGATTTATAATGCTCTAATCTGCCTAAGGAAAATTGAGTTTTCTTCAGCAGTGAAAAAAAAAATCAGGAAAAAAAGGCCAATACACTGATCCTTATGGTCATTAATAATTTTGTCTGTCAGGCAATTTTAGAAACAGACTCCAATGGTGTAAGCTTCATTACTTTCAATTATGGAGCTGGACTGTGTAGGTGGTTACTTCATGATGGAAGTTCTACCACCATCTATATAACAGGAAGTGGGAATAAGGCAATCTCGAAAAAAAATTAATAAGTCTTCTGAATGCTCATTTTAACAGATCCTTTTGGTCTTGTGCCTAGTTCATCCAGAGGTATCTCAGGTACCTGTACACAGAATTGTATTGTGTTTATGAGACACTTGAGCTCTTCTGGAATCAAAGCCAGGTGAACTGCCAAGGGTGTTTACCCATCAAATTCAACACCATACACAAAATAACACAATGCTGTGTAACTTGTTAACAAATGGAATTTTCCTCAAACTGGATGCAAACCTGGATAATTATAATCTCAAAAAGACCCGCCCCCCCACACACTGACTTTCTGCTACATTTGATTTCCTTTTGTTATTCACTATTTGATGCATCTCAAAATATTTTCCACATATTTTCAAATATTTAGTTACAGCTGCAGCTGCTATGCAGCTGGGTCATACCAGTAGGCTATACAAATGATGTGATGAAGAATTAGCAATATTTCTAATGCTACCTTAGAGGCAATCAGCTAAAGCAAAAAGAGAAGAAAAATTGTGGATTTCTCAAACGAGCCTTAATTGGTTGATAAATCTTTAGCTTGTAAACACTAAAGCATACCATATAGTGTGTAAAATACAGAAATATACATAGTTCTACAGAACTATAAATGTATTTAAGAAAAAATAAATCAAGCTTTTATATGGTAGACTTATTGCATCTCCTATCAAAAAAAATATTTTTTCATTGTGTAATAAGTGCTTTACATGTCAATGCTTAGAAGTGATATTTTCTACCATTTGCCTTGGGAGATATAGATTAAGTGAGCACCCCCAGAAGAATGATTTCTGACTCATTATCCAGATACTTTTCTCACATTAAATTTACTATAATTTTTACCGTCCTTTACTTTTTTGTGTCCTTGTGACAAGGTATTTAGTAGAATTTGCAGATTTGTTGGAATTTGACAGGGCCACACCATGAGCACTTCTTCTATAACCTCCAATTTATGACCTCTTGGGCTGTCAACCATGTGCCTTAGTGCCTGCACCATCCCAGCCCCCATTTTTGCTATAACATCATATTTGTACTTTTACAGTACCATCAACAGGGATGGCATTTTTAAAGTTGAATATGGCTCCTATTCCAAACAGTTCACACTCATTGCTTAGATGTAACACAGCTGCAAAACAACAAATAATGGTAAGGAAGGGAAAACTTGCAATTACACTGCCACAAAGTTTCCTTAAATCCCCAGTTTTGAATCTCATAAGTAATTAACTTTATTCCCATAAATAATCCCATGGATTTCAATGATATTGAATGTAACATATTCACCTAAATCAGGGATGTTCAACCACATGCTGTGGGTTAGATCATGATACATCATCCAGCCTTGCAGAGCTTCCCATGGGTATGGACATTTGTCAGTGGGAGAACAATAGTACTGCTATGATTACGCGGGAGCCCAACTTCAGTGCTGAAAGTCCTCAGAAAGGGCAAAAAATGCCAGTTACCCTGTCTCCTGCCCCTTGTATACCCCAACAAGCAGGGAACAACATTGTCCTTCATATAACAAGTAAATATAACTAATTCTAATAGATCTATTAATAAAGAGCTTAAGTAAAACTTGGATTAACACTGATCTTTACACCTGGCTACTATCCCCTAAAGTAACAGCTGGGAACACTAGATTTTAGCATTTTCTTTGTTTACAATTCCTCCAGCTAGTTTTCATTTCAGATGATAATCTACTTATCTGAGCCAATTTGAATTAATTTTTGAAACACATTCCATGACTCACTGTAGCAAATGGGTTGTTTTTGTCACATCTGTTTTGGCACACTGACAACATTCAAATTCTATCCTCTGAGTTTCACACTAGGATAAACCAAAGACAAACCAAACACACTTTGCAAAGTACAGTATCGCAAAGGTCTTAAAATGAAAGTTTTAGTAGCAGCAATAATGCATATGTTGCTGCTTGAAGGGATTTTTAAGGAACTACCCTGATCTGCCTTCTGCCAGTTTTCAGATGACTTCTGTTTAGAAATATAGGTGATATAGTCATCTGACCAAATTGCTTCTTGTAGAAGGCAAAGATTTTTGTGGATGCCTACCTTTTATTAGATGCCCTGCATGGTTGGGATAGACTTAGACAGGCTTTTGAATGCAGTGTATTTTCTTCAGGTCCGAGAAAACAAATACAAGCAAGGACTCTCATAAATGACAACTTGCATGAAGATTTCCCCAACCTTGGGTTAGCATTTGTATATAAGTGTTCTAACATCCTAGTGATATAAGTTCAAATGTACAAATGTAGGCACTTAAGTTAATACCTCTAGTCAAAACTGAGGTGTTCACAGGAATGCTAAACAGAAGATAATTGGGGATATAAATCTTCAACCAGCTCTTTCACAGATTCACAGAAGTTTAGGGCTGGAAGGGACCTTGTGGTTGTGCCAATTTTTTATGTGGTTGAATTTGAAATATCTATGTTTTAATATTGCATCTGTAAATGCTAGATTGTTATCATAGGGCTCACACATTGCATTTCATAGTTTCTAGGGTCGGAAGGGACTTGAGTAGATCATTGAGTCCGACCCCCTGCCATGGCAGGAAAGAGTACTGGGGTCAAATGACCCCAGCAAGGTGTACATCTAGCCACTGTTTCCAGTGGCCCTGTGATCTCATAAACGGTCATATTCATTTCAAAAAAGGATTTGAAGTCATGAAAATGGTCACCAAAACCCAGTCATTACCTTGAACATGAGATAGTGTTTATACAAAGAAATGTCCTGTTCGTAGAATAAAAACACAGGATCCCTAAAGCTAGGGACAAGCATTAAAAAAGCTGGAGGCTGAATTGATCCAATCTTTGCACTTTAGTTTAATCTGCCTAGATTGAACCAATTCACAAGTGGATAGACGTTCAGGAAATGCAGGCACATACTTGCAGTGGCTCAGGCCAAGAGCTGCGGGGTGTTAAAGCAGCCCTTAGCTGCAGGAAAGATATGCCAGGAGGAGATTGTCAGCCCTGGCACTAGCTTGCAGTGAAGTGGCCAGGGAGGGGTCCCCCACCTCCCTGTCACTCAGAACTGAGCTGAGGTCTGCCAGATGCTCCCCCCTCGCTGTGGCAGTGGCAGGGACAGTGGTATGGCCAGACATCAGCTGGCATGGTCCCTGAGGCAGAGGGGGCAGGGAGGGCTGTTATGCAGACTGCACAGATGGAAGCTTTAGCCCAATGCCTTCTGCCCAATGCACAGAGCTCTAGCTCTAGCTTCAGCTGCTTTCCACCCACTCCCCACATGGAGCTGCTTATCATGCCCGGCAGGTGGAGGAAGGCAGCTGGAGCTGGAGCCACAGAGCTCCATGCTCTGAGGTGAAGAAACACCTTTCCTTCTGCCCCTCAAGTATGGGAAAGGTGTGGCAGGGGCAGGAGGGAGAGGGGAAATAGCTGCTGGAGATGAGGGGAAGCTGGCTGCTGGCTGGGCTCAGCAGGGCTGTTCTCTTACCCTCACCTCTAAGCGTGGCTCCTGCTTCTGCCTCACTGTGCATTGCTGCTCAGGGCCAGGGGAGGTTCAGCTCAGTGGCTTCTGCCCAGTACCTAGAGTTCCAGCTCTAGCTCTGGCTGCCTTTCCCCCACTTTGAGCAGCTTCTGTTGGGGTGGGGGGGGGAAGGCTGAGTGGAAAACAGCCAGAGCTGGAGCCAGAGCTCCATGCACTGAGCAGAAGCCACTGGGCTGAAGCTTTCATCCACCAGCTCAGAGCTGTGTGGCAGTGGCAGCAGCAGCTGGAGATGAAGGATGCAGAAGAGCCCTGCTGGCCCCAGACAGCACGCAGCTTGTGGTGCAGCTAGAGCTAGTGCATGCTGCACAGGGCAGGGTCATGGTGGGGTCCATGATCCCCTCCAGCAGGTGGCTGCCAGACTCCTAACCCACTGGTGCCTCCAAGCCAGTCCAGGCAGCTCACTACTTGGCTAGTCACCTCCCATGCCCCCCACCTGAGCCAAGGGCCTGGCCCCTGTGGGCTGGCCCAGTTCAGCCCTGCAGCCCTACCCCAACAGCTCTGGGTAAGCAATGCCCCTGTCCCTGCTGCTGGATTGTGGAGGGGGACAAATGCCTGATAGGCTATTATATACTGGCCAGGCAGACCTCAGTTTTGGTGCCCCAGTGGGAGAGGGGAGGCAGGGAATAAACCCTTTCCCTGCTCCCTTGCTTCAGGAGGTCATGCCCATTGGCGTCTGGCCATGCCCCTGCCCCCAGCTAGAGAGCAGAGGGGCAGAGCCAGCCCTGCTTTCTGGAGCAGAAGGCACAGCCTAGTCCAGGAGCATGCCAGGATGCTGGGGAAATCTGGTTTAACTTAAACCAGGAAGGAGTCTGGGACAGACACTGCATTAACTGGTTTGGCTGAAATCAGTTAAGTCTGATACTGCATTCAACCAGGTTTGTCTTAAACCAGTTTCAGCCATTTTGAAACTTGTTTACATGTACTGAGCTTCTGTTCTGTTACAGGTTTAAACCAGTTTCTGATCATTTAAAATGGTTTATGTGTAATGTCTTCCCCTAGCCCAAAAAGTCATTTATTCCAACCTCCTGCTCAAGGTAGGATAATCTTCTAAATTATCCAAGACAAATATTTGTATAAACTACATTTAGAAAATTAAAAGTAATGAAGTGATTGTAATTAGAAATTCTTCCTAATAGCCGTACTCCCTTGTTGTATTTCTCTTTATTAACAATTAGCACATTAGCCAATAAATGACCAGGGCCAAAATGATTTGTTGATTCAGGGTCTAGATAAGGTCATTTAAACAGGACATTTTCATCTCTAACTATAATTCTGCCAGCGATTGCCATTGCCATGCTGTACATACACTTGGACTAGGGACATTTAAAAACATTTAACATTTTAAACACCTGAACCTGAATTGATTCAATCTTTGCAGGTTAGTCAACCTTGGCTAAGCTAAACCAGTTTGTAACTAGAGCACTAGAGCAGCCCTCCCTTGCTTCCACAGTGATGAGCTGAGTAGGGCATGGCCAGGCCCTGGCAGGATAACTTTATTTTTCTACCCCCCTCCTGGGGAGCCCAACAAGAAATGCTTGTCACCCCTAACTCAGTGTTTATCCACCCATTAAGAGAACAAAGCCTCTCTCCATTAACTAATGGAGCTCTTCTTAATGTCCAAGGAAGGACATTAAGTTACCTGTTGATGAGCTCCAAAAAACCTGTCTGCCTTTGTCATCTCCCACAGCATGGACTGTAGCCAGCATGCAGTACGCTAGCTAATGCTGAGGTGTCGGGGCTGGGGGCAGTATAATCCCTGCTGAGCAGGGAGAAGCCAGGCAGATGCTCTTACTTGAAGGTCTCTGCCAGAGCTCCAGAGAGGGAGCAGAGGGGAGGGGCCAGCCTGCTGTGGAGCAGAGAGCCCCGCCCAGCTGAGAGAGCATGTCAGGATGCTGGGGGAGTCTGGTTTATCTTAAACCAACAAGGGTTCTGGGACAAACATTACATAAAATGGTTTGAGCCAAATCAATTAAGTCTGATACTACATTCAACCAGGTTTATGTCAAACCGGTTTCAGTCATTTTCAAACTGGTTTATGTGCACTGAACATCTGTTGTCACAGGTTTAAAGCAGTTTATGATCACTTAAACCAGTTTATGTGTAATTTTTGTCCCTAGCCTTGGTATTTGACTAGCCCAGAATGCAGATATATCTCTCACCTTTCTTTTTTTTCTGTAATGTACTTCATTTATAACATATTATTGCTGTATGCAATGGAACAGACTAATCTCTGGTACCACAAGCAGTAGAACAGTGGTTCTCAACCTTTTGAGACTTGAGTCATTCCTCCATAACTTTTCCAGTGAATTGAGTGGCATCCCATTTCAAGAACGTATTTATTTTTTACAGTGCATATCTCCTCGCAATGGGAAGGGACGGAGCGGGGAGGGGGCACATGAGTGGGGACCAGCCAGGGGAGGAAAGCCTGAGTCTGAGCCTGCCCATATCTGCTTATCTCCTTGAACTTCCTGCTGCACCCTTCAAAGGATCTTGTGGCACCTCAGTGTTCCCTGGGACCCTGGTTGAGAATCACTGCAGTAGAGCTACATCAAGGAATGAATACACTTACTTTGATTTATTATTGAAATGCCACTAATATATATATAGTTGTATTTCATTTTAATCATGGAAGAATGTGGATTTTGGGTTACTTTTTTTAATCCAAAAATCAGGGATTTTTTTATCAGAGAAAACCAGGATCTCTGCTAAGTAATCACCTATCATCCTTTGCCCCTAGGACCTCATGGCTACCAAATGTAAATGTTGAGTTTTGCAGCCCATCTGAACTTAATTAGTTCATAATCACAATTGGGAATGAAAGGGTGCATACTACAGAGTCAAGGGGAATACACATCAAACATATAATCCAGGCAATAGAAGTTTATGTGCCTTCACTGATTGTAAAAGTGACAGTGTCACATAAGCATAAAAGCGATCTCTCAGGTAACCAGATGCCAAAACAGTTAGGATTCAGCAAGGCTAAGATTCTGAGGAATACAAAGCCCACATTTTTATGTTTATAAAATATTGTGCAAGAAGAAGCCCTAGGGAATAAGTAAAATAGACCTACAAGAAATATCTGAAAACAGCTCTGTGTATTCTCTCTCTTACTAAAAATGGAAAACTGGGGAGAAATGTACCATCATGTTAGTGGAGTGTGAACTAGCACAGATGTACCCACTAAAGGCAAACATGGAAGCTGAGAAATAGCTCCTTTTCCTAAATAATCACTAACTATATGATACAGCTAGGATTTGCAAAGGCTTTCATATCATTAGAAAAGTGAATAGCTATCATTTCCATCATGCTGGGATGAGCAGAAAGGGTGCTAGACAGATCAGGAAAATTACTTTTCATTCTAGTCTTTCCTTTGAAAGAAAGCTGGGCTTCATCCTGCCCCAGTAAAGATGATGTGACTTGTAAATGTTAGCCTGTTTTAATAGTAAATTTTAGCAAGACACCTTACTTATTTTCCATCTGATAGTCTATAAAAACCTTTCCTTCCCCATGCAACTTTTCCTCCCATTTTCTCTTTTGCAGCTTTTTGTATATACCTTCCTTTTGTAGTGATCCCAGGCTTTTGTTTCTTGGACAGAACTTGAGAGTTGAGTTTTCCTACCTCTCAAATATGACTCTTCCAATTGCATTCTAGCTTTGCAGAAACTAGGAATAATTTAAAACCTGATAGGAAAACTTGATTCTTGAGAGTTCTTCAGCTTAATTACCAGTCCAAAATGCTTGGAGAAATTCAGATGAGGCCATTTACTTTTTAAATGTATTTCTCCAGCACAAGACTAAACTTTTTAAAGTTTTCCATCACAAGTTATCACTTTTAACAGAAAAAAAATATTCTGATGGCAGTGTGTTTGGGTAATGTTACAGTGCTAGGCTTACCCAGGGAGCCAACATCTTTCTGTAAATGATGACCAGAGGCTTGGTTCAGTGGCAACAGATCATCAGATCAACAGATCATCAGGTTTATTGTTAGTGAAGCTAAGACTTGATACACCTACTTCCAAAAGTTGTGGTGTATACATAACAATCCATGTTATTAAGGAAAACATGTTGACATTAAGTGAAACTCTTCCCAAGAAAGGAGTCAGACATAGACCCTGGTGTTTCACTTTTTGGTCCTCCATGGTTGTTCCATGGCCCTGACTTGAGAAGCTAGAATCCCTACAGTTCCTGAGAGAGGTACTTTATCTCTTTTTGGGGAGAAGAATTGCTACCCAAAATTCCAAGCAGCAAAGTAGACAGGTCCTCTTTAAATAAACAATTTGTTGAAGCAAAGTTCACTGACTGTGCCCCCTCGAAAAATGTATGAAGTCCCTTTGTTCCCAATCCAGCCAGTACAGCCCTGAGTACCCTGCAGATAACTCCGTTGTTCTCTCTCTGCAGTCTGACCTCACTCCTGCACCCCAAAGATGCTCTGCTGGTCTCCGTCTTCAGACTCTCTCTCC
Organism: Gavialis gangeticus; assembly: GCF_001723915.1. Taxonomy (NCBI): domain Eukaryota; kingdom Metazoa; phylum Chordata; order Crocodylia; family Gavialidae; genus Gavialis; species Gavialis gangeticus. The sequence continues at coordinate 81,968,830 of NW_017729032.1, forward strand.
CCAAGTGGACACTCTGCTTGTTCCCACTCTCTTATCCATTGTCATGATCTTATTAAGCTTCTCTGGACCCTCCTAGGTGTTGTGAACAATTCCACCTTTGTTGGTATGCCAGTGAAACTATTCAAATCCTGTTGATACTGAGACTCCACTTGTCTCACATGTAGGCAACTCTGCTTCACTATCTCTTTTAATCTATTATTTCCCTAATGTATGGTAGCCAGAGGGAAACTAAGTTACACAACATTATTACAACATGAACACAGTTATCAGAGAAACGTTTCAATAAACCCTACATGCCACCCGCATAATTTTTACATTTCAACTTTTGAAAATTCTGAATCAGAGTCTAAAATATACTCACCTGTTCCTCTGGAATCTCAATACCTCCTTTCATACAGTAGACCATAGGATTTCAGCTTCTTACTTTAGGAGAATACAGAATGCTGATTATTATCTTCTGTGCCTACTCACTTGGAATGGTCACCCTCTTTAGATGAGATAGAATAATATGCAATATGCCACCTTTCATAACTGGGAATCAAAAAGCAGTAATAAATCCAATTTTTTTCTGATATATCCCATAAAACAGTAGATGTAAGTTATTAAAATAAAAAAGGTAAGATATCAGGATGTGTAAGGAACAGGATGAAATTAATTAAATTGAGAAAGTAGAATCCAGTATGCAGTACTCATCAACTCAGAAAAGGACATTAGTTTAGCGAATTAGTGGAGGTTCAGAGAATGGTAACAGCAATGACAAGAAGACACAGAAATACTCTTCTGTGGAGGGAAAAGAACCTGAAGAGATGAAAACACTGGAATTCTTCATTTTAATAACAAGACTAATACAATACAGATTGTCTGGTACGGTGGAGGTATTGACATTTTCTCATCTTTCTGTCTTACAAAACAAGAATAAGAAGGTAATCAATCAATGGCATATAAAGACTCAAATTTTAAAGTTAATAAAAGAATTTTATCACGTGTAAATAGAATGTGTAACTCATCGATGCGAGTCACTGAGGCCAAAGATCTAGCAAGTTTAATAAGTTATCGAACAGATGTATGGAAAATGAGTATAGGCAGACTAATAATATCTAATGCTGAAAACTGTCTCAGTGCATATTTGAACTCTATGCTTCAGGATTTTAACTAAATTCTAACTGTTAGAGGTTACACTGAGGTCTTTTGGGGGAGGTCTTCTGGGAGGAGGGTGACAGCAGACAGAAGTGACGATTTTCAGTGAATCTGGCCACAGAAGGGTGGTTTAGAGCTGTGACCAAACACAAATGCATGGCTTCAGGCAGCTTCAAAAATGGCTGATTGGGTGAAAAACTGAACCTTCTTTGCATGAGGGGTCAAATGAAGGCATTTCAAAACAGAGCATTTTCTGTAACTTCTGCCTGCTAGCCTCAAGCTGTTTTCAGAATGGAAGGGGGAAAAGGAAACGGGGGGGGGGGGGGGT
>NW_017729032.1:81970434-81995283 GCF_001723915.1 Gavialis gangeticus
AGCCGTAAGGTGTTTTGAGAAGGGAAGGGGGAAAAGGAAGGGGGGGGGGGGGGGCGTTCAGCTCCTATTGGAGGGTGGTGGGTGCAATGGATTACCCTTGAGATGGATCCCCCACCCTTCAGCACCAATTGGGGAACCCCAAGAATGAGTTCCCTCTGCTTCTTTCCCCCTTTCCCTCCCATTATGGAACAGGGACAGGCTGGGAGAAAGGAGGGCCATTGCTAAGGTAAATTGCCTGTATGCTAGCAGCCAGGAGCTAGATACACCTCTCCTCTGGAGCCAGGTGAATTCCAGAGGAGAGGTGAATCTCCAGTTTGTTTCAGGAGATCGTTGTAACTCAGAATGTTTCCTGCAGAGCATTCACAGTTACAGCCGGAAGTTGCACTTCTGTCTGCACTCAAAGTTTAACAAAATCCAGCACTGTAGGTGCATCTACATGAGCTCTTTAATGTGCAGTAGCCTACTCTACTGCACATTAAAGCATCACATTGAAAACAGTGTGAATATGCTAATGTGCAGTAGAAATAGGCTACTGCACATTAAGTGTCGCTAAAAAGACGTGCTTTGCTACTGTGCATTAGGCACACTAATGCGCATTTATGTAGTACATCATATTAGAGGTACTAATTTAATGTGCAGTAGCAAAAGTTCATTAATTCATGTGTAGACATGCCCCAAGAGCATCTGCATGAGATGCTACTGCACAGTAGTTCCTGTGCATTTATTAAGTAGAATCATGTACTAAATAAAAATGCAGTAATCAGAGACTGCGTATTAGGTCTGGCAAACGCTTTTTAAGTGATGCTACTTCTTAGCAACCTAACAATACTGCACCATAAATTAGTAGCACTGTTAGTGCTGTGACACAATCCTTTAGTGCTGGTTCAGAATATTTGACTAAATAGACTATGGCAGAGGTTCCCAAACTTTTTTCTTATTGCATATTCCCTTCCAGATTTACCAACTGCCCTCATACCTCTATCAGTATACAGTTTATATTTTAACCCCTTAAATGCCAATTCATATTATAATGAAAATTAAATCCACCATTACACAATTTGTCCGGTGTATCCCCCAGAGATGTCTTGCATACCCCCAAGGGGTATATGTACCACAGTTTGGGAACCCCTGGACTATGGCATTCAAACAATGACATCACAGTGAGACATTCATGGAATAATAGTGCTGCAAAATATGACATTAGAAGAACTGACAAGTGAATCTGAATATCGTCATCATGTTTCTCTCAGTAAAGTATTGAACATCCCTTCCCCTCCCTAAGTAGCTACAAAACATAAAGGAGGAGACAAAGTAGAATCCTATGGGATGTTAATGGTATAATCTCTCCTTCAGATTTTGCAGGTATTTGAGGACAAGTTTAGCCACATCATATTTAATACAGAGTACTCATCCAGTACATCTCTATGAAAGCAAGAGCATTACAACAGCAACAACTGTTACATTGATCAAATTCCTCATATGCATGCCTTCATATATCCAAGTGATAGAATCTCTCTACTACAAGACATTTTATATGCTTATGTGGTCAAAGTACATGGGGAGAACCACCCACAGTGGGTATTTAATCAACTAAGCAGATATGTTTTTTAGATAAAATCATACTACAGAAAAGGAGCGAGAAGAAAGAAACTGAAGTAAAGAATAAAGAATCAAGTACCCTTGTGTGCTGGAAAGATAAAACAATGGCACTGAGAAATCAGCGAATCAATGCTGCTGTTTTAAAGAACATTGATTCAGCCAGGGAAGTTATGGCAAAGTTCCAAATAGCTGGAAAAAAAGCAACAGAAGCACTGCTGTTCTCTTCTGGCTGGAGCCTAGGGGGAATTTTTTTAATGTATTTATTTATTTTTGCTGTGGGTATGCTGAAGGTTTGGCAACACAGCAATATCAATAAAGACTTGAGTGGTCTGAGGTAAGAAAATAAGCCCATAACCTTGCAGTTAACTCAGAGCATTTTATCAATTACCAATCTATAATCAGCTGATGTTTAAGTGGTATTTTAAAACCGTGCCCATTAACTCTTAAACAGCAAGCTGATCTTTTCTTCAACAAATTTCTCTTGCAGAGCAGAACTTGGCTTGGTTTTCCATGATTTATAAAGTATAAAGCATTTGTTTTTACTGATTACTTAAATATTTACAACATGAGCTGCCAACCGCTTCCCTTCACAAACAGGGAGTGTGTTCCCAAAGCTTTGTACGCTATGAAAATGTGTAAAAAACTAGAAAATAAGCATGCATATGTGAACAGCTGGTAGAGACATATGGCATTTTCAAAGCTGGTGCAAATATTTGCACATGTGTAGATGTATGCACAATTATTTTCACATTTCTCTAGGCAGGCACTGCTTCAATTATTTTTCTGCACAATTTATAAATGAAAAATAAGATGAGGGCTTTCCAATATGCTCACAAGAGCATCAAAAATGAAAGCTATTTTTTTCCTTTTTAATATGATTTGTGTTTCTAAGTACAATCAGGAGAGCCCCTATTCTCTCATCTGGGCTAGGAAAATACACATAAGATACAGGGTTTAAAAGAATGTACTTAGAACAGTAGTCCCCAATCTTCTGGCCTTGAGGGTTGGCTGAATGGTGCCAGGTTGGTCTGGGGGCCTGAATCTAGTCCATGGGCCTGATTTAGCATGTGGTGCTGCCCCCCACTGGTTCTGATCCTACCATGCAGGAATGGCCCAGTATTAATTGCCACTGCTCCCTCTCCACCAAATTTCTGGGTCCCTGGGGACTCCATGAGTTAGATGACATGGCTCTGATGGATGGATCTGGCCCCTGGGCAAGGGGTTGAGCACCACCAGCTTAGAATGTAATATTCCACAGTGAATGGGGCAGTGAAAATGAATGCATAGAACAAATACGACATTTTGAAGTTTGAAATTCATGGTCACAGAACCATGAGTACTAACTTTTGTTAGTAGTAGTGCCAACTACATAAGCTACAAATGTTTTAGCAACATTATTAATTTAATCAGCTTTGTCATTTAAAAAGAGTGTGCCTCTTAATTCATCTTCCTTTTGATATACAATTGGAAAATTTAAGCTTTGCTATATTTTTACACTTTGCTATATTTTTGTCAATTCTAGGGCTATTGATTCTGCCCATTATAAGTATCTGATTCAACTTTGTTCATTAAAATTGAACTAAAAAAGATGAAGGAAAAAAACCACAAATGAACAAACAGAAAAATCTGAGCCTACAATCGCTGCAAAGACCAAACCAAGCTGTTTGCCATTTGCATTGCTTGCTGTTTCTTAGGGGGGCAGATCCTGATCCACCTTACATAGATTTAAGTGTGTAAGCACACTATTCCAGGCAGTTCAAGTCTCTGAAAAAAATAATGCAAAAGATGAGTGGGTCTTCCTCTTTTCTGTTTTTTTGGTGACTTTGTTTTTAAGGCTATAATGGTTTGTTGCAGATGTAGGAACTTGAGCAACATGAAATAGGAATCAATGCAGGTGCCTAAACCCACTGGGATATTGGTAAATTAGGGCCTGGATCTGTGTATCTTATGCTCGATACCAAATGACCTCAGTTGAAAAGAAAAGAAATAAAAGAAAAGACAAGTATATCAGCCCCCAAAAACTATGAAACTAAGAAAAGAAAAGAAGAGAGACAAGTTTCAGAGCTAGAAATGAAGAAAGTCAAAAGCAGTTTTATCTGAATTCGACATCACCTGAAATATAGTCTTAGTCTTTGCACTCCTGCAGAAGTGGTGTATGGTGGACCATTTGATCTATTAGTATTTTAACCCTAGTTTGCATTCTCTTACAAAAGAATACATGATGAAAAAAGAGTAGGAAATCAGAATTTTAGTAATGAAGGGAAGATTTGTATTTTGAATAACATGTAGGGCCAGGAGATGGCAGACCTGTGGTCGGTGGGGAGACCAAAAAAGACTACTGTCTCTCTAGTATATTTATAATACACAATTCTTATCAAAGCTTACAGCCTTCACAATTCTTTTCTTACTGTATTGTGACCTTTAAGGATCTGAGTTCAGACTCTTTAATTTTGCTTTCTTTTGCAACATTTGATGAGCTTTCTAACACTTGGAGAATAGCAGATATTGCATTCCTCACATTGCATTTGCTGTCAATTGTAGAAGGGAAAACAGAATCCTGAGGACATGAACTCAGGGCTTAACAGATAAGTGAAGAAGAAACTTATGAACTATTGTTTTAAACTGTAGAGATTTCAGGTAGAAAGTTTTGTGTCTGAACTTTTTTGACCGTTCAGTTTGCATTAGAAAAAATATGTTGGTTCTCCTAAATGTTGTAGTTGCAAGGCAATAAATGTATGCAAATAAAAGTGGTAGTTTCAAAGTATACGAAGTAATTGTTACAGAGTGCTAAGTTTGAATGAGCTTTATCTACTTTAAAGAACAAACAAATGACTTGGCCTAAGCCTATGACTAATTTTATTATTGACACTCCTTGTCATCATATAATCTTTTAATACAATAAATAGTGTTCTTATATTGAATCATTCCAGCTTTAAACTGTCTTTTACAGTATTTTAGACACAAGTAAAAACAGTTTGGAATTTCCTAAATATTTCTTATCTACTAAGTTTTCTGTTGTGAAATGTTTTCCTTTTATTCTAGTTTGAGACAGTGTCCTGAATTGCCATCTCTTCATTTCACTCCAGTTAGGCATAATTTATGTGAACAAAACTGCTCATTTCAAGGGCTTGTTATTGCAACTGTGTTATTAAAAATGGTTAATCTGTTACATTTCAGGTACATATAAGTTGTTTGATTCCAACACCAGATGTTACGTCTAAATTCAGTTGGTTCCTGAAGATACCCAGAGAGCCAATGATAGCAGTGACCTATTTATTGCCAATGACCTATTTATTTAGGGCATTACACTTTTACAGGTATAAGTGATTGGAAACTGGTCTATATACCTATAACAAAACAGAAGTTCAGCACACATAAACTGGTTTAAAAGTGGCAGAACCCGATTTAAGATTTTCACGCCCCGCCCCAGGCAAATGTATCTTCTGTTCATTACCAATCTAAACTATGTCGCTCACAGAAAACTGTGTTACTTAGATCAATTCTGCCTTAGCTTTTTGAATGTCTGTACCTAGCCTAAGAGAGCAACCCTCCAATAGTCTGCTCTCAATGTTTGTTTAAAAGTGCCATCAGGAGGCATCATTTCAAAATTTACTTACAAAGAAAGAGTCAATGTGAGAATGGGGAGAGCCCATGTGGATCTACTCAGTGAACACCATTACTTTTTTTTATCCTCTCCACCTCAACTAATAGTGCCAAATTGTGTTAATATTACATTTCATTTTACCTTCCATATATAACACTGAAAATGAGTGGATACTTTGTGCTTCTCATGTAGGTTTGAAGTGAGAGAGAAAAACGTAAGGGAGTTTCTATTCCCAGTATCTATAGAAAGCTCAGGGGCTGGGAGGGAATGTAATCTCTGGGCAGGATAGAGTAGATCATGTTTCTGCTTTGCATTCCCTGTCAGAGAAAGCAGAATTCATCCACAGAGGTGTTAAAGTAAAGGTAAATGGCATGAGTTATCCAGTGCTTATGACTCATCTTGCCACATCCATGCAATTAGAGACAATTATAGATTATACAGAAAATATTATAAAGCCTATTATTATACGAGCTTTCATTTCACTGCAGACTAAAGTAAATACAGAATATAAAGATCTCCAGAGGCACACCATCACCACCTACTGAATACAATAGAAGCTTTTCATTCATTTCATAAGGAATCATTTCGGGCCCTTTAATTTAAAGGAAGGACCATCAAATGTTTACATAATGATGGTCCTTATCAGAAAGCTTTACATCTTGTTTAAGAGATGTAGTTACATCTTGTGATTTACTTGTGCATGTTTAACAGGTAAATCATAATTTCATAAACTCCTGAATAATATAGTAACCTGTTTCCAAATCATAGTTTGGAGAAATCTAATTCTCTTTCCATTTCTAGTTTCTAAAATCACAGAAATGTGCACTGAATGCATTCTACTCCAATGAAACTTTGGAAGGGATATTTTTATATGGTTTATCATTCCCCAGAGTGCAGTTAAGATGTTTGCTCTGAGATAAATAATTTCTATTGCATTTTCTAGCCTGTTTAAAATTTCAGAGTATGAAATCCCCACGCTCCCTTGATTACCTTTGGAAGATCAAGAACTGCTACTCAAAATGGCTGTCTGGTTCAAATGAGAGAATTAAAATGTCTATTTTGCCATTTGAAGCCGGCAAGGAGCCTGTCCTAATGCGCATTAGCTGGGATAGGTGAAGGAGACAGTCATTTCAGTGATGGGCATTTACTTTTTAGAGCTTCCCCTCCAATATTTGTATAGGTGAAACTCTTCATTTTACTAATAGCCTTTACCAGTTTTTTATTTTATTTTAAATAATACCCCAACTGTGTCTGTGAAATGGCAGGACTGCAATGAGGACTACCCTACAGAGAGCAGCTGGATTGCTTTAACCCAAAGCATTAGAAATCACAGTCATTAGGAACCATACTTCTTGGGGGGTACACATTGTAGAAAGAGAAATATAGATGGAGATCCAAATTTATTCTTTTAAAAAGGTATAAAGCACTTTAAAAAACTAGATTAAAGTAAAAAGGACCTTTAATCAAGCAAGTAGCAACAACCAAGCATATTTTTATGGTAACTCAGACAAAGGAGCTTTAGCATTTTAGCTTTTCCTGTGTCTAATCCAAACTCTGCCTGAAAAGGGGCTGATTTTGAAGAGGGTAAAAAACCCAGCATCCTATTAATTATGCAATATTATAAAACACCTGACATTTTATTTTTTGAGAATTATTAAAGGTTTCAGATTCAGCAGCATAGGTGTATTGAGGACATCATTAGCATTTTCAAGCCATTTGAGAGCAACAGAGGATATATTTCATCTCTGTATGAATGTCAGTAAGCAAGCTGCCAAGATCTTCAGACTAAATAGAAAAGTTATTGGAATTATTAAAAATCAGAATACTAGCTCTGTGTGAGGATATTTTGTTTTCCAAATGTCTGACATTGCTAAAGGTGTGAGTGTGTGCGTGTGTGTGTGTGCATGTATGTGTCTGCGTGTGTGTGTGTGTTTGGCTGCTTTCTGCATGTGCTTTGTTTACATTTGTTGTAAATTGTAATAAGATAAAAGGTTACAGATGCAAACAAATATATAGTCAACAGATTTTTCCGGTTGTAATCTCTCCTACCCAGCAAAGTATTCTATCACGGTTTCTTAAAGGAAGAGTCAGTTCTACAGAGATCTGCCAGATAAGTATTTTATTTAATGGGTATGGTAAATGGAGAGAGTAGAAAAAATAAATAAATCTACAGAACCTTAAATTACATAGTTTCATGAGAATTTCATCTGTCATGTAATTAAAAAAATAAAAGTCTGGTCTTCATGGATACAAGCAAAAACTTAAGGACATGGAGAAGGAGAAGAAAGATAAGAATAGGGAAAGGAGTGATCCTGCTTCAGGCAGTCGGATGGACTAGATGACCTCTGGATATCCCTTCCAGCTCTATTTCTCTATGACTGAGAAGGAAAAGAAAAAAAACAAAACAAAACAACCCCTACAGATCAAATAAGCCCAAAAATATGTTTTAAAATCTCACAAATGTTGGTGAAATCTTATGGTATTGAATTTGGGATTAGCAATATGTGCTTCAAACTTCAGGGTGGCTTGTGGGAGTTAACCAGTATCGACTAATGCAAGGGTGTACAACATATGGCCCACAGAGGTATTGAATCCAGCCTGCAGACATGAGACTTCAGCATTGTCTGGTGGCAGGTATTTGGTGGTGGTGACTTTCCCAGTGCTGTGACAGAAATAAGAAGTTACCCCAGGGCCCACCTGACTCTGACTCAAGCCATGTTGTTCTGGCCCACAGCCTGGAAAGGTTGCCAAAGGTTGCCAGACTGGGTAGTGAATTGGCTTAGAAAATTATTGCATTACAAGGGAGGCAAGCTGTGGGGATGTGATATCCAGTGCCCTTCCTTCCCTGAGTAGCATCATCACCATTAGGCACAAAGCAAAGGTACAGATGCAGGTATAGGAAATGCTAGGTGTCTCAAGAGAGCAATCCAAATAAACTATTAGGTGGAGCTGGCTAGAGACAGCTCTATAAAATGCTAACTACAGGTGTGTTTCTGACTTCCCAACCCTTTCCAGAGCTTAGGCTCTCAAGGCAGAGTTTCAGAGAGGCTTCCTCATACTCTTGGCATCCAGATCTCAGAACTGTCTTCTAAAGCTAGGTACCTACAACCATTATTTCAAAAAACCCAAGCAGGGATCATTTTTTTCTTTTACAATGCAGTTGAAGTGATGTCAATTCCTGCCTTCTATAAAATAGTGGAATGGTTAGGTCACTTGCCTTGGAATTGGGAAACCTAGATTCAAGACCCTTCTCATAGGCATAGCTCCCACCATTTAGAAGAGTGCCCTACTCATCAGTTAGGATCCTAGTTTTCTCTGATTAAAAAGAAAAAATCCCTGGTTTTCTCCCATTTAAAAAATTTGGTTGAAAAAAGTAACCCCAAATCCACATTTTTTGTGATTATAATGAAACACCACTAATATATATATATACGTGTCTAATATATACCACTAATATATACCACTAATATATATTAGTGGTGTTTCATTTTAATCATGTAAAAATGTGGATTTGGGGTTACTTTGTTTAACCAAAAATTGGGGATTTTTTAAATCAGAGAAAACCAGGATCCCTGCTCATCAGACTATAGGCTAATCTGTACAGGATCTTCTGCAATCATTTTAAGTTGAAGCTTGTCTGCAATGCAGCAAAGAATGCATGATTCATGTTCTGAAAGGGAACAAGACAGACAGGACTTCACTTTATCGAGAACTGGTTAGGAGAGTCCTTAAAAGCAAGGAGTATTGGATTCTGTTGTCTCCAAGATTATTTCTGGTTTTTATTCAATGGCTATTTCATGTGAGAAAGGAATGAGACTAGTAAGGTTTAGGAACCTGCCACACGAGGGAGCCACTAATCAAGGTTTTTTTGTTTTTGTTTTTAAATCTGAAATATGAAACAATTATTTTTTATTTTAGATATTTGGAAATATCTCAGAATGCCTGGGTGTTGTAAAATCTAGCTTTAAGATGATCACAGTAAACTATTAACCTCCCTAGTCTACTTTTTTATTCAGTCTACTTTTTCATACATATTCTAATTTGTTGACCATGATTTTAATGGACTAGCTCTTACTAATTCAGTCTAATGCCTTTCCTAAGTTTGAAGAGGACAGAATTTTGTAGGCAAAAATGTTTTGAAGTATAAAACATACAAAGAACCTCAGGGATTTGAAGCTGAGTGCCAGACTATGATCTTTTTTATTTTTAAATTTCAGAGTCCAAGCTGAGGCCATATGGACCTTAAAAATGTTTTCTTCTGCAGCATCATTCTTTCATTTCCACTGCCATGAGCACAAAAGAAACCACTTTGACTGTCTTTAAGAAATAACTGACAAAATGAGCATCTGAACCAGAATGCTTTCTAGTGACCCAAATATTTTTTTAAAAATTCTCTTACAAGATGATGTCTTTCTAATCTGACCACAGGGGAAAAAAACGACAAAACTTAAAAAGCTCTATAAAATATTGAAAAAACATATACGACGGTACTTCATATAAAGAGATAAATACACATACATATATGCATGTATACATATTTTTATTCTTAGCCTATGTATTTACAGGAATGAGATACTTGAAATAAATGGAGTTTATCTATGTAAAAGTTTTCTTGAATGAAAATAATTAACAGCTAGTGAAATGCTTTATGGTGCTTCTGGCTAATTATAGTATTTCTTATTTAAAGGACACAAGAAAGTAAGCAGATAAATCAAATAGGTTGGATACTTTGAATGATTCTAGTACACTTTCAAAGTTAAACTGTTTAAAATGAATGAGTTTCATTCTCCTTACAGAAGTTTTAGTCTTTTTTAACTCTACTGAATTTTGATGTACTGTTAGACAGATGTGTTAGAAAAAAAATCACTTCAGCCTCCCTCAAAAAGTATGACTTCTGTAAAAATATTATTCATCCTCAGTAAAGTAAATCAGAGGAAGGACTCTAAGGATATAGGCCTATAGTAATAGAAGTAGAAATTAAAATGAAGTTTGATTTTTATTGGCATTAACAAAAGTATTTATCTTTCTCTGTGTCTTCCTTTTATACAGTCTATGTAGCCACAGTTGCAGAGGATATCAGAAGCAAACAGACCAACTTTTCAGCTTAGCTCAGACCAGTCTTCACAACTGATTTGATTTAGTTAACTCAATGTATCTTAACAGGAAAATCATGTAGAATGAATGTAAACTGCACAATCATTGAACCTGCTGTAGGTTGAGCCCTTAGCTATACAGAACTACATAATAAATAATTCTGCAAGAGCAGTCAGAAGAATATTTGATAAGATGCTACATTTTACATACATCAACCTTTTAAGATGGCATCTGAAATTTCAATTTAGGCTCATAGGAGAGTGTTTGCATTGAAGTCTTGTATCTGAACCTGGCATGTGATTTTGGTTCCAAAACTAGAATAGTTCTGTTTATTGTCTGGCCTTGAAGGGTTACAGCTCTGAGTGATAGAAAGTAATAAGAGGAGATGATCTCTCCTTATCTCTGCCTCATATACCCCTTTGTGATCTCTTTCCTTTTTTAAATGAATTGGTAATGACACAAAACAATTACTTTAGAGTGTGTTGCCTTGTGCCTCCTCACTTGTAACTTCTATACTTATATTGAAATCTCAAAACAGGAATGTTATGCACTGCCAGTTAAAGGATGGGCAAAGAAAAAGTAAAAGTGAAAAAATGAAATCTGATAACATTTGGCAAGTACTATTTGGGTTTGAAATTCATAGCATCCCACTGAGAGACTCGACCACACTGAAGTCCTCCATGTTATACCAGTGTAAAGTAACGGTGGCTGAGCTGGACCCTATTTGCTATCCCTTTTTATTTTTTTTTCCAGAGGGAAGGCTCCTGCTATGTCCTCCATTCTCATTCAGTGATGATTGACTCCTGCTTTTATTCTTCACTGATCGAATAGCTAGTAGGTGATCAACTAGGTAGTTTGGTGTGTTGGGGGATGTGGTTGCAGGACATAGAATATCCAAGCTAGGATGAGCAGGAAGACACACCATGATCCTAAGGCACTGTTGGGGCCATGAACCCTTGAATTTGACAGCCTGGCCAGGGCATGTGGTGTTGCCGGAACCATGGGATGCCATCTCAAAGCCCCTGGACAAGTCTAGATTCTGGAGGTGACTTGAGCAGCTGAGTCCATGTGAAATGGGACCAGGGGCACAATGCCTCTGAAGCAAGAGGAAGAGTGAGAATCATACTCTATAAACTGCTTCCTCCCATGTCTGTCACTGTTTTCATTCATCCATCCATGCTTCCACCCACCCTCTTTCTGCAAGACCCTCATTCACCCACTGAGACACCAACAGGCACTGTCATGTACCATAGATGACCTCCCAACAGCCAAATATATAGATGCGAGTGGCAGTCTGGGGAAAAATCACTATCTGGGGTGAGGAACACATTCTGCACTAGCTCTAGGTAGGGCACTGAATCAGACATGCCTTCAAACATATCAACCAGGAAATGCATCCAGGCTGCTGATTTGCCTGACTGTCCAACCACTATTTGGAGGAGACACCCTGTGACACAGCAGAGCTGAGAGAATTATAGTACTAGGATAGGGCATTAATGCTCTAAGTCCTGGGTCACAGGCACAGCACCCCTGAAGTGGTTCCAGACCAATCCCAAAGGGGTGCAGGAGCACTCAGAAGGGATTGGGGGGGGGTGGAGAAAAAGGGTGGCCCAGCAGCTGCCAGGCAGTCACTGGGGCATTTTCTGGCATTAGAGCCCAGAAGCCCAGCTTCTCTACCCAGTGGGTGCTGGGAGGCCTGGAGGAAACTCTTCTACTCTCAGTGGCCTACTCCTGGCCCAGGTCCCACCAGGACCTGGGGGAGCAGTGGAGCCTTGGTGGGAATAGGCAACCCCCTGACTCAGGCTAGTTGCCTGACATGAGTTCCAGGTGTCAGCAAGGGTTGTGGGTCCAAGGTCCTTGAAAGGGAAGGCATGGCTTTAGGGGCCAAGTGGCCCCATGTGGGAAGGCCAGCAGTCTTCAGCACCCTCTGTAGTGATGCCTTCTGGCCTGCAGCTCTCTCAGACAGACATCAGTTGCAGGATCATGCAGCTGTCCAGCTCTTACATGGAAAAGTTCCTGGTCTTGACTCCAGACCCATGAAAGTAGGGAGCCAGGTCAAAAGCCCCCGACTCCATGGCTCCCCTCCAAGGTTTCATGTTTGTTGAGTTCAAGCCTTGCAATGTTCCCCCTGACCCCAAACACCCTTTTACATTCTCTCATCCTGTTCTCAAACCCCTCACCCCACCCCACAACCACAATATATTTGCTTTGTGTTAACTGGAAGGTGGGACGAGACTGAGAAATGGGCAACATTCAACAAGTTTTCTTTATTAAACACAGGAAAAGTTTGGCTACCATCATATTTTAAACTGAAGCACAACTCTTTCTCATACCTCTTTCCCCCACACCCCAGTGTGTGTCTCTGGAAAAGTTGGGGTCAGCAAGGGAAAGAGGGACAGTGCCCAGGCAGCTTGAGTTGTAGGCAACAGTCCCTGTGAAGCAAGGCCAGAGAACCCAATGGCAGGAGACCCATGGCCTGGTGGCAGGGCATGGGCAATCAAAGTCCTCTGGCCCTACTCATCCAGGGAGGGCTCCCAGTCTATGTCGGTGAGAAGGCAGTCAGCCAGGACTTTGTGGATCTGGACAGCCTGCTTCTCTGTAGGGTTAGGCTTCACACATGAGTGGGGGGTCTTGCCCAATCCCCAATCCTGATGCCATGAGTGCTCATGGTGTCAGGCCTGGTTCATGGTTGAAGTGCTCCTTCCGACCATCCAATTGCCCCTCATAGGGCCTCAGGAGCCAGGGCAGGAGGGGATAGGATGGGCCCCCAGTGAGGATTGGAGCTGATATGTTGACAATGAAGAAATCAGGAACCCTGGAAGCATAGCACATCCTTTCCATCACTCTGGGGAACAGGGAGTTGCATAAATGGCAGGCATTGTCTTCATTGGCTGTGAGAAAGTTGGCTCCCCACTCAATCATGGGCCAGACACTTGTGTTTGTCACAGGGTACAAAGGTGCCTGTTCTTATAAGACCAGAAACTACCTGAGGAGAGTGGCTTAAGAGCCAGGCAGAAGCCCACAACTGCAGGTTACGGTGGCAACAGGACAAGGAGGAAATTGGCCTGCACCTGCACCTAGTCAGCTGACTGGGAGAGGCAGGGCCTTGGGCAGATATAAACCCCAGGACTAGAAACAGTGCCAAGGGGGCCAGTGGCCAAGGGGGAAGGAGCCCTCCTAGAGGAAGCTACAGGAAGAGGCTTGATTGCAAGTCTATCTTCTGGTAATGCCAGGGACAAAGTCTGATTCTTTTAAAAGGAGAGAGCACACCTGGAACTGCTGTGTTATGTTACAGCCCAGGGGCTCGTGTTTTGTTTGCTGTTTTATAACACTGGTGGTTTGGGAGAAGCTATTGGGGAAGTAGGAGGCCTCATTGGGGACCCACTACAGTGTGGGGAAACCCCAGTGCCAGTGTGGGAGCAGTGTTTGCGGGTGAACAGACCCCAGTGCTTGTGGGCGCAGAGACAAAGAGAGACAGGGCTGTGGAGAGCCCGGTGCCAGTGTGGGTACAGAGACAGGGCTGCGGAGAGCCCAGTGGGGACAATGGGACTGAATTATTGCAAGGCTTAAGCAAGACAACATCAGTACCATCTGCAATGTTTGGGGCATGGCAAAGGAGTGGTTTGGAGCCGCGCATCTAGCCCATCGTAAAGTTGGACTCCAAGGGGTCTACAAACCCCAGGGTTCAGTGGGGTCTGGCAAGACCAAGTCCAAGCAATTAGACCAAGGGCAGCCTCCCAATATTAATAGTACCAGCAAGACATGACAAGTGAGACAGAGGGTGCCTGTTAAGTAAGATTGGCACGGTTAAGGGGTCCTAGGGGTTTCATGGCCACCCCTAGGGATGCCACCTTGCTACAGGGCTCTGTGTGTGTGAACATCCAGGATGCCTGGGTTCTGTGTATGTGTGTGGTGCATGGGGGGGGCAGTGCGCACACGTGCACACACACACGCGCGTGCATGCACACACACATGTGCACACATGCACACTTGGAGTGTGCAGAGCAGGCTGGATGGTCATCCATAGAATGGCAGTCTGGTGGCTCATGGCCATGATGATTCATGCCCTGACAAGCCACTGCAGCATCAGGTCCAGGTGGGCAACTATTTTATCCCCACCAGCCAATCTTTGGCAGCTTGGGGAGCTCGCGGGTCATGCTGGGAGGCATGCAAAAGCCACCCATATCTTTTGTGCTTGGGCCTTGCAGGCAGGCTCTGAGCCTCCCCACCATAAGGGCTAGCATGTGTTCTGCTTCCTCCCAACCTAAATTACTTAGAGTAAAGCTTAACAGTTAGAGCACTTCTGCTGTGGGCCTCTTGAATGCCTTTACTTAGCATTATTACCTACATAAAAAATATAGCAATGATCTTGTTGAAAACAATGCAGAAAAACCACAACAGGTTGGGTCTTTTTTGGATTCCTATTTGAAATCTCTGGTTTTATATTGTAAACCATCTAAGTATTTGCATATCTAACAATGTTAATATTGTGTGCTACTTTGTGTTACCCTTTAAAAGATCTCCAAGGTTCTGTGACACCCTGGTTGAGAATCATTGCCTTAGATAAATAGAATAGGTTAATAAGTATTTATTATTCCACCTTCCTTACACATACTGAACATTTTGGGATAAAAAGTATTCATCTAGAAAATCTGCTGATTTTAAGGATGAATACTCTATGTGGCTGACCATATATTTTTTTAGCCTGGAAGCCTGAGGAGAGTAGGACTGTAAGATCTGTTGCTGCCTGTGTGTAGTGATATGTTACCAAATAAAAGGGGGTTCCCTTAAAAGTCTCCAGTACAAGCTGAAGCAAAACAAGTGACACTACCTGAAAATAATGCTTATGCTAAAATTATTCTTGCTACAGAAATATGTACACCTAATTCATATAGTTTGTCTGTCTCTGCTATTCATTTTCTCCAGAGTGGTGAACACTTCCATTGTGACCCATGCACCCTCTTGTTATTCCTTCTGTGATGTTAAAGAAACTGATATTAGGTTCAGGAGAGACTCCCCATGATAGCTACCATCAGCTAGCTCCCTGATAGTAGCTATCATAGATTACTTTCTGATAGTGGCTATCATGTCTTCTGCAATATTGGTGTGTCTCATGGCTTAGTAGCTGACTGAGGGAGCAGCAGCCAGCTCAGTCATTTTTTTCAGAGAGAGTCACCCTTAGTTTTCATGCATTTATATCAAGAAACAACTTAAATAAATTGAGACTCCTGCTCTCACCTCTAGGCCAGACTAATTCCTCACCATTTTGATTACCGTACTACACATTAGGAAGGCCTGGGTAGGTTATGCATATATAACTAGATAATTCCCTGGGATACCCCTTGAAATTAACTGGGATTAATTTGAAATTAATTGGGATACCCCTTGAAATTAACTGACCCTACATAATCTGTGTAGAGGGCCTCCTCCTGTAAGCATGGACTCCAGCTGCTTCTTTCAATCTTTCCAAATGATTTTCATCAGTGTATAAGTCTTTACATTTCCGTACAGGCAACCGCTGCTTAATGCAGTTTCACTTACCACAGTTTCACTATAGCATTCATTAAAAATACCTACCCAGTTTCAATTAGTGCGATTTTGTTATAACACTCAGCACGGAAGGTACTATGGAGAGAAACAGTGGTGGCAGTGGCGGTGGTAGCAGCATTGACTGAAGTGATGAGTGGCAGCCAGTGAGACCTAGAGTAGGGTGGCACATGGTGTTGTAGAGGGTGGGAAGAAGCAGTGGTGAGAATGGGCAGGTAGGGAGCTGGGCAACATAAGCATGGAGCCTGGGCCAGTGGGGCCCAGGGCGGGGTGGCAGAAGCCCAGGGTCCACTCTGGCACATGGTGCTGGAACAGCTGGTGTGTGGGGAGGAGCGGCGGTGGCTACGAGAAATGGTGGTGACAGGCATGAGTGTGGGGCCCAGGCTGGCGCCCAGAGCTAGCAGGGCGGCAGGAGCGTGGAGCCTGAGGCCAGGGCCAGCAGGAGTGCAGGGCCTGAGCTGGTGCGAGCCAGTGCTCAAGGACACATGTGCAGCGTCCCCTCCCCCAGACCACAGTAGAGCCAACCCATGGAGCCCCCCCGCTCCTGGCCGCAGGTCACGTACTCACCTGCCGGAGCCCTGCTGCTCGCCATTAATCCCTGCCTTCTCAATGTTAATCCCTGATCAGACAGGTCCCCGACTCAGGCCCTACAGGCAGGGTGGCTGGGGCTGTGCACAGGTGCATTGGTGGCCAGCAGATGCAGGCTGGCAGGGGTCATTGCGGCCACAGAACAATGTGCCTTGTTGGGAGCAGCAGGGCCAGGGCCGGGGCCAGCAGGAGAACAGGAACCAATTATATTTATTTACATTAAACTTTATGAGGAAATGGGTTTCACTTAACACAGTGTTGCTTAGTGCTCGGTTTTTCTGGAACCAATTAAGAGCGCCAATTCCAAAAGGGGGTTGCCTTTACTATTTCTATGAAGAAAAAAGCTGGAAACGTATGAAAATCTGTCTGGAAATCTGCAGCACTTACTAATGAGCCCAAATATTCCTTTAGCAAGAGACTCATTTAAGCCACTTTTTCACTTTTTCAAGCTATCTCTTTGTTTTCCTTTAGAGGATCTCCATGAATGGAAAACAAGTGTCTCTTTTTCTGTAGCCATTTCAATTTCATTCTTCAGTTTGATTCTCCACTTGCTTATTCTTCCGGTATACATGAATTGTATACCAGAAATTTCATGTGTCAATAACTATCACTGTGGAAATCAGGCAGGGAGTCTCATGCTCAAAATAAGAAAAAGAAAAAAAAATATTCACAGTGGCATGGCAAAAACCAATATTGATCACGTCCATAGGCACAATCTGCCCTGCAATTATTTATTCACATATGAATAGAGGCTGTAATTCAACTGGCAATAAAAAAAAATGTTGATGGAAAAGAAAGGTTCAGAAAAGATCATTTCAAGTGTCTTTTTCAGGAAAAGTATGTTTAATACCCTAGTAGAATTTAACTTGTTTTGAAAGTCAAATAATTTTTAATTTTTTTCCCTAGAGCCTCAACCTATTTGACTTAACTCCGAATTTAAGACCCCAATGATAATCATGAGCAAGGGTTTCTTAATAGCAAAATCAAGTAAAATTCCTTTTGAAAGGGCTTTTGGTGTGAGGATATAAATGGTTAATGATTACTTTATGGAAAGTTAGGTGGTTTTAACTTTAACACATTGTGAAGAATTCAGAAAGAGAACTTAAGCAAAGGAACGTCTTTCTATGTTCAACACTTGGTATGTAATGCACCTTAGAGCATGTGTTCAGAGAAGAGAAACCCTCAAGTCTAGACATAAATTAAACTTATCTTTTTAGTTATTTATTAGCTCTGTTCCTTCTTCACCAGCAGTGTAATAAATGTATGGATGATAAGATAAAAAAGCAACAGCCTGGCTTTACAAATTCAGTATAATCAATAGCCAAAAGTAAATCAGGAATTGGATTGCAATATTACCCCATTGGTCTGTTCTTCATTTCAGATTCTACTCTAATTGTACATCTACATGACTGGGCTCCTTTTCCCCCTGGATCCCCAGTAATCATACTGAATACTTTTTATGTATCTTAATAACTAGAACACTTACCCAAGGATTGGTTTCAAGACCTTTTTAACCTGAGGGAATTCAAACCAACATCTCAGCTGCTAGGAGAGTGACCTAATAACCATGGATCCTGGTTTTCTCTGATATAAAAAAAAAAATCCCCAATATTTGGATATAAAAAAGTAATCAACGTAATCCAAAATCCACATTTTTCTGTGATTAAAATGAAATGCTACTAATATATATAAAGAAGACATACAAAAAACTAGAACTCTTGGTTCCAAAATGATACCTTTTATTTGACCAACTGGGAAATCACAAGAAAATTGTCCTTTTCTACAAGATTTTGGGATCAAAGTCTCTTAGTCAGGCTCTGAGAAAAGTATAGATGGTACAAGATGGTAAAAAGTCCCCATATGTAGGAAATAAACTTCATTTTTGCATTGAGTTGCTGAAGATGGAAGGCTGTTCCTCTGGGTCCATGAGAGTGTCTTTGTGAGCCTTTGGTCAGCTTGGGCCCACCTGGGCTCGCTCCTTCCTTCCCCGCCCCTTCCCCCCTGCCGTTCTGGGTCCGGGACTATTCTAATTCTAGAAGGGGGCTTCAAGGCCCAGTCCGTGAATCCTAGTCACATATAGGTTTCTCACTCAAAGGAACAAGAAGTCTCTAAACCCAAGCCAAAGGCAAAACTGCTTTCAGACATGCAGATCTCTTTTATATTTCATTTTGGCTAGCCTAGGCATCCTGCCACTCAGCATGCTGCCTGCTGTGAATCATAGTCTAGGTGCTTAACTCTCCCCAGACCTTTTAAAGAGCACTCATTGTCAGAAATTCCAATTCAGAAATTGGGCAGTGAATCTCACTATGACTTATTCGCTTTGTGAATCAGGGCCCTAGGTACATGAAACAATGATTAATAAATGCTTAAATGGAAATGAAACTCCTAGCTACTCAGGCCAGGACAGTTTATAGAACAGGGGTGGGCAAACTGGCAGATCCGGCTGCAGCCATACTCCATTTCCTAGCAGCCTCTGCTTGCATGGCTGGGGCCGGTTTCCATGGAGATGTCAGCCCCACCTGCACTGTGCTAGTGCAAGGCTGGGGTTACCATGGAGACCAGCCCCAGCTGGGCTGGAAAGGTGCACAGCAGGGCAGGGCAGGGGGATGCTCCAGAGCCCCTGGGATCTTGCGGCGGGGGGGGTTGGTCCAGGGCCAGGGTGGAGCCGTGATCTGCAGCCTGCACACTCCAGACAGGGGCACGCAGGTAGTGGATTACGGATCTGCCTCTGCAGCGGTGACAGCCTGGTCCTGACCTGGGGCAGAGACATGATCTGCTGCCTGTGTGCCGCTGCCCAGAGTGTGCAGGCTACAGAACCCAGCTCTGCCCTGGCCCTGACCAAGCTTCCCCTACTGCAAGATCCCAGTGGTTGCAGAGCTGCCCCCTGCCTTGCCCTGCTCTGCTGCACACTCTGCCAGTACAGCTGGGGCTGGTCTCCATGGCAACCCTAGCCTTGCACTATCACAGTGCAGGTACGGCTGTGGTCTCCATGAAAACTGCCCCCACCATGCAGGCAGGGGCTGCTGGGAAATGGAGTTCACTGCTGGCCTGCAGACTGGACCTTGCCTGCCCTAGAGAAGAGCCTAGAGAACTTTGAGATCAAACAAGAAATTCCCTAATGCATTTAGGTATTTCCATTGTGGTATGGCTGCTACACATTTTTGGAAAGCAATTTTGGATTTGGGTGCCCAAAATCTTTGTAAGTTTTGTTTAGCTGCCTAAATTCTGCTTCTTCTCCTACTTTTTTCTTCTTGTTTTTTTAATCTGGTCATTATTCTTTTGCATAGTAGTTTTTATATCTTATTTTGGGGCTATTATAGCTGACGTAGAAAGCATACTCAGAAACATGTGTGATTTCACAACTCTATGTGTGCTTCTGTATGTGTAAAATGTTACCTCTGTCCATTTCCTTTTCTCAGATGTATGATCATAATAGAGACATTTAGTCTATCAGTTCACTAAAAAAGCTGAATTTTAGGAGGACATCTGTCTAGCAGAGGTACAAAGATACTGTTTTTAAAAAGCTTTGACTAGTGTATTAAATTGACTGAAAATGTTATCACAGTTTGGATGCAATGCACAGTAAACTTTTCCAAGAAAAGGTTCACAAAGCTCTTACTAGCACATATTAAGAGAGAGAAGCTGGAGACATAGAATAGAAGGACCTGTTTTTGGACATGAAAATGAAAGGAACAAAAAACCCTTCTGGTAGTTAATGGTTAAAAAACAATCTTCAGAGCACGGCGAGAGAAAGAAAAAGATCTTTTTATGGATATTCTGAAGCCTACATTAGGTCTGTCTATGACAGTTGAAACAATATAAAATGTGTTTTGGAAGGCTTAAGGTGAAGTTACATACTACATTTAGACCATATTAAAAACCTTAAATTATGAGCATCTGCAGGTTAAAGCTCTTTAACTTGTGATAAGTGCCTTCTGAAGGTCTAAAAGTTATGCCACTTCAGGTGAGGATTAACTCTATGTTATACCCTGGGTAACTTCAGTCTGCTCCATGGAAATAAAACAAACAATTTGCAGCCCTCCAGCATCCCCATGAATTACTCCCATCATCTCCCTCCTCACCCCAGAGGAGGGATAGAGCTGAGGTGTCCTGGCCCCTTGCCAGTTCTTTAGTGGCAAATCAGAGGTATGAAGACATGAAATGGCTTTAACCCTCAACATGTGACTGCTTGGCACATTTTTATTGATCAAGGGAAAACATGACGCTTTAGCCTAGTTATTTGGGCTCAACTTGAAAAAGAAGTGAGTTTTGGAGCATGTTCACAAGACATTTTATACATTTTATATAAAGAATGATTACAAACAGAAATAATCTCAATATCAGGGACTCAAACTCAGATTTCTCAAGTTCTAAGCAAGTGGTCTGACTAATAAGTTATTGTGGGCAATATCGCAATGTTCATTTCTGAATACTAGGTGTTGTACTTTGTATTGAACTCATGCTGCTAGCATCAATCAAACATTAAGCTGCTCTGCGAGGGTACTGACAGGCACATAACCCCCTCCCCCCAAACCTCCCCCCAAAAAACAACAACAACAACAACAACAAAAACCCTGCACTTTACTGGAAGCAGCAGCATGTTACTTCAACTTGGTTCTGCAGCATCTGTATAGATCGGGGTGTTCCGATGGGGCTTTTTGGTGCTTTTACCCAAAGTTGATTCAATCAGCTGTTAGATAAAAGCACCAAAAAAGCCCACTAAAGCACCCAATCCACACAAATATTGGAAAAGCTGGGTGCTACACACGCTGCCTCTTCTGGGCATGTGCTGGAGTTGGCATGGAAGCATGCTAAGTTTAAAGGAAAGTACCATTTTGGGGTGGAGGGGGGGATGTTTCCATGTCTGCAAGCAGCCTAAATGCCTAAGAGGTCAAAGACTTGGGCAAACTCTAGGTTTCTCTCAGTATAGATCTGGATTGTAACAGAAAATCATGCAGGAGTGAGGGGTCTAGATTTTTACCAGAATTGTTTCTGAGCATGTGCACAAGCCTAAGTTGAAATATCTCGGAGTCTTTTATCTCAGAGCAGAGTTAGAGAAGTGCAGCGAGACTGTGCCAATGTGAAGTAATTACATGCTGTAACAGTGAAACTTTAAGTAAAGTTTATCGATCGAGCTTTAGTTGAAGAGGCCCCACCACAATTTTTCACTGCAGGGATGGTGATACACATGCTGTAATTACTGCACCCCTTCACACTCCAGCATCATGTGTATCACCATCCCTACAGTGAAAAATTGTGGTGGGGCCTCTTCAACTAAAGCTTGATCGATAAACTTTAAGTAAAGTTTCACTGTTACCATTTTTCAGTGCAAGGACACTGATACACATGACACTCTGGGCCCTTTAACTGAGTGGTTCTCAGAGTGGCTATTATTAAAGCACCCGCCCCCCACCCCTCACACACTCCTGAAACACTTTTATGAATGCCCTAAATGGTTTTGTAACCAAAGGAGTGGTGTTGATATACAGTAAACCAAGCACTTAAATTCTATCTAAGATTTATGTAAGTACTTTTGGAATTTTTTGGATATGGCCTTTACATAATTGACAATTTTAGTCTAGCAATAGCAAAAGGATTAATTATAGAGAATGAGTTGGGGAGGCAGGGAGGGTTGGTAGTAGACATACAGGATTACATCCTGCCCAAATGTAGGCAATGGTAAAATTCCCAGTACTTCGACAGAACCCAGCTTTTACATACACTCACTGGAGTATTTGAAGGAACATTAAAAGTTTATTATCTAGTTATTATAGGGAGCCCTGTAAGTTATAAATTGTGTTCTACTTGTGTTACTCTGTGGGTGCATCTACACATGCAAATGCTGCTGGATGGGTTGACTCCACAGTAATTTACTGTGGAGTCAACCCAGCCTGGGCAGGCATTTGGGACTAACATATGTAGGCACTGTGCTACTAGCACTAGCCTATTATTGCCCCCTCCAGTCCTGCACCATCCCCCTGAAGCAGCCAGGGGGAGTTAGAGGCTCCAGCTGCAGCTGCCTGCAGCCAGCAGCCATATTTAAAAGGAAGCCTCACTTCCTACTCCCTGGCCACCTGCATCCCTGGCTTGGAGCAGCCTGCAGCATGCTGGCACAGCACTCTGTGACTCTGTTACCAGAACCTGTGCTCACCACATGGTATCTACTCCACTCCCAGGCCCCAGGAGCAACATCCAATGCCCTGGGCTCCTGCTGGACATTCTGATTGCTGTGTTGTGCTGCTGCAGTGACCACCACCTGACCCAAGTCAGTCTTGGCCCTGGTGGACCCCATGTGGTGCAGCCACCTGGTCAGGCTCACCATGATGTCTCAGGCTCCCTGCACCATGCTGCTACTGCCCAGACCATGTGCTGCTACCCAGACCCCAGCAGGGATACCAACAACATGCCACCACTAGTGCTTTCCATGTGTTCCTGGAGCTCCAGCCCCACCCCTTCTGGGTCTGCCAGGCCAGCCAGGACTGGTGGTTGCATGTCATCCAGACTACCTAGGATGACAAGCAGAGACTGGAGGCATTCTGGATGATCTGAGCCATATTCCAGGAGCTCCTTGAGCAGCTCCATCCACACCTGGAGTGGCAGGTCACCACCATGTGGCATCCCCTCCCCGTAAATACCCAGATGGCCATCACCGTGCTCAAGCTGGCTGTGCCTACTGGCTTACGCTATGTTGGCCACCTCTACAGCATGGGCAGGGTGACTGCTGGGGAGACCATCCTGGAGACCATCCTCCAAGACATGCTGAGGCAAACTGTGTTCTGGTTTCATGACCCCCTGGAGGTGGTGGGGTTCCATGACCTGAGTTTCCTACAGTGCATCGGGGCCCTGGATAGGACCCACATCCACATCACCTGCCCACCCTGTGGTGGCTGCCCCTACTACAGTCAGTGGGGCTTTCACTTGGTTGGGCTCCAGGCTGTCATTGGCCACTTCGGGCAGGCAGCACCCATGATACCCACATCTTCCGTAACTTTTGCATGTCAGCCTTGGTGGAAAACAGACACTTCATGTCAGGGGTGCTGGACCTCTAGCTGAGTGTGGTAGCAGTCCCATCCTTCCTCATCAAGAAACCCATGCACCCGCTCCTCCCTTGGCTCATGTGACCCTTTACCAGCCAGCTGGTCCCTCCTAGGCACACTTTAACCCATGCCCAGATAGAGTGTGCTTTAGGCCACCTGAAGAGACAAATTTCCTGCCAGTCCTCCAGTGCCCAATTACCTCTGGACAAATTTCCTCCTGGTCAGCATCTATATGTGCATTACTGCACAGAACTACTCCACAGTTAATTGCCACAGAGTACACCAAATTACTGTACAGTAAGTGTCTTCACATGTAGATCGTGTTGCTTACTCTGCTGTAATTTGCTTTACTGCACAGGAAAGATACACAGACTGTATCTTTGTTCTTCTAGCTGGAATATGAATAAGGAATACAGGTACATTGGGAGAAATTACATGCCTATAATGGCTTATTTTTCTACTTACAAATAAAAAAAAACTTAATCCTTGAATCTAGACATTATAGAACCATGTACAGACTGATAATCATATGTACAGCATTTATACAGTTTAAGTTTCTGCTCCTTATTTTATTAAGCTGGTTGTTATAGTGGGGTTCCAAGACAGCTCTTGCTCAGAAATCTCCTTGGCTCAACCTCCTTATTTCAAGATTTACAGGACAGACCTAGCACCTGACCTTTGCTCCAAATATACAGGAATTCCATTCTGCAAAAAGCTCGTAGATCTGTGTTCACCTCCTAGCCATATCTTTTGCTCCTGTTCTAATTCTGTTCTTGGCTTCTACTTCCTGATCTCCTGGTTCCTGAATCTTACCTCCAGGTTCCAAGCTCCAGCCTTCTGACTGGGCATGTCTACATGTGCAAATGCTGCTGAGTAGGTTTACCCTAGATTCACCCCACCTGGGACAGGCATCTACAAGTGCAGGAATTTGGGAGAAGATTTCCTGCTCCTGCAGCAGTCTTCTCTTGCCCCCTCTGTCTCTGAACCAGCCCCCTAAAACAGCCAGGGGGAGCTCCAGTTTCCCCTGGGTGTAGCCCAGGGGCTGTCAGGGAGCATAGGACTAGGAGACAGCTGTTACCTGGCAGAGGCTGGGAGATTGCTCCTTGCCCCCAGAAGCTACCTGCTCCTGGGACAGGCTCTGGTAGTGGACCTCATGTGGAGATAAAGTCCCCTTGCCTTAGCAGCATGGAGCTTCCAGCCCTGACTCCCCGATCAGGGGCAGGAGGCTTGGAAAGAGCTGTAGGGTGAGACCCCTCTCCATTCCAGTGCCCACAGTGTGGACTTGACATGTACCAAATCAACGCTCAGGATCTCAATATCATGTTGTTAGGCAGGAGGGCATGACACAAAATTATATACATACACACAAACTGCACATAC
>NW_017729032.1:82000283-82008657 GCF_001723915.1 Gavialis gangeticus
GCTGTAGGGGAGGGCATCCTTCCTTATCTGCCAGTAGGGAAGCTAGCAGTGAACCCCCAACTGGACAGGGGTTCCTCACCCAGCTGGGGGCTTGCTGCCTGCAGCCTCACCAGTGGATCAGAGCATCTGGGACCTTCCCCTCCCCTGCAGCACATTCCAAGCCTGTATTGCAAGATTGGGTACAGTGCTGGGAAAAATCTGTGGGGCTGGAATTTTCCCCTGACCAGGAAAGTTCACAGCCAGCCCCAGGTTGTGTTGGGAAGTTTGTATGAGTAGCCCAGAGCAGGATGAGGACTGCTCAAAATGGGATAGTTCCCAGCCATCTCCAGGTTTCACAAGCAGACTTTCCCATGTGTCTCAGGGTACAGCAGGAACTGTCCCAGTCATAAGCACATCCCAACCAGTTCTGGGTTGGGTGGGGAATTGTCCCCATGCAGGTAACCCCCAGCCTCAGCTCCACGATAACATAGCAGAGGCTGGGAAATTGTTCCCTGTTCCTGTTCCCTGATCACAGAGCAAGGGCTTGGAATTCCCTACTGCCAGGGTAGGGGGACATTGGTCCTGCCTGGGCATCAGTGGCAGAGCCCACTCCAACAGCAAGGAGCTCCCAGGGGCAGAGAGCAATCGCCTGCCTCCTGCTACCCAGCTGACAGGGAGCAAATTTGCTCCCCGTCAGCTATTTACATGTGCCTTACTGCACAGTAATTACTCGGCAGCTAATTTGCTACTTGCAAGCCTGGCCATTAACAACTGATTCATGATTTCTTTCAGGTTTATGACACCCTCCAGGAACCCAACTTTTGGATGCATTGCCTTAAACTGCCCGGGAAAATTGTCACTAATAAGAATATTATTTAGCCATGAAAAGAAGACAAATATGGATTTTGGTACCAGAAATTATTCCTAGGTGCTTATTTTATATACTGTATTTTCATGTGAGTAATCTGAAAGGAATAGAAAAAAAAGTTTACCTAGCAGAGGTTTTTGTTGTTGTTGTTTTGTTTTTTTCCCATTTTCACTGTAGAATAAAGACATGTAGAGCCACCTGCAGGGCAGAGTAACTGATGATTCATCAAACTTCAAAACCCGAACTTCAAGACAAAGGCAAGAAAGTGAACTTTATTTGATCACATGCCAGAAGGATGTGAATGGATTCAGCAAAAAACACATGTCAAATTTTTCCAGCTGAATTTAAACTGAAGGTTGTGGACTATGCCTTACAACATGGAAATTGTGCTACAGGATGAGGATTTAGCATAGCCAAAGGCTATGTTCATGCTTGGCAGAAGATGAAAGATCATTTCCATAAGCTACCATACAGGCAACTTGCTCATTTAAAAGTACTCCTTAATGGCCCCAACCTGAAACTAACCTAAGTATTGGCACAAAGACAAGTCAAATGAATAGAAAAAACAGTAATTATTCACGTTAAAGCCCAGGAAAAATATGAACAAATGCAAATCAACAATGTTTATCATGGTTCAAACCGGTGCAATACATTTATTGTCAAAACTGTTATCTATACTTATTTATATAATCTTAGTCTAGCAATAAGAACTGGATAGATGGGTTAGAACAGGTGAAAAACTTTCACTAATGTGTCAAGCAGACAAGGTTCTTTTGTTTTTCCGTCTAGGAAAACACAAAAAATCAGATTCTCCCTATGTTGGAAGAAGGGTGTTTGCACCTGAAAGTTTGCAAAGAATAATTTTTCCAACTATTTAGTTGGTCTGATAAAAGATCTGGCTGCTTTTTTGTGTTTTCCTAGATGGAATAGAAGCCAATGTGCAAAATTCAGGTCTGTGAAAATGCAAATGAATGTCAGTGAAGATCAGAGACCATGGAACAGTAGGTGTGAGACTGGTAGGTTGAGGAGGGGACAGGAGGAATGTTGACTTGGTGATAGAATGGAGCTGGTAAAATCAATGCTTATATTTAGTCCTTTTTTTTGTATCCAATACATTTAAGAAGTGAAGTCAATAGGCTTGTCTATGAAAGGTCTTTTGTAAATTCCCTTTGAGGATTAGAACTGACAGATTGAAAACAGAGTGGTTGTCCTGTGAGAAGTGCGCCCCCACAGATAATTGGGTATTTTTGCTTTTAATAGATAATTGGTATGCAGTTATTCTGTTACACAGTTGTTGTTTGATTTCTCCTACATATTTTCCATCAAGGTATTTAGTGCATGAGATAAAATACATTATATTTCTGGAGGTGCAGGTGTAAGATCCGGGAGTGTTGATAATTTTGTTGTGGGATGTAGTTATTGTGGCAGTGGTGGTGATATGTTGGCAGGTTTTACATTTCTTGTCCCAGCATGGTTTGGATCCATTCAGTGTGCTTTGGGTCATTGAAAGTTTGCTTCTGATGATGAAGTCGGTGAGGTTTGGTGCTTGTTTAAAGACTAGGATAGGTGGTCCTGGGAAGATCTCTTAAAAATTGTATCTTCTCCTAATATAGGTTGCAATTGTTTGAGGATTTTCTGTATAGGCTCCAGGGAAAGATGGTATGGCATAACTAATGGTATGTGATTCAACAAACTTTCAGTAACTGCTTTGCACAATAAGGAAGGAATCTCTCTGTGCTTTAACATGCCAATGTCAAGAGCAGTTGATGAAACAGATTAAAAAAGCATTACTGCTTCCACTATAAGATATGAGAATACTCACTTTAAAGTTGTATTGTTCAGATAGTGGAAAACATGTCAAACTCATGCTTATTTTCAACACAAAATGAAGCTTTGTGAAACTTTGCTAATTTTTTTAGTACCAGTTAATAAAAAAGAGGTGGATGAAGCATGACAAACTACATTGGAAACTGTTGTCATTAGCAGCCAGACTTTCTAATCTAGAAAGCTGCCTTATATTGGTTTCATTGCATGCTTACGTCCAAGATGGAGCCAAGGAGAAATTTTGCAGAGCTAGAACTAAACTTGCTGTCATTCCAAAAGGTTTGACAAAATTACTACGGATCCTTGACATAGTCATTAATTGCAGCTTTAAATACATTGTCCATCAAAAATGGTAGAAGTGGATGCAAAAAGGTCTACAATAATATGTGAAAAGCAGAAAAACAAAATATAAAACTTTTGCAGAATTGTGCACTTTGATGCACAGTACTTGGAAGTCTGTCAGTATAAAAAGCATATTAAAGCACATTTCCATTGCAGTGTTCATGCCAAACTCAACATTGAAGATGAAGCAAACATCTAGAAAATTAAAATGATGATAACCTAAATCCATCTTTGAATGCCAGCTGTCAATCTAACACAGGTGATGAAAGCAGGGAATCTCTCAATGCCAATATATTTCATTTTTTGCAGCAGCACCGAGGACTCCAAGTTTTATAAGTCAGAGTGAAATATGAGACTTTCTGTTATTTAAAAATATTTAGTTGTACCTGTTTAATAAGTAATTATAATTGTACAAATATTGACTTGTACAGTCCTATTCATTATAATGTTGTAGGGTTATCTGTACACTTATATTTAAAGAGCACAACTAATGGTGTGAAAGTAATCTGAGAGATGAGTCATATATGCGAAAATATGGTTTTACAAAAAATGCACTGTATTATGTGGGCTAGCAAGAAATACTTCTCCTATTGATCATGCATAAGTTTAATTTTGCTTTTTAGTACATGTATGGTGGCATTTTTTTACGTTCCCCAACATAGGCTATTTTTCCAGAAGTATAACTTACACATTTTAAGTTGCCTAGACAATTATTTACAAATGATGGTGGCTGAATTATTGTTGCTTTTGCCCTTTAAATGGTTCTCTTCCTAATTTTTGACAGGGTAGCCATAAAATCTTTAAAATGTTGGATTTCAAAATAAATAAATTAGAAAAAAAGATGTGAAAAGGAAGACATAATTCTCCAGCACTGTAAAGCTCTGTTGTATTGCAAAAGAGTTGAAGGATTCATAAGATGTATCTATATTTATCTGTTCCTTTCCTCTATAAATTATAAAGTAGAGAGCAGATTTTCCCAAAGATGCATATGTCTCAGAAAAATAATCATGAGCATACCTATGTGGTCTCCTGACCAACCCTGAATCAGTCAGTGACAAAACTAACTTCACCTCCTCTCTCCCCCTCAGGCATATTGGGCTAGGGACAGACATTCAAAAATGTCTGAGCCAGGGCTAGAACTGATTCAACCTTTGCAGGTTAATCTAACCTGCCTAGGTTAAACACATTTGTAACTGTACAGACATTCCCTCTGGACTGAAGGAATATAGGCACATGGCTGCAGCTGCTCAGGCCAGAAGCCAGGGGGTGCTAGAATGTGCCCTCAGCTGCAGGGAAGTTGTGCTGAATGCAGAGTGACAGAGGTCAGGGCAGGCAGACAAGCCTGTGGTCCCCCAGGGGCAGTGGACTTAGGGGGGAGAATAACCACCCTCCTTTCCCCCTCTGCCTCAGGAGCCATGCCAGCTGGCATCTGGCCATGCCAAGCCCTGCTGGAGCAGCAGGAAAGGGGGAGTGTTTGGAAGACCCCACTCAGGTCCCTGTAGGTGGGACAGGGAGGGGGAAATTAAACCCCTCTCTGGCCAGTTCAGTCAAGGCTACTGCCAGGGCTAGCCATGCCCCTGCTGCTGGAGCAGCTTGCACTGAGAAGTGTAGGTCTGTGCTAATGGGAAAGGGGATGGAGGATGGGAATAAATTTCTTCTGTGCTCCTTTCCTGGGCCAGTGTCTGGCCAGGCCCCCTCCTCTGCCTGTCCCTGCTCCAGCTGGGGAACAGAGGGGTAGGGTCAGCCCTGCTGGGCTGGAGCAAAGAACCCAGCCCAAAGAGCATGCTGGGATGCTAGGGGACTCTGTTTTAAGTTAAACCAGGAAGGGGTCTGGGACAGATGTTGCATAAACCAGTTTGAGCTCAATTAGTTAAGTCTGATACTACATTCAAGCATATTTATCTCAAACCAGTTTTGACCATTTTAAAACTAACCTATGTGCGCTAAATATCTGTTTAAAAAATCCAACTGTCAGAGAATGAGCGCAACTTATTCTGTTGTCTGAGACCTATTCAAGATCAGAAGGGAAACTGTTCAGAATGGACTGTGAGCTTTGAGTATAGCCCTTGCTATCCACATATGCACTCACCTCTTTTACCCATATTTGTGTATTTCAAGTTAAAATAATTAAAACTCTACCCAAAGCTCTAGGTGTACTAATATAATCAATAGGGCTGTGCAAAATTTCACTGGCTGTTTCGTTTCGAAACTGTTTCAACTCATTTCAAGCTTGAAACAGCAAAATCAAAATTAAATGAAGGGCTTCAAAACAAAAAAAACTGAGATACAGCTTCTTTCCTACAACTAGCAGGGATGAGGCTTCCAGAAGCAGCAAGGAGAGGGGAGCAGTGCCACTGCCTGTGCCTGAGTCTGCATCCCCTCCAAGAGCACCAGCCGTAATATCCCCTGCCACACCATGACAACAAGCAGCAGCACCAGCACATTCTCCTTCACCCCCATTTCACTTCCCATGCTAAGCCTTCAGGGCTCAAGGAAGAGCTGGATCTGAATCTGAGTGCCCTAGCAAGGGGAAGGAGAGGGGAATCATCTAAGTTTGTGCTCCACACCCCTCAAGTTTCCCCTAGAGCCAGGTCTCTTTCCCCAGAAGGCACTTCAGAGGAGGCTGAGGTAGACGTTGTTGAGGCAAGTGGCTCAGCTGAGCCTGCTCCTCCTGTTGCTGTGCCTCTGCCTGCTGATCGGGGGAAACTGCAGCTTCCACACATGGACCCGCACCGCAGAAGCAAGAGGGTAGTGTGATCTGGGATAATTTTAAGTTGGTAGATGATACCATGTACGCTATCTGCCTGCACTGCCAAGCCAAAACCAGCTGGGGCAAGGGAGCAAAACACATGAGAACCACAGGGATGCTGATGCATCTCCACAGGCACCACCCCCTTGCCCTTGCTCCTCCTCAGCCTGGCACCAGCGGGAGCATGCCCCAAAGGCAGTCCCCCTCTCACTCCAAAGCCCCCGTCCTCCCAAACAGAGGCAGGCAACCCTGGAGCAGTGGGAGAAAGATGGACAGAGAGGGGGCATGTTGCAAAGGCAAGCAAGATCACCCACACCATTGGAGAGATGTTTGCTTTGGATGGCCAGCCCTTCTTCTTAGTTGAGCAGCCAGGGTTCAGGCGGCTCATGGCACTTTCAGCCCCATCCTACCAAGTGCCCACATGCACCACCTTCAGCAGGATGGTGGTGCCCTCCCTGTATGAGGTATGAAGGGAATACTTGAGAGAGAAGCTGTGCAAGGCGGGTTCGCAGGTGGCCTTCCGCTTCACCTTGGACATTTGGAGCAGCCGAGGTGGAGATCACGCCTAACTCTCCCTCACGGGGAACAGGGTGATCAATCAGGCCATCGGTGAGCTCTCCTTCAAGCTGAGGTGATGAATGAGTCCCACACAGCAACAGAGATCATGGGGACCATGAACACATGGTGCAAGGGTGGCTCATTGGGCAGGGTGAGCTCACCTGCAGGTTCATAGTCACCAACAATGGAGGCAATATGGTCTGTGATGCCAACTTTGTTGGCATCCACTGTGTGCCACACAAGTTGCACCTTATTGCCAGGGACGCCTTGGAGGGAGACAGGGATGTTGGTGACAGCACCAGCACCACCAGCAAGCTCATTTTCAAATGCAGGAAGGTGGCAGGCTACTTTCACCGGAGCATCAAGAGGGGCAAGATGTCGCAGGACAAACAAGCAGAGCTGAACATCCCGCAGCACAAAATCATGCAGGATGTGGAGACTCGGTGGAACTCCACATACCTGATGCTCGAGAGACTGATGGAGCAACAGAATACCATCCATGAGATGGCCTTGCTTGGGGAGATTGGGATCAGCAGCCCCCTTAACAGAGCTGAGTGGGATAACATATCCCAGATCTTGGTGGTCCTCAAGACCCTCCCCATTGGCAATAGTCTTCTTAGCCAGGTGATCCCCATAGTGAGGGAACTTCAGGTCCACATGGAGAGTTTCCAGGGGATCAGTGTTCCTGGCTGGGGCAAGCTGCTATCACCAGACATCCAGGTGCTGGTGAGGCAGCTGGAGAAGGGTATCAGGAAATGGCATGATCCTTTGTGGCCCCGTACGGTCCATGTGCTGGCTGCCATGTGTTTCTGGAGGGTGAAGGGCAGCGTATCCAGCAGCCAAACCCTGAACCTGTGGATGGAGGTGGTGATGAAGTGAGTCAGGGAGGCAGAAAGGTGGAAGCGGGGGGGCGTGGAAGAGGGGGATCCACTGTCCCCTGCTAGCATGCCATCTACCAGCCAGTGTACTCCTCCACCACAGGTGCTGCCAATGTGGGCAATGGTCATAGCTTCCATGGTGGGGCCCAGAGGCACCAGACCCCAGCATCAGGCAAGTAGCACTCACGCCTTGGTGGCTGCCTGTTTCACTGTGGATGTGGTGCCACTGCTGTGTGACACCTTGGCCTACTGGGCAAGCTGCAGCCAAATGTGGCCGATCTGGCCACAGTTGCCCAGGATCAGCTGTCCTGTCCACTGACCAGTGATCCAAGCGAGAGGGTGTTCAGCATTGCTGGGGATGTAGTGACATCCCAGTGCACCTGCTTGGATCCTAGTTTGGTGGAGCAGCTGGTGTTCCTCAAGGTGAACCGCCTGCTGCTGGGGTTCCCCAAGCTCCAGGTGCAGAAGGAGTGAGTGTCACCCTCCTCACTCTGTCCATACCTATTTCCTTTTTTCATTTTTTAAAAACCATTTAATTCCCTGCTCTCAGAGCTGGAAGGGGCATTCACTACATCACCAGCCAGCAGGGGAAGAATATAACCCTGCTGAGCTTCTGTGCCAGGATGAACTTGGAGGTGTGAGCTGAGGCTAAGTCTCCAGGACCACTAAAAGTACACTCTGCCAGGGTTGGGAAGGCCTGGTGGAATTTCTGGTGGCATGACAGCTCCAGGAAATGCCAGGATTGAGGATATCCCTGGTGAAAGGTGGGTAGCAGGTGCCATAACCTCCAGCCACCACACACACATGCACAGACCCAGCTGGGGAAAGCCCAGACCCATGATATCTTTGACAGTATTGCTGATTGCAGTGAAATTGTGAGGCTCCAGGTGAGCTCAACTTAGCTGCCTAGGATGCCAGCTTTTGGGTCGAAAAACCCTTCATTAGGCTAAGGAAGTACCTGTAGTTGGTGTGTGTGTGTGCTGTTTCTGGATGGAAGGAATAGTAAAGAAGCCAGAGGCTGGCATGCAATTCAGGCAAGAAAGCCAGTCAGTGAAAATGGAAATGGAGGTTTCAGGGGGTGAGGGGCAGGCTGGGTGGGGGGTAGAGAGGAAAGGGGGATGTAGCAGTGCAGAGGTGAAAGTGCCAGAGGTACCTGGGGTGTCAGATGTCTGGCAG
>NW_017729032.1:82013657-82022784 GCF_001723915.1 Gavialis gangeticus
ATATTGAGTCCATGAGTTTCTGTACCAAGAGGGTGATGAAGTTCAGTTCATAGGCTCATCTGTGAAAAGTGGTTCATAAATTCAAACAAGCACTGAACCTCGCTAGCCTCACTGCAAGAAGCCAACTTCCTACAGACAAAAACACACTGAATGGATCCAGGCCATGCCATGACAAGGCACGCAAAGCCTGCCAACTCCCAGGTAGGCTAGGTTAGATTAGATTAGATTGACCTTGTCTGCCAGTGCCATGTCCTTAGACTAACACCCCAGCACCTGACCGAAAGGATGCAGGGCCCTGAGCACATCTAAGCCCCAGGGCTGGAGCTGGCAGGGAAAGTTCTTTGCCAGGTGCTGGAGAAGAAGCTCCTGCAGGGAGGAAAGTAAGGCACTGTCACATTTAGGCTGCCTGAGATGCTGCTGGTGCTACTGTGCTAGTGCTCAATAAATTATTTTATTACCTGTTGTCATTTAAAGTGGTGGACTGGACTGGGGAGAAGGAGGACTCATTGGGGCATACTACTGTGTTGTGTAGAAGCTCCAGCACCAGTGAAGGTGTGCCTTAACACATACACACTGTCACCCACCCATGTCACGAGTTTTGCTTGTCAGCAGCCTGAAGTGTAGTTTCTCAGAAACCCCTGCACCTATCTCCTTGTAACCTGGCAGGCTCCATGGCCTCATCAGGGTTTAGCATGCCTGCAGTTTTCACCCTGCTGCTTCTTAACACACACACAGTGTCACCCATGTCACAAGTTTTGCTTGTCAGGAGTCTGAGGTACAGTTTGCCCAGAAACCCCTGCACCTATCTCCTTGAAACCTGGCAGGATTCATGGCCTCAGCAGGGGCTAGTATGCTTGCAGTTTTTAACCCACTGTGCCTTAACACACACGACATGAGTTTTGCTTTCAAGACTGTGAGGTGTAGTGTCCTAGAAATCCCTGCACTTATCTCCTTGAAACTTGGCAAGTGTCATGGCCTCAGAAGGGCCTATCCTCCTGGCAAGTTTCATCCAAATTAGAAAATATATGACAAAGGTATAGGCAGTTTTGTGCTTCTTCACTGTAGCCTATGGGAGAAACATTGAAACAGTGTTGAAATGGCGTCAAAACAATTTAGATTAAATGAAATGGAACTGTGGTTTCAAAACAAAACGAAACTTGAAACAAAACACTGTCCCATCAAAATGGTGAAATGGAAGTCAAAACGAAACAGTGCTGTTAATGAATGCCATTAACTTAACTCTTAGTATCACAAAAATCTGCAAGTCTAAAAGACACCCACCTACATTTGCATCACCTAGAAAATAATCTCAGATCACTTAAATAAGACATGTAGGTTGTCAATTTGGTAGTGAAAAGATCTTAGTGAACTACCCACTGAATTTTTTTTTAAAGTGTTACACTTGGTTAGCCTAGCTAAAATTTTAAAAAACAGAGGTGAAAAATGTTTAACATCTTCATATTCACAAGCAAATGAGAAGCAGATGAACAATTATGGGTCTGACATATTCAAACTTCATGGAAGGCTTTTGAAATATTACCATGAGTGATGAAACACAGGAAAACTTAAGTACAAGCAAAAAAAACAAAGTTAGATTTAAAACTAATCTGCAACATTCTTTCTAGAAACCATTTATAAAACCTCTTTGTGGTTTCTTTTTCCTTTCAAGAAATGCTGTAGAATGCAAGGAAATGTGATCTGCATATAACATTCTTTGCTGTAAAAATTGTCACAGAATATGCTGTTAATAGTGTCGATAGATGTAGTACATGCTGTGCATGGTCAGAGGCTGGGTGGCACAATTGCCGCAAAGCATAAA
This sequence comes from Gavialis gangeticus, assembly GCF_001723915.1. NCBI lineage: Eukaryota > Metazoa > Chordata > Crocodylia > Gavialidae > Gavialis > Gavialis gangeticus. The sequence goes on from NW_017729032.1 coordinate 82,015,477, forward strand.
GCTATTAATTTACTCTGAGTTCCATAAGGCTTTTCTTTAAATATATGGGTTCATTATTGTATAATTTCCTTGAATAATGTTTAAGTAGGAAAGACTCAGTAATAATACTATAGTTTTACCCAGGAGCCTGCATTGAAACAAAGTGTTGTATATTTGTTCTTGAATTTCTCATGCTGTATGATGAATAGTGGCAATTATAGGAAAGAACAATATTAGTTTTACAGTTATTGTTATTAACTTAAAGTACTAAGAATAAAATCCCATATTTCACCAGATACTCCAATCACTGCCAAAATGTGTGACAGAAGAACATTTTATAATCCCTGTATTTCACACTGACTGCACAACTAGAAATTGGCAGAGCCAAGTCATTTATATTTCCTTATTACCAGTTTGCAAAAAGCATTGAGAATATGGAGCTTGTGATGGATATTTTTATGTCAGATGTTGTTTTATTTTCTTTTGCTGTATTCAATTTACTACATATTGGTTCTACTGCAGTTTATTAAAGTAACAAAAAGAGATTAGCAGTAGAGGAACAAGACAAATAACTTGATTGTTGTTCTTTTCAGGAAAAAAACCCTACATTTACTTATAAATTGAGAATATTTAGTTGTACAAGTAAAATCCTGGAAATTCTACTGTGTTTTTTAATGAATTGCCTGTAACTTATTTATATTAACTTATTTAAATTAATAGAGAATGCTTCCAAATAATGGGACAATTTTAAGTAGAATATTTCTATAATAGTTCATTTATATGCAAAACAGAATTAATGCACAAATGTTTTTTTTCTGAAAAGGTTGGTTGAATTCCCATGGCAAAAGACCAGCTAAGAGTGCAGAAGTAAGACATAGACAATGCATATACTTCTTCAGTTCTTCATAGCAGGATGAATTTATTAAAAGAAAGCAGATTTAGGTAAACCCAAAATGTTTTGTATGTTTGGAGGAGCATAAAGATATATACTTACAAGTTGGCGTTAGGGAAGTTTAACCAAAAGTGCTTATAATATTAACAGCTATGAATTAATCCTTACACCATATCTACATGGCAGCTAAGAACTATTATTCTCATTTAAAGGATTGTGAAGTTAGAGTAGAAAACTAGATCAGCTAACATATTGTAGAACTAAGCACCCGTAACTCCAATAAAATCACTGGAACTCACTCCAACTCTAGAAGACTGCGTGCACCACATCACACCAGTTTCTTTTGGGGGTCTCTGAGGGTACCTTTCTCCCAGGTTTTGATACTAAGAACTGCCTGCTAGACACTAGAGTCTGAGTGGAGAGAGAAAAAGGACATGAGGGAAGATGAGGAGTGGAGGCCAGTGATATCTCCATGGAGCAGGCACACATTTGATGTTCCTGTGAAAGATGTCACTTTTCCAAAATAAACCTCAACTAAAAGAGGTTGGTGTAATAAAAGGTATAATTTCTGAACTAAAAGTTCTAGATTTTTGCCTTTCTTTTTGTCTTATACTAACATGCCTACCAAGTACATCCCTGACCAAAAGGGGACAAATTTGTGACTTCTTACTCACAGTGTCATAAATGGCTTGAACATGTGTCTGCTCTTACTTTGCTCATCAAAAATGCATTTACAACAGCACAAATTGAGTGTGTACCAAGGCCCATAGAAAGAAAGTCTTCCTAGCAGCCATCCTAAATTTCCCTTGCTGCATTTTAAGACTATTTCTCCTTGTCCTGTCCCCTGCAGCCACAAAAAACAGTCTATCACCATCTTCTGTATAACCATCTCTCAACTATTTGAAGACTGTTATCAAAGCCCCACTAGACTTCTCTTCTCCAAACTAAATAATCCCAGCTCTTCCAACCTTTCCTCATTTGTCATGTTTCCCAAGTTTCTAATCATTTTTGTTACTCTCCTCTGAACTCCTATTTTCTCCACATCTTTCTTAAAGTGCAGTGCCTAAAATTGGAAACAAGACTCCAGATGAAGTCTCATCAGTGCTGAACAGAGCAGAAGAATCGCTTTCCTTGAACTGCTAGTGATATTTCTTTTAATATAGCCCAGTACACTATAGGCCAGTAATTCTCAATTTTTTAGGATTTAAGGTATCCTTTCACAGATCCAAGATACCCTCGCAAAAATGTTAGCTCTTTTTCACTACATTTTTCTTCTGTTGCAAAGAACTCATAAAGATTATAACAGCTCAGAATGTTTTTAACATTATGAATTCCTATTTGAAATCTCTGTGTTTATCCTGTATATCCTGTTTGCATATCTAACAATGCTAATATTGTTTGGCACTTTGTGGCATCCCTAAAATGATCTCAAGGCATCCCAGGATGCCTTGGCTTCCTAGCTGAGAATCACTGCTATAGGCATTTTTTCCAAGAGTGTGCTGTCAGCTCAGATCCAGCTTATGGTCAACTCTTTACGTCCTTTACTGCAATACTAAAAACAATCCCCAGCGTGTATAGGTGAAGATATTTAATTAAGATATGATATGATACCAGACCCAGGACACACCCTCATGTGATGCTCACAATGAAGCATGGAAGTCAAGGTGTTGTGAGGAGAGGTTAGTATGATGACAGCACTGCAATTTTGATTATGCAGTCTATTATTCATCTAGTCTCAGTAGGCGCATCTACACATGATGCTATATCACCATAGCAACATGCTATTGTGACATAGTGTCCACAGGCAAAAACCATGATGCCACTGCTACATCACCATAGCAACGTGCTCCCTCGGTATAGCACATTGCTATGGCGATGTAGTGGCTAAAAATAACCATGCCCTGCCGGCACAGCGCAGTACACACTGTTACTGCACCATCATTCAATGACGGTGCAGAAACAACAGCTCCATAGGGGCACATGTAGATGTGCCCAGTGAGTTGTACCTGCACCCTAGACCTGTTTTGCAAATTTGCTTGTGCTGGTGAATACTTACTTACACAACAGTTAAGCTAAATCTTTGGCAAGGAAGAGTCTTTTTTTACCTTTCCTTGAAAAGTTTTCCATAGCTTTATTTGAAGCTTCTGAAGTACAAAGGAACAAAATCACAAAAACAATATATCATTATTAGGTTATTATCCTGTCATCGGTTGGATTTTTATGTCAAACTTCTGTTGATTGGAGTGGGTGCTCAAAACACATAATTCAAGGGACACAAGCATGTGACTTTATTACATTTAATTGGGTTGTGACAATATTAAAGTATATTCTTTCACTCTCTGGTTAAAACTGTACTTCAAAGCTTAGAGAAAAGATGTTAATATCGATAAAGTTCTTATTAAGTTTAGTTAAAAAATACGGTGTAGTAAAATGGATTCCTAAAATGATCTCATCCTATTCTGCAACATCATTTAAATAAATCATACAAAATATCATTTATTCTTCATGTTTCAGTGATGACTTCTCTTTACCTATATTTTCTAAAGTTTCTTCAGAAAACAGACCTGAGAGACAAGCATTACATTATCTCTGCTTTTTTCAGGTCTAGGTATAATAAAAACTCACTAAACTCATGGCCTTGCCATAACTTGCTCTCTTCTTGTAATCCCATTTAAGGCATGCACATCCTTACTCCACAATGCCTCAGTAGCAAATACATTTCTTGTATTTTTACTTGGTGTAATCAGTTAAACTTGTCAGTTTTCCCACTCCAGTTTCTTATCTGTATCTTATGATAAATTGCACTATAAATCCATGTCACAAGCCATTTAGTGAACTTAGATAACATTAGGTCCTATTTTGGTTTACTTGTTTTCTTGTGCAGCTAATACATTATCATTAAAAGTTTCAAAATAAGAATATAAAAAAAAAGAGTTTAAAGGAATTGAGATGGTTCCTTTCATTTGGATTTGTTTTTCTTCTATTTTCATACTGGATCCCAAAAGAATGCTGTGCAGAATCATTAACAGCAAATATGTGCTTACAACAGGTCTAAATCAATTGCTAATTAACTCCACAAGGCAGAAATAGATTTCTGTTTAGTACTGAGTTTGCTCTTTTCTCTTATTTTTGACATTCACAGGTGTGAGGTTCATAGTATCCATATCATAATATCCATGCAAACATCTTTTCTGTAGAGGCTTGATCCAAACTACACTGAAATCAACAGTACTTTCTTCTATTAGCTTCAATTAGGTCCTAATATAGTCTCATATTTGGGAAGTTCACATCAGTCACTAGTAGAATACAGTACTAAGAACTCTGCATTCAGCGCAGAAATAAAAAAAAAAAAAGGATTCCAAGGTATTTTTTTCTCTAATAAAAAAAACAAATAGCTTATTGCTTTACTGGTTGGATGCAATCAAATTTGGTCATTACTGGGACAGCATGCTGATTCCTATTAGGAGTTCCTAGTCTATTACTGTGCATGATCTTGTCACCATTCTTTATGCAAATGCTCATTAATTTCAGCAGGAGTCCTGCATGAATATATGGTCCAAGGTTAACAATGAAATGGTCAGGTTTGTCTGGAGTGCCCACACATTACACATTTCTTTTCTGGTTCTTTCTTCATAAGTAAAAGACTGTGAGAAAGCCATAGCTTTGAAGGATCCCTATATATTTATATTTTCTTTTCATTATGGAAACCAATATTTAGCAAACATTGTTTTCAGATACCCCAACTACCTCTCAGTCATATTTTTAAAAATCTTTTTATAGGAGAAATTATTAAACAATTTGAGTCAACACAAACAAACATTTTATAACTAAGAGATTGATTATTGCATTTAATAGTTAAATCCACAGTATTTGCCTGGGTACATGTCTAAAAAGAGTATTATAGTTTCAGAGGAATTTTGATTTGCTAAATAATGGGAAGCTTTCAAAATTCTACTATATGGTTAGTAGTTGAAATATTTATATATTTTAAACAAACAAATCATAAAGAAAATGCAGTTTCTTATATGTGATTGCATCACCGCATAGCAACAAGGTTTCAATAAATTTTATGAAGTGACATTTTTATACACAGCATTGCATATAATAAGCATTTGACAGAAATAGATTTAGGGCTAGCTGACAAAACAGTGGAGAAGGTTAGGCCTGAACTTTTAATCATATGAATTCCAATTTAAGTGTTGCCTCAGAAATCCTTTCTGTGGAATACTGCTACAGAAAAAAAAAACCCTGAAAAATTATTGCTTTTCTCCTCTTGTATCAAAAAAGTGAAGTTTGTATAATCTAAATTACTCCACTGCTGGCCTATTTAAGCATTCAGACTATTTTTATCCTTATAGCCTTTAGATGGCAGTCTTGTATCACCCACAGATTTAGAAGTGCTCTTTATATTTCTTTTGTCAAATGTTACAAATATAAATTCACAAAAATAGAAATGGTCTGGGAGAATGGAGTTTGTGGGGTATTTCATTTTATTTTCCCACATTGTGCAATGGTAATTGTATAATGTATGAGGATAATCATTACACACTTTTTGTAAATTGGTTTGTACTTCTGCTTTTGATATATTTACAGAAACTGATTTCACTGTCACAATGGCAATAACATGCATAACTATCTTTAAAATATTGTTGTAATCTCTGGTAGAGAATAATTGACTCTGCAAATGATAGGTTACTATTACGCTTCACTGGGCTGAATGAGTGTGGACAATTTCAGAAACGGACATCATGATTGTCAGCAATGGAGACCTTTTCTTAATGTGTATTCCTGAAACTCTAGTTGTGAGATGTTTGAGACTGCCATATAAAAAGCTCAAGCTATGAGGCAGATCAGGTTTCTTTTGCATTAACTGAAGGTATGTGATTTAATCCCTCTTCTAAGTACAAAAAAATCCCTAAAAATATCTACCCATTTGAACTTTTTAATGTGTCATATCTTTTGCTCTCTTGTCACATAATGACATCACTCAATATGACATATCAAATTATACTGCATGTGACTTAGCAGTATAATAATAATCATGACAACATCAAAAGAGGGAAGAGCTCTAACCTTTCCTTATGGGATATTGTTACATCCTTTCTTATTTATTTTATGTCATAAAAGAGGAATGCCCTGAATCCACTTCCTTTTAAAAGCTCCAATAACTTAAAAGATTGTACCACTCATACCTAATGTGTGTAGTAAAAGCCCCGAGTGTGCAAAGGGACACTTCTTCAGTATATTTCTTTACAGTGTCTCTTTTATGCCAGCAAGCACACCACATTTTAGGAGCTAATTTATAAATTCTAAATAAACCATTTATGAAAGCTGCTTATGTGACTACTTAGTGCTTGACTAACATTTTCAGGTAAGTCACTTTTTGACATGCTAATTTTGGTCCATGGTTCCCATTTGGAGTCATTGTTACCAGCTACTGGGATATCAAAATAGCAATGACAAGAAAATTTGTATGGACAAAATGTAACTCCTCAGTTTCAACTGTTATATATACTAATACCTTTCCATTAAATTCATTATCGAAAAGGAAAATCTTATTGCTGCTCCTAAAGTCATCATACAAATGAATATTGTTCAATATAAAAATATATATATTTTAAAAAACCATATTACATAATTGCTTGCTTTGTCAGTCTCATGGCAGCTCTTAGCCTCTAGTCCCATCATTCCAGAAATACAGGATTGCTTTTTTAATGAAAGCACTGACTGGGGACCAGAAAGCCTGGATTCAATTCTTGGCCTTTCTACTGACTTCCTTTACCACTTTGAACATTGACCTGAATCAATGCATATCAAGGGTGAATGTGACCTGCTGTATTGTCTGTAATGACAAATAAACAATCATTACTCACTCATTAGATTAAAAAAATGGTATAAAATCAAATGCAGTAAACACCATATTGAATTAGAAGTGTTTAGATTAGGTTGTCTAAAGGTGAAAATGTAGCTTGATTTATTTACATAGCTAGATTTTTCAATGCTGCTGAATGATATTGTGGAGTGTCTATACACTTGGGTTGTGTGACTCTTCGCTGATTTGATTCGGTGGAGATTTGGCCCAATTTGGCAGCCAAATCTCTGAATCAATCAAATCAGGAGACCCTTTAATCTTTCTGAATCAAGTTGGAACCCTCCAAATTGATTCGGGGAGATTTCATGATTTGGACGTAGACAGTTTTAATTTTTTTTTCTACATTACCTCAAGGTACCAGGCAGCTCATGAATGCTGAGATGCTGGGGTTGATGGAGCATCGCACAGGAGTGTGGGGGGTCTCCAGCATGCTCAGTGGCTCACCCAGAAGTGGACCAGAAGTAATTCTGGTCCACTCCTGGGTCTGCCATGGAATGTGTGGGGAACACCCCCACCTGACCCCCCACCTCAGCAACTGGTGTCTCCTGGGTCTGGGTGGGCACCC
>NW_017729032.1:82027784-82031103 GCF_001723915.1 Gavialis gangeticus
GAGCATCGCACAGGAGTGTGGGGGGTCTCCAGCATGCTCAGTGGCTCACCCAGAAGTGGACCAGAAGTAATTCTGGTCCACTCCTGGGTCTGCCATGGAATGTGTGGGGAACACCCCCACCTGACCCCCCACCTCAGCAACTGGTGTCTCCTGGGTCTGGGTGGGCACCCAGGGTCCCCCTGCAGCTTATTGCTGAGTCATGGGGGTGCAGGGAGTCTGCCAATAAGCATGCCCCCCTGCGCTCCTGTGGGATGCTCCATCTGCTCTACCATCTCAGCATGCACAAGCTGGTCCTGGTACCTCGAGGTATGTAGAAAAACATTCAAAGCTGTGTCTATGGCTGAATTGCTGATTCTCTGAATCAGCACCAAATCTTCAGATTTGGCTGAATCAAATCGGGACAGTGATCCAAATCAACAAATTGAATCACTGTTCCCAATTTAGGCCGAATCCAAATCCCATTTCACACACTCCTACTATACACATGTGGAGACGCTGCTCTGACATGCTGTAATTACAATATGCTGGAGCAGACTTTATTAATTAAGTCTGCTGGACTGTGGTAAATACCATGGTCCAGCAAATTCTAGCATTAGGTGTATCAGCATCCCCTCACTGAAAAATAGTGGAGGGACTCTTTAAAGTGGTTGAATGAACTTTAGTTAAAGCACCCCCACTCTGGGGGAGCAAGAGTGGGATAATGAGGGAGGACATGGATGGCGAGCCAGGCAGGAAACTGTCTCCCTCCAGCATTAGGAATATTATACCAGGACACATCCCACTCTTAGAACAATAAAACATAAAGCTCAATGCAAACTCCCCTGTCAGGGTTAATCTCATCCCACAGTAGCACCCATGCAAAGGTTCAAGGCACTTCTCTCTTGTTTCTTAAGAAATGTTTCTTCTGCCCCTCTGTGGAGCAGAGTCCTTTCTCCCCAGGTGATCCAGACTGGCTCCTCCATGGATTCTGCCTCCTGAAACTCCAGTGTCCAAACTGTCCCTTCTGGACCAAGCCATGGACTTATCACTCTCTCCCTGAGTCAGTTAACCCTATACTTTCTCCCCAGGCCTGCCAAATACCACCTGCTCCTGTGGTGGGACTTTTTTATTTAAGGCTCCCTTTTTTCTTTAAGTCTGTTCAAGAAGCTGGGCTGGTTGGCAGGCCCTGGATTCCCTGCCCCACTCAGTAATGGAGCAGGGGCTTCACTGGGTGACAAAGATGTTCATTGTCCAAGTAGTTTGGATCCCTCTTGCTCTTGGGACTTCAGTGGCCTGATTCTGTGGGACAACTGAAAATGAAGGAACTGAGTGGGGGTACATCTCTGCAAATGGAGGAATCATGGAGCAGTGCAGTATGTGTGCCATGGGGGATGCCCAGAACACACCTCTGTAAGCAGGGAAACCAGGTGAATGCTTCTGGGGCTTTAGAGGCCTGATTCTGCATGACCCTGGAATTCACCTGAGAGGCATTCCTGGGCTACCTAGGGTCAGGCTCCCGAAGCCCCAGAAACACCTTCCTAGGGCAGATAGAGAGTGTGGGCAACTCTTGAGTCCAACCAAAATTACTAGAATGTTTGTACATATTCATAGTGTCTCTCCAACAGATGATAAGTTATATGGCAACTAGCGTTTTTCAGTTAGTATTAACATCCTTAGAAACCCTTCAATCTCACAAATTTATAGAGGGCAATGTTAATCAGATTCGCAAACAATATTGCAAACCAGAATCCTAAAAAATAGGTCAAATATTTAACACAATAACATACTATCTTTTATAAGCATTTTAGCTTTATTGACATTTTCAGTTGATTACCTGTTCTAATTTAAGTTTTGCTTCAGTCTCATCCTTTACATAAAGAGTTGAGCTTCTTCTCTCTTACTCAGATTTAGTTCATTATATTTCCAAATATCCTACTTTATAAGCTTAAGGTTGGCTTGCAATCTTTCTTCAGTTGGCAGTATATTTTACAGATTGCGGCTATAGCTCTGGCTGAAGAGACAAATGGGTCAACTTGATCTCTGTCACAAGTATTATTTTTATCATAGTTACACCAGGGATGAATTTGACCTGGAGCCTTTCCTTTTCATTAGTGTTATAGATTCAATCACTGTTCACTCAAGTTAAAAGAATGGTACAAAATCAAATTCAATCTATATTGTCTTGTGAAGGAATTGTACTATAAATTGGACATTGCTGGACCAACATACCAAAAAATAAATCTACATAGCTAGAAAAAGTAAGAATGACTATTGAATTTGCTTACTTAAAATGAGAGACTCCAGGAGCTCATCTATTTAGCTTATCATAGAGAAGATTAAAAGGGACTTGATCACAATCTTAAGTATCTAAATGAGGAATAGACTCTGATAATGGACTTTTCAACCTAACAAAATAGGTATAACAAGATTCAATGTCTAGAAGTTAAACGAATTCAGATTAAAAATAAGATGCTCAAATTGTACCAGTAAGAGCTATCAGCCATTAGAACAATTTAACAAATGTGCTGGTATATTTTCTAGTGCTGATTTTTTTTTCCTGAAAAATAAGCTTTGGTTCAAACAAGAATTCATTCTATGAAGTCCTATACCCTGTGTTGTACAGAAAGTTAGACTAAGTTATTACAATGGTTCCTTTGGGCCTATTAATGAAGAAACATTTATGAATCTATAACTGTTATTAAAAAACAATCAAAATCCCATAGTCTGTTCTGACTGTACAAGCATGTGATTAGCTCCAAAAGGAAACTGCTGTCAGTTTGGAGATCAAGGTGTCTGGTGTGGGTTAGTAGAAAATGTGGTTTCGAGGTTTTGGAGAGTAATGAGTATACTTTTGGTGAGGACAGGAATGTGTTTGAATGTTTTTAGCTGAAGCCTAAATCCAGATCCCCTTTAGATGGGTAACTAGCATTTATATGCTACTATAAATAGTGATATAGATGGTATTTTGGGTCACTTTTGCATATTTTGTTCCCACTCTTCCTGTGCAACTCATGGTGCCCTTCTGAGCATGCTCAGAAGGCATTCTCTACAGCCCATACTTTCTGTAGCAATTCTACTCCCCTGAGAGGCCATTAGATGTTACTTAAGTCCATTAGATGTTACTTTCAGAAAGGCCACAACTAACAGCTGTTGGACATCAGTGGTCAATTGTCTGCTACTATTAGGCTCAATAGACTAGCAGATAAGGTAGTGGCCCAAGGATTGTGGGATCTAATGTCTAGACCTCCTTGCACAAAAAGATGTGAGCCTAAGTCCCAGAAAGGGGGAAGGGGAAGATGCGGGCGGAGGATACACCGGACCAGCACCCGCAACTATAGCC
>NW_017729032.1:82031114-82046312 GCF_001723915.1 Gavialis gangeticus
CCGACCCTAGAAACTATGAAACTATGAAACTATGAAAAATGCCCAGGTCTTCAGGCTTTTGGATAACCATTATTAAGATTTTGAATAACCTCCACATCTCTTTTTGAAGATGGAATATGAAATGGATTAAGTTGTGTGCAGCCTGGGCTAATGGTAGGCTATCATACAATGGCCAGAAACAGGGGTAGAATCCAATCTGGTGATGAGGAATGGAAAAGTACTGAAAGGAGTGTTTTACTGTGTCGGGTCAGGATGAGGGAGATGTGATGTAGGTAAAGGCCGAGCGAGAATAACGCCATGGCCTTTGGATAAGCTTATCAGGAGATAGCGTGAGAAAATTCGCTTAGCTCAGCCAGACACCAAGACAAGTTGCTGTCAGACTGCCTAGAGCCTGGTGCAGGGGGGCAGGTTGACCTGTATGTGATTTATCAGTATATAAAGCAGCCTATGTTTTACTCTCATTGAGCATCAGCTGCCTCTTGCTGATCTCCCATGATCATGTAAAATAAAGTGCTTCTGTTAGCCAAACAGTGATCCTGTCTAAATTTCTACATCACTGGGATCAGAAAACAAGTACCAGATTACCAGGCTCAGGAGAAATGCAGGGGCAAGGTCTGAATTTCAAGCCAAGTTGAAGTTCAGGTGTCAGAGGATAAATTGCCAAATCTAAGGAAAAATACAGAAACCAGTGTCCAGTAACAGAGTGAGCCTGGTCAGGAAACCAGGAAACCAAGAAACTAGGAGTATGAATTTGCAGATTCCTGCTAGGGCAGACCTTCATCAGGAACTGGAGTTGGAGTAGGCTTTGAACAGAGCAAGAATGGAGGACAGATACACAGCCAAGCTTGGAGATGTTGGGCATGCAGGACACTAACAGGAGCCAGAGCCTAATTCAGGAGCTCTGGGAACTGCGTAAGCCCTGGAGCCTGAGTGGATTTGGGAGCAGAACAGAAACTGAAGTTGGAGACTGAGTGGGCAGTCACCAAAAACAGAGTTGGAGACAGTAACAGAACCAGAGCTGGCCTCTGGCACTCCAGGCTAGAACTGGAACTGGAATGAACTGGAACTGGGGCTAAGGCTGGAGCAGGTTTGGGGAATTTCAGGAACTGGACCCAGAACTGCGGCTGGAGCAGGAGAAGGCTTAAGGTTCTCTGGGAACAGGACTGAGGCTGGGACTGCAAACAGAATTGGAACTGTAGCTGGGGCTGCAGCCAGACTCTGATGCACTGAGAATAGGACTGGAGTGGGCTGGGTTTATTCAGAAACAACTGGCATGGCTAGGAAGGAATTCGACTTCTCCAGCAAAGCACAAGCCCAATCCATGACATAACCAGGAAGGATGCTGATCCTTACTACTTTCACCTTGTCAGAGGGGTAGATCTGGGGACATGTAGTAAATAGGTGGCAGAATTGATTCAGAAACCCACGAACTTCCCAGGGCGGCCATCAAAAGCTGTGTCCACTTGAGTATGGATGTTTGGTTCTCTGGGGACAAGAAGCAGCAGCACTTCTTGCACTGTTGCTACTTGTCCCTGGGGAATGCCCATGCCATGTACACTTTGGCTGCGACAATTTACCCCTGCTGGGGTAGGGGAGGCTTTGGCCTGCACTAAGCTGGCCCCAGAAGCCTTACCTGGGGTCCTGGGCACCTCCATGGGCTGCAGCAGCAACGATTCTGCCATGTAGAGCCTAGCCAGCACCTGCAGTGTGGGTCCAGGTGGCCTGGCTCTGATTTTGAGTGGCCTACGTGTGCGTGTACTGCTCCACTCCAGGACAGAGCAGTAAGCAAGCAAAAGGGGAAGATATGTGTGGCCTGAAAGAGAGCTAGTTAAACAGAATATGGCTCAGTGACATGGGCACTGACCTCAAACGGAGAGAGCCCTAGTTTTCATTCCTACCCCAATGGTGCAAAAACTACTGCATTGCTGTGTATCCATTTTATCCAATGACTATGAAATGTGGAATACAGAAATACCCCACTCTCTGACTTGCTTTCCTTCTATTTCCTGGGCAAGTGCCCTAACTACTTGGCTATCAGGCTAACAGGTGAAAGGGTTTTCTTTCCTCACTTTGTTTCTCTGACTGACTTGTTATTTTACACTCTTCTGGTGTAGATCTTCCAGGGGAAATCTAAAATATATGGACATGACCCTGAATGTCATCTGTATGACAAATATTGGATGTGTAAGTTTTAATTACTTGTCTAAAAGTAGAGTTGGGTTTGGTCATCAGCTGGGATCCTGGTTTTCTGTGAAAAAAAAATCCCCAATTTTTGGATTAAAAAATATAACCCAAAATCCACATTTTTCCGTGATTAAAATGAAATGCCACTAACATATGACACAAACACATATGGCACTAACACATACATATGTATGTATATATTAGTGGTGTTTCATTTTAATCATGGAAAAATGTGGATTTTGGGTTACTTTTTTAAATCCAAAAATTGGGGAATTTTTTAATCAGAAAAACCAGGATCCCTGGTCATCAAGGTATGTGAATACCACATCCATGGTGATCCACGGTGTGCAATTAAGAAAAAAGACCCTTCAGCGTAGCCCTGCTTCACATGTACCACTTGCCAAAACAAAATAGTGTTTCCATTATGTTCCCCAGGACACTCTCAGGACCTTAGTTTGAGGTGTGGTTCTAAGAGTGGTCCAAGGTATGCACAGTCCTATTTAACTGTAAGCACAACATTTTTTCATCATGAAGCTCATGCAAAGTAGGAGTGAGTGGGTGGACATTGTTCCTTGGTGGCAGTGTCAGGATTTCATGGAGACATGCATTTACTTACCTAACTCCAAGTCTCATGAAAATAAATATGTAAGTAGTGAGAGATTTTCTACTATGAATAACTAGAATATATTTGTTTTTCAGTGGACAGGATTTTGACAGGTTGTGCTTTAATTATCACTGCACCTCAAGTTTCACAATTCAATTATAATGGCTACTGCATTTGTTTAACATTTTCTACTGACTCCATACACACTGACAGTCACAGTAGATAAAATAACTGACAGGCAGAAGCAAAACACTTATCATTTAGAAGTATCTTCAGTATATGATACCACTGAAGGTTCGCTGTATCTTAGTATACCATAGGCTTAGCAACTGCTGGTGTACACTCTTTGTGCCTGTACAATACTCATCTGTAGATCTGTTTAGGTTTGAGGAGGCACTAATTATTTTTATTAGACAGGATATGTTGTAAAATGAAAGCTACTGTCATATTTGCTTTATTATATATGTTTGCCTTGAACTTTTTCAGACAGATAACATAGGACTATCATATTCTTAAAATGGAACAGTGAAAAAATAAGCAAGAGTAGATAATGTAAGGTCATTGCTGCATGGAGACACACTTGTACTGCTTGATCTATGAGGTGTTTTACACTGAATGAACTGTGATCCATCATGAACATAAAAATTATTTCATTAAGGCAAAAGATATATTGTAAATCACCAAAATTCAACCAAGAAAGTTTTTACTACACAGCTTTTCTTAGGTCAGTAAATGTCCAAAATTTGAAGCAAAAAAAAAATGCTTGAAAGTGATTCAAAGTCTTATTTATTCATCTTTTATGAGCTACTTTATTTCACGGACTTTATTCTACTGTTTAATTATCAGACTGAATATGTTGTTTTTATTTTATTTCTTGATCAGTAGAAGAAACCAAAGAATAGAATGCTACACTGTCAAGAAGCCATATTTTTTCCAGTAATATCACGCTGGCAAAAAAATCAATATTTCATGTGCAATGATGAGATCCTTGCTATTTTTCACATACTACATGACCCAAAATTATGGCAGACAAGATGTCACATATATTGTAGGCTGAGAAAAATGTATGCTAGATATATACTATTATATATATATTTGTATATGTTATGAAAGATAAATACCTTTGGTCTGAGGAAAGGGCATTTCCCTACCAGAAATACCTATAGTTTTCCTGGGAACCCAAAATAGCTCTAAAGCATCTTGTATTTTATTTCCAATAATGTACAAATTTTATTCCTATTTAATTTTAAAAGCATACCTTTCTTTTTTTAAAAAAGGATAGTAAAATCAGGAATAGTGACACAATACACATATGTGATTTGGTATGTCACAGAACACAACACATACTGAATATTGATGACTTTTTGATCTTGAATAAGGAACTAGACAGAAATAAGTGATAGATTCCCCACTCCACTCCTCAGAGCAAGAAAACTATTAGAACCAAAGTATCCACCTGCTTATTTTTCTAAAAACTAAAACTACAACTGTTATAAGAACTTAGTGGGTGTATCAGTATTCAAATGTCATGTAGTCATAAAGACTTGAAATTTTCTTTTTTAAAAACAGCATGTATTTACAAAAAAATAACATATCTAGATGCAAATAAGAAAGAAAGGGTAAAAATGAAAGTAAAGAATAAAAAGGGAGAAGAAAAGCTCTCCTCAGTTTAGAAACAAAGACCTTATGATTAGTTATCTAATGTTTTATCTTTGTTATATATTGTGCTTGGCCACTAATCATTACATTATTTATAAATGCCATAGTAGATTACAAGTCTTGGCTTCCAAATGGACCTGCATACTTGGCAAGAAAGCTGAAAGAGTTATGGAAGACATGCGGATTGTATTGATAAATAACAGTTGGATCATTGAAATACTGGGGTCTATTAGGGCTGTGCGAAGCTTCTATTAGTGATTCAATTCAGAGGGCATTTGGCCCAATTCAGTGGCTGAATCTCCAAATCCGAATCAAATCAGGTGACTCATTAATTTCTCCAAATTAAATTGGAAGCCTCCAATTCAATTAGGAGAGATTCAATTATTTGGACATAGACACAGCTTTATATGTTTTTTCTAAATACCTCATGGTACCAGGCGGCTTGTGAACTCTGAGATCATGGGGCAGATGGAGCATCCCATGGGAGTTCCCAGCATGGGAGTTTCCAGTGCACTTGCCAGCAGACCTGGAAGTGGACCAGAAGCACTTCTGGGTCCACCATGGAGCACCCAGGGGACCTCCCCTCACCCCTGGCTCAGTGACTGGTGCTTTCTGGGTCTGGGGGGACACCAAGGGGTCCCCCATGGGCAATCACCAAACTTAGGAGTTGTGGGGGGGGTCCCCCATGCACTCAGTGGTGGACCCGGAAGTGGACCAGATGTACTTCTGGCCCACTTCTGGGTCAGCTGTCAAGCATGCGGGGGAGCCCCCCACACTCCTGTGGGATGCTCCGTCTGCCCCACCATCTCAGCATTCACGAGCTGTGCCTGGTACCTTGAGGTATGTAGAAAAAACATTTAAAGATGTGTCTATGGCTGAATCGGTGATTCTTTGAATCAGAATCGAATCTTTAGATTTGGATTCAGCCAAATCAAATCAGGGCAGTGATCCAAATCAGTTAATCAAATCACTGTCCTCTGAATTGGGCCGAATCTGAATCTAATACATCCCACTTTATACACCCCTAGAGTCTTAGATCTTTGCCATTGATTTTGAGACAGGCAGGATGAAGTCTGTACAAGCTCAAACCAATACATTACATAACTGTCCTTTTTGGAAATATGTTTTCTGCATTTTTAAAGCTTTCCATAACTCTTACTACTTGAGAGATGATAGAGGAAAGCTAGCTCAATAATTAGGACATTAGATGGTTCTTGAGGAATCTGGTTTCAATTACCTCCTCTTTCACACACTTCCTCCGTGAGCTTGAAAGTTTCAGTCTCTTTGGGTGTTTACACGTAGCACATACTAACTACACTAATTGCTAGTATGCAAGTGTTCAAACAGAGAAATATACACTAAGTGGCATTGTAGTTAGGCCTTTTCCAGGAAAGAGTATCTACACATCATATTACCTAATACATATTGTATATCAAATGTAAGCATTTTCATGTACCCAGTTTAGCTGTCTTGTCTTTTGATTCAAGGAGGCCCTCTGGAACATAACATCCCAGCCCCAAGAAAAGGCCAATGCTTATTTGTTAAATAAGGTGCTAAATCATACATTTATCATTTGAGTCTTCCTGACTCCTGCTTAGAGGTGGTTCAAATTTAAGCTTCTTCATGCTGGCCAGTCAAACTCTGCTTCAGCAGGGAGCTGTTCAGCAGTTTTGTTTTCCATCCTAACTGTGTCCTGGGTCATCTCTAGTCATGACTGCCACATTTTTATGCATGTAGCTGTTGGTTTTTCTTTTATTTTTTGGCTGCACTATAGAAAGGAAACTTTTCCATGATTTAGCCATCGTATAGTTTAACTCTCAAGTAGATAGGATAGGCATTATATAGTATAGGTGCAAATATGATCCCTTGATGTCTTGTATTAATCATCAGTTCTTACTATATAATTTATTGTGGAATCATCAATTGTATAGGAAGAATTACGGTATTTGTAGCAGTTGGCAAACTTTTGTCATATCATATATCTTGCATGAAGCCTTCCATAGTTTACAGTGTCATAAGCTAATGATAGACCTATGAATATTGCACCAGTGACCATCCCTTCCTTGAAGCTATCTTTGATGGGTTGCATAATGTTGAATACTTGACCAGTGAATACTTTTCATGGGCAAAGTCATCTTATTCAGGGATTATGTGTATTTCAACAACTGGTGACAAAAGGTTTAAGATAAGGTGTTCAAAGTTTCAAAATGACATAGTAACGATATGTCTAAAGTTCTTTGGATCTGAAGGATCTTTCCCTAATTTAAGAGAGCTAAAATACATGCTTGCCACTGTTGGCACTGGATTTATGACCCAGATACCTTGCTGTGGCAGACCCAAAACCCTAAGACCAACCACAACCTTTCCATTTGATAATAGGCAAAATGTATTGATACACAATGATAGCAGATAAGGATAATGCAAACAATTCTATATCTACCAGTCCTAGAGCTGTCATCAGAACCAAGGTATATCTGGCCTGTACACAAGGTTCACTCTGAGGTTCTCTCTTCAATGTAAGATGTCAGCAGTCTGGAGGTTGGAGGATGAGACAGGCTGGTGGTTTGCCTTTTGTCCATGATGGTCTCTTGGGGACCCTTTGCTTCTCTGAAATCCTTTCCTTTGTATTCTTTTCCCCTCCTGATGACTCTTCATTTTTGGTCATTGCTGATTGGTCTTTCAGTGGTTGTCATACTGTCTACATTCTGTCCTGTCAACATATTCCTTTGTTTCGCAAGTCCATCACGGGCACACATTCTAATATGGGCTTTACCAGTGTCCTCCTAATTTGGTCTGTTCCTCTAAAACTGGAAAGCCCAAGAGCCCTGCAGTTGTGCACCATGACTTGGTACCACCATATCTTATGTTATAGAACAGTGCAGTTCATGGCTTCAGTTCCCAGGCTGTGTGCCTGTTCACTGCTTGCCTGTATTAGATACAGTGGCCCTTGAAGAAACTTTGTTACAGACAGGCTTTTTAGAAATCAGTTAACCCTTGCTGTTGCCTTGGACCATTATTCTAATGCATATGTACTTTATTTATAAGCCAATTCCCAAAAGCAAACCTCTAAATACCATTTTCTAGCGATCAGCCACCACATTTTAGGTCTTTTGTATATGGTTACATACATATTGTACGATGGAAGTAGTTAGGCCCTTGTCTTTTTTTCTGAAGAGTTTATTTGTACTATGGGAATACCATCAAGGC
The DNA here is from genome assembly GCF_001723915.1 of Gavialis gangeticus. NCBI lineage: Eukaryota > Metazoa > Chordata > Crocodylia > Gavialidae > Gavialis > Gavialis gangeticus. The sequence goes on from NW_017729032.1 coordinate 82,038,769, forward strand.
TGGTAGCTTTGCCATCTTTAAGAGTGTTTATTCCAGTTGTTAATTCAGCCATTGTAATGTGTCCCAAGGTAATGCATTACCTGGTCTTCTTTTCTCTTGATGTGAACCTTCAGTTGTATATTTAATGCCCTACCATGTTCAAAGAGTTCATCTGTGACCTACTTTGTGGTTACATCATAATGTTATTTTGGGAGGGAGTGGGGGTGTTTTTAGTAAGATTCTAGATGGTTGTCCATGATTTTTTGCTATTGTGTGCATATCCACATCCTAAATGAGGTTCTACCATCACTTGCTTCTTTCCTCCACTAGTATAGCAGCTAGTTCTTCTTCTTCTGCAAGGACAGCTTCCTCAGCAAACTTATCTGCTTCTTACAGCCTTTGTATTTTGTGCTGGCTCTATGTTTACTATGGTGACATCAAAGTTTTTGTGTTAGGGTTAGGATTAGGGGTGCCTTGAGCAGTTCAAAAATGACTACAAGGCTCTGGATGCAGGGCTGAAGGGGATGAGTGCTTATATGGTGTTCTCCTCCGTCCTCCAGTTGAAGCGAAGGGCAGGAGTTGATGCATGCTGCAGATCAGGACCTTCTCATTCTTCCTGACAAAATAGGGCAATCAGCTAGATACCTCAGGTTTGTGGGTACATGAATGCATGGAGCCTGGGAAACAAGCTGGAGGAACTGGAAGTCCTCCCATAGTCATGGAACTATTATATGATTGGAATAACAGACAGTTGGTGAGATAGCTCACACGACTGGAATACTGTCATTGATGGATATACATTGCTCAGGAAGGGCAGGCAGGGGTGAAGACGAGAAGGCATTGCAATTTACATAAAATAAATGTATGATTGCTCAGAGCTCCAGCCTGTTGAAAGTCTCTCGGTTACGGTCAGAGGAGAGACCAACAGGAGTGATGTCATAGTGGGTGCATGATACAGACCAGCAGACTAGGAGGATGAGGTGGATGAGGCTTTCTTCTAATAGCTAGCAGAAGTTTCCCAATTACAGGCTCTGGTTCTCATGGGACACTTCAATCACCCTGGCATCTGCTGGCTAGAGTTGTTCAATACAGCAGTGGACAGGCAACCCAGGAAGTTTTTGATGTGTTGGGGACAACTTCCTGTTGCAAGTGTGGGAGAGGCCAACTAGGGGCCATGCTGTCCTTGATCTGCTGGTCACAAACAGGGAAGAATTGTTGGAAAATGTAGTAAAGGATGGAAACTTGGCCAGCAGCATCAGATGACTAAATTCAGGATCGTGAGGAAAGAAGGAAGGAGACCATCAGAGTAAGGAACCTGAACTTCAGAAAAGCAGACTTCAACTCACTCAGGTCAGGATCTTCTGGGAGGCCAGCCTGAGGGGGAAAGGAGGACAAAAGAGCTTGTTGTATTTTAAAGAAATCTTATTGAAGGCGCAGGAATGAGCCATCTCAGTGCACAGGAATACTAGCAAGTATGGCAGAGGACCAGCTTGACTAAGCAGGGAACTCTTCAGTGAGCTAAAACACAAAAAGGAAGCTTACTAGAAGTGGAATATTGGACAAAGAACAAAGGAGGAGTATAAAAGTATTGCTCAGGCATGCAGGAATGAAATCAGGAAGGCCAAAGGACAGTTACAGTTACAGCTAGCAAGGGACATGAAGCATAACAAGAAGGGTTTATGCAAGTACATCAGCAACAAGAGGGAGATCAAGGAAAGTGCGTGTCCCTTAGTGAATGAAAGAGGCAACCTAGTGACAGATGCTGCAGAAAAGGTACTGAATGCCGTTTTTTACCTCCATTTTCAAAGGCAAGATCAACTCCCACACTACTGCACCTGGCAACACAGTTTGGAGGCCCTGCTCCTCCACCCCACTACAGAAAGGATGCAGACAACAATAGGAAAAGAACATATTATTTAGAAAAGCTGGGTGTGTACAAGTCCATGGTGCTGGATGGAATGCACCAGAAGGTGCTGAGGAAGTTGGCCGATGTGACTGCTGAGCCTTTATTTTTTAAATGTCATGGTGATTGAGAGATGTCCTGGATGATTGAAAAAGGGAAAATATAGTTACCCTCTTTAAGAAATGGGAAAAGCAGGATTTGGGGAACTACTGACTGGTCAGCCTCACCTCAGTCCCTACAAAAATATTTCAGCAGTTTCTCCAGGAACCCATGCCTAAGCACTTGGAGAAGAAGCAGGTGATTAGGAACAGTCAGCATGGATTCACCAGGAGTAAATTATGCCTGGTTAACCTGATTGCCTTCTATGATGAAATAACTGGCTCTGTGGATGCAGGAAGAGCAGTGGAGATGTTATACCTTGACTTTAACAAGACTTTTGATAGTCTCCCACAACATTTTTGCAAGGAAGCAAGCTAAGGAAGTGTGGGTTGGATATATGGACTTTAAGGTGGATAAAAAAGTGGCTGGATCATCAGGCTCAGAGGGTAGTAATCAATGGCTCAATGTCTAGTTGGCAGCCTATATCAAGTGTAGTGTACCAGGGGTGGGTCCTGGGGCTCATTTTGTTCACTATCTTCATTAACAACCTGGAAGATGGAATGGATTGTACCCTCAGTAAATTTGCAGATGACACCAAGCTGGGGGGAGTAGTAGATATATCAGAAGGTGCGCCTAGGATTCAGGGAGACCTCAACAAATTGGAGGATTGTACTGAAAGAAATCTCATAAGGTTCAATGAGGACATGTGCAAAATCCTGCACTTAGGAGGAAACAAGCCCATACATTGGTATAGGCTGGGGACTAACTGGCTAAATAGCAGCTCTGCAGAAAAGGACCTGGAGCCAATACGTTTAGTGCGGTCTCATGGAAAATAAGGATAACAGGGCTGAATTAGTAGGAGCATTGCCAGTAAATAGGGGGAAGTGAGGCCATATCCGGAGACCTTTGTCCAGTTTTGCCCTGCTCCTCCACCCCACTACAGAAAGGACGCAGACAAATTGGAGAGACTCCAGTGGAGGGCAATGAAATGGTTAGGGTGCTCAGGCACATGACTTTTGAGGAGAGGCTGAGGGAAGTGGTCCTACTTAATGTGGACAAGAGAAGATGGAGAGGGAATTTAACAGCTGCCTTCAACTACCTGAAGGGTGGTTTCAAAGAGGATGGAGCTAAACTGTTCTCAGTAGTGGCAGGCAACAGAACAAGGAGCAATGGTCTCAAGCTGCAGCAAGGGAAGTTTAGGTTAGATATTAGGAAAAACCCTCTCACAAGAAGGATAATAAAGCACTGGAACAGGTTACCCAGACAGTTTGTGGAATCTTTATCCTTGGAGGTTTTTAAGACCCAGGTAGACAAAGCCTTGGCTGTGATGGTCCAGTTGGGGCTGGTCCTGCTTTAAGAAGGGGGTTGGACTAGATGACATCCTGTGGTCTCTTCCAACTCAATTTTTTAATAATTCTATGATTCAATGATTCTATAAAATCTTCCCACTTTACTTTCCTGAAATTGAACTGGTGTCAGGGGGGAAGTAAGATTGGTGTTCTGATTGCTTTGATTTGCAGAACGGTTGGTCTATGCTGTGAGTGGGGAATACTTTAAAAATGGCTCTGTTACAGAATTCAGCTTTGCTTTAACTAGCTAATGCTAGGTTGGACCTTTTTCCATATATAATTGAATTGGATATAATTGAAGGAATTGGGAAAATTCCAACCCCTTTCTTAAAATTTTTATCATGGATGGGGCTTAAGTGATGTGCCTCTGTCCATGAGTCAATCAGTTACCCATCTTTGTCGTATTGTACCCCCAGTTGATGCTATGGCTGTTAAAGTCCCTGATTATCACTCAAGTTTTATAATTTTGATTGTGTTTTTCATTAATAATAAATGCAATGCAACGAGAAGGATCATCTAAGATAAGGGTCTTATTTTATTAGACATCAAGTTAAAAGACATTTCTGCTCATAAAAGATTTGATATGAGTTCAAGGTTGTGAATCACAACTGAAGGCAGGTACCTAAACCCCTGAACAATGTGCACTTTAAACATCACTTACCTTCTCAGGATTTCCTACTGGCTAGTTTATATGACTAACTGCTAAGTTTACAGGCATTATGTACAGAGGGACTCCATTCATTAGATTCTATTCTCCATACATTGTCTCCACATACTTTATAATAAACCTACATGGCTACTTTAATATTGTGATCTCTATAAATGGTAAGACTAAAAAAAATGAACAGACTGCAATGACAAACTTTTTGACACCAGAATTCCTGTGATGAACCTAGTCTAAGTAACCAACCCAAACTCACACAGGAATCAAATTCAGAATTTCTGAGTACAGACCTATTGTTGTGATGACAAGACATCTCTAAGTATATAAAACACTGATTATCTAAGGGGTAAAAAATGTAAAAAGAAATATTTTAAGAATACCTAATGAGAGGAGGGAGTGTCATTTAAACATATCTTAGCCTATTGTTTGTCAGTGATATTAAGGAAAGAGGATACTTGGTAACCTTGAATAATGTATTTTTCATTGCAGTAATATTTTAGCTAAAGGTTTTTACCCATCCTAATTTAAATTCTATTGAACTTTTCAAACATTTTTTCTCCTTTTCTGATTGAAAGGATTTATGTTCATTTTTTTTTTCTATTCTTTTCTTGCATTTATTTTCCACAAGAGTGTTAGGCTGATGACAACTCACTTGTCATACCATAGAATGATTATAATCAGCTAATAATTGAGAATGTGCTACTTAGCCTTCTCAATTCAATTCCTTTAGATGTAATGGTATCATTACAAACAGATTTATAAATCAGTGTTATGTGCTAATTACCACTATCAGAAAATAACAACTAAAATATTGTTCAGAATGTACAGAACATTTAGCATGCATAGCATACATAAATGACTTCCCTATTTATTTCTCATCTCCAGTTTTGAGCATATATATCTATAAGCTATCCAGTCACAGCAAGTAATGATTCTTTGTATTCTACTAGCTGCTTTTCTCTCTTTTTTTTTTTAATTTACAAGTTCCAAAATATTAAAGGACAAAAATGTAAATGTACTATAACCCTTACAATAACTTGTAAAGATAAGAAAGTTTTAAGATTGTTTGTTGCTTGCTTCTCACAGAAGGTAATCACTGGCACCTAATCTTGATTGCAATCACATTTTAATGACATTCCTTATCCTTCTTAATCTTTTGGTTTATGCTTCTCTAACCTTCTAGTGAATTTAAAGAGAGAGAAGGACAGAGAAAGAGAGACTCAATCTGGATCCATAGATAATTGGCAAATGGCAAAAGGGAGAGTCAATTAGCTCAGATTATTAACAGAGACATGCTACATCTGGTAGTGGCTGAGTCTGTTTGTCCAGAAATATCTATCAAATAAATAATTAAAATCAAGTGTTGGCAGATGTGCATCTTTTCCCAAATGATTGCTTTCCTCTGATGTACAATATTTGATCATCATTCAGTTTCTGATTTATTTATTTTTAATATCCTTATTTAAAAGCTAAGACATACAATGCATGGTAAACTTCCCGGGGAAAAAAAAAGACATCTGTATGTGTTTATTTAGTTTTTCCCTCTTGTATTTGGCTTAAGCTGTGCTAGCATGATGAAGAAACTAGAAACAATCTGTATTCTTGCCATTCACTTACAGCCCTGAAGGAAAAGCTTTTGGGATTGGCTGCAGATGGTTTCATCTCAGAAGAAGAATGTGCCTCCTATCAGTTGCTTGTTCTATATGCATGATCAAGCAATAGTCAATGGTTTTATGTGCCTCATTAACTGTGGCAACAGGAAGAAGTATGATTCTCCCAAAATACCTGCCCTTCTTCCAAACTGCAGCCAACATTTGCAAAAGGAAACATTTGGAAACTGAAACTTCACTGATTTTTTTCCATAGTGCATTATGGTAAACAGTCCAAATTTAACAGAAAATTGTTGACAAATTGCTAGTAAGAAATTGAATTACATCATAATCATATCATGGTGCTACTTTTTTACTGTGTGCTATTTTCCTTATCAAATAGAATAAGGGATTGGTTTGATCAGTCATGTTTTAGGAAAATGTTTTAAATGAATATTGTTTTTAAAAGATATATAGTGGGCCCTTATAATCCATCAATAATGTTTTTGTGAGCCAAAATGTCTTTAAATATTAGTCTGCAAAATGACATGAACAAAATGCAACATGAGACAGTATCCCAAAATTTCTGTTGTTATTGGCGAGGTTGTAGTATCTCTCAGCAGGAGTGTCAGGAACCCTAGATTCCATTCTAAACTCTGCCTTTGAGCTGATACAATGACTTGATGAAAGTCAGTCACCTCTCTTTGACTCTATCATCTGTTCCTCAAAACAAAGAAAAAGGGGGAAGAAGAAACAATAAGGTCCTTATTGCAGTTGAAGTAATTAGAATACAAATTATTCTAAAACAAATTATTAAAATCAAGCATTCTTATAGTTGGAGTCTAATATAAAGCTGTGTAAAAGTGAGAAAAACTATTCTGTATGAGAAGATGCTTGTGTTCATGTCTATATATCTACATGTGCTTTTTCTCACATTCCCCAAAAACATTTGGTGCTGGTTACAGGCAAGCCTGGGGATTTTAACTGGAATATGTCAGTGCTTCTGCTGAGACTTAAACTGGGAGGTTCCTGGCTAAAGGAATCTCTGTTTAGGGTCAGACCGATCACAGGGATCCTTGTTTTCTGTGTTAAAAAATCCAAAATGATCTGATAAAACCACCCAAAACCTCGTTTTCACCATCACCAGCATGCTAGGCCAGGCGATATACCCAATTCTGGATCCTTGGGGTGCCAGTAGCCCTGGGAATCCCCCTCAGGCAGGTCTGCTGATGAAGGTGCCCATGGAGAGGTGTGATCCTCACCCTCACTACCCAAGAATACACTTTAGGTCCAATACAAAAAATGTATTTTTATTATACACAACTATATACAGAAAATAAATGATTATTCAAGAGAATAAATATGTGTGTATATATATGCCAGATAACAGAGCTTTTGCTGTATATGCATGTATATATATGTATATATGTGTCTATATGTATGTGTGTGTGTATGTATGTGTGAGAGTGTGTGTGTGTGTGTGTGTGTGTGTATCAGTTGAACATAATGTTTTATTGATAAATTTACAATTTTAAAGTATTTTGGAAGCCTACCAGTGCCTCAGTCATTACAATAAAATAAATTCTAAATACATATTTTCACATTTGATTTTGTTTTTCTTTATCATGGAAAATCAGAGCTCCCTCTGCCCCTTTGGCTTAATGAGACATGGGTCCAGGTGCAGCTGTGCCAGCTACTGCTTTGTGGCACTGAGCAGCCCTTTTATGCCAGTGCCTTGCCCCTGCCCATGATGTTGCCCCTCAGTCCCAACCCATAGCCCCTTGGCCCTGTTGGAGCCCCTCACTCCCGATCTACAGTCCCTCAGCCCCCCAGCCCTGATGGTGCCCCTTACTCCTGACCCATAGCCCCCTGGACCTGCTGGTGCCCATCACTCCTGACCCCAAATCCCCACCCCACAACTGTGCTGGTCCCCTCATTTCCAACACTTTGCCCCCACCCCC
>NW_017729032.1:82051312-82059960 GCF_001723915.1 Gavialis gangeticus
GAGCTGAAAAGGTAGGTGGGGAGAGGGAAAATGGGACTAAGGGAAAGTGTGGTGTTAAAGAGGGGCTCTGGGTGTGGGGAGCCAGAGGATGGCTCCAGGGCAGCTAGAGAAGTTGCAGGGAGTGGCAGTAGGTGCTGGGAGCTGGAGAAAACTGCAGGACAGCCACGAGGAGCTGGGAAGCTGCGGGTGGTAGGTGGGTGACTACAGAATGTCCGGCTGAAGCCTGAAAACAGAGAGATGGACAGCAGAAAATCACAGGAAAAGCAGCAGGAGAGACTGAAAGGAAGCAGGGCAGTGCGAAAGCAAAGAAAGGCAGCAGAAAGTCACAGGGAAAAGGCAGTAGGAGCGTGGGAAGCAAGGGGACAGCAGAAAATCAGAGGAAAAGTGGCAGGGGGAACAGGAAAGCAGAGAAAGACAGCAGACAGTCACAGTGAAAAGGCAGTAGGAACTGATAGGAGATAGGAAAACTAATGGAGAGGGGTGGGGACTAGAGCTGAGAGAGAGAGAATGAGGCTGGAATTTAAGATAAGGAATGGACTGGGATTTAGTGAAACATGACCCACTCAGGTTTGCAAATGACAGTGATTTTATTGAACAGGGGAGATGTTGACATAATGTCTTATTGGTTCCCTTGCACCCACACACATACACACACACACACACAATGGCAGCAGGGGTTAGAGAGGCTTGGTGCAAGGGCTGAAGTCCACTGAAGTCCAGGAGGAGAGACAGACAGAGAGAGAGAAAGAATCCAAATTGTAGGAGGAGGTGTACAGGTAATATCTACCTATCTAGGCTGGAAAGGGTCCTTGTCCAGTAGTTGTTGCCCAGAGGGGGGTTGCCAGCAGGGCCTCTGGGTGTATAGGTGGTGTGGCATGATGCTGGTCCAAATGGAGAGGACTGGGTCTGTCTTCACTGCCCCTTTTTATAGGGGCAGACCTTGTGTGACCCTAGTGACAGGAGGCATGCCCAGGCAAGGGTCAGCCCCTGATGTACTGAGCATGTGTTCTCCATGCAGGGATGTGCAGTTTCGGGTTTCTGTAATGGTGAGAGTTGCTGGTTCTGCAGGGTCTTTTGTCTTTCAAATGCTGGGTTCTTGTCTCTGTTCCTGGGTGATGTCTGTGGTTCCTGAATGAATCAGTGAGAGGTGATGGCCCAGTCGCTACAGGTCATTCAGTAGAACCCTGATACCATTGTATTTCAATCATTCCCAATGATTCTCATTCATCGGGGAACCAATTTACATGGGAGGGGTACAATGAATCATATTGTTGCAACATGGGATGCCCAGGCAGAGGACAGAAGATGGAGGCTTGACATATAAAATGGAAACTTGACATGACTTTGGTTCACTTACAAACACAGGCCTAAACCATACAGTATCCATATGAAACAATAAAAAACAATACGAAAATGATAATAATACAATACACAACAGTATCAATACAAACCTAACAATAATACAATGTAAAACAGTGGATATCCAAAACCAAAAAACTTGCTACCAAAATAAAAATGTTTAAAGCTTATCCTAAGTCTGAGCTCACTTACACTTATCTATAGGGAATAGAGAGGGAGATAAAAAGTTAGAAATAGTTGGGGAAGGGCAGCGAATGCATTTTAAAATAAATAAAAGAAAAACGGGTGGGTTTGCTACAACTCATTCCTGTCTGCTCTGACCCTGGCCCTGGCCCTGGCCCTGGGCCCAGGTACCACCCCAGCTCGGCAGTGCCCCCAGCCCCAGCCATCATTTGTGCCCCATGCCCTCCTTCACTGTGCAGGCTTGGCATGAGCCACCACCTCAATCTCCCACTTCCCACCTATGCCTCCCCCCATAGACTTTCCTGCAGGGAGCTTCAAAAACTGCATGCTGTTTGGCTATATTGCCAGTCATGTGCATGTGTGTGCATATGCACTTGGCACCCCATTCCCATGATCACCCTCCTCCCAATCCTCCCAGCCCCAAGCAGCCCCTTGCAGGCTGAAACTCTACCAGCCTGCAAGGGGAAACCCATGGTTTCTTGGGTTTTTCTTGTTCAAAGGAGAAAATCCATGATTTTGCATAGGAAAAAGAAAACCCAGATCCCCGCTGATCACCATACTCCTCTTGGTAGCTACCCCCACTTCCACAGCCTATATGCCTAACATGTGCTTTAATGCTCAATAGACTATTTTACTATGTATTACAGCATCACATAAAAAAATGACATTATGCTAATACACAGTAAACTATTTTATTGTGCATTAAGCATCACTGAAAAAGTATGCAAATGTGGTAATGCACATTAACACAGCCTAATGTGGCTTAATTTAGTACCTCACATTGGAGGTATTAAATTTAATGCACATTAGACAAGGTGCATTAAGGCACGTGTAGACACACCTGAAGTATATTTTACTTGGACTGTCATGAGATAAAAACAAGGAAGAACTCCAACAGCAGGAACTAGAAATCAAACCACTCCTATCCCAAGAATGCCCTCATCAATGGTATAAAGAGTTAGGCTCTTTCCTGTTGGTTCTTCTAATCCAATAGCTTTTGTCTTCCTGGCTGCCCAGTAACACAGGTCCAACATAGAAATATGGAGGATGTTTCCATCCAGATTGTTCTAGAGTGCAGTAATCAGTATACTCCTGTGGAAAGTGGACAGTGTGAGTTTAATGTCACTAGGCTGATGGAGGCAGGGACTAAATCTCCCAGTTTCTGGATGAGTGATTGTATCACCATATATTTGAGAGAGAAAATCACTACAAGTAGTATGTTTGCATGGAAATCAATCAGATTCAGTTCTGTGTGTTGTGCAGATGACTAATGGACTGGATATTTAGCTGAATTTTAAACAACTTCCTCTCTCCTCCCTGCTCTGCAACAGTGCCTAGACAGGAATTACTCCTACATGTTTAGTCTGAAGTGCTTTTGATTATGTGCATAAGCCTAAATGTAGTTGTTTGGGGAATTTTTCAGGGCAAAACTAAGGAGCCGAAAAATTCCATTTACATAAGTGGCTTTGTAGTCATTTCAGCAGAATTGTTCCGGATTGTTTTTTTGTGACTTAAATTCACAAATTTCAACACAATTGTATTTAGGTAACATATGAGAATGATTTGACCAGCATGACTTCTCATGAAATAATTTGCTACACAACATGAACAATCTAGCCCTATGAAAATTGCATGTTCAATTGGCTTAGAAGAAAATAAGAACAATAGATGACTGTGTAATGTTGCCACTAATTCTAATCTGCAACTGTGTTTAATTATTCAGTCCTTTTATGGTGTGCAAACCTAAGCAATCAAATAGATTTAGAAGCATTACTAGTTCTTACTAGTGGCCAGACTTTTTGCATTTATTTTAGTTCATGTTTTACTCTTTAGAAATTTCTGCTTTGTTTACTAGAAGTGATTTATGAGGAGGAAAAGAGAAGGAGCTGTTTTGTTACTTGTTAGATAGTCTAGCAAATCACTCTAATTTCAAAGAACAACAAATAATTATTTAAAAGTGTCCACCTTAAGAAATAAGGCAAGGCAAAAACTTCTGCACTGTGCTCCATCCAATAACTATTAACGCAAGACGAGATAGTGGCTCATCCCTCAAAATAGGTGCTGATGAGGGGTCTAGGTAAAACGAAAGCTGTCATGTTGTGCTTAGAGCGCAGTTCCAATTTATCTCAATTTTAAACCTTTAGTGGGGGCCATGTTTTCAAAGTTTTATGTGAAACTGAGGACCAGAATATTAGGTTTCATATGTGAAGGCTGGCATTGTCATATTATAAAAGAAATCAAGGACCTAAAAATTTAAGGAAAAACGTATTACAGATTTATGATAAAAGTATGAGAATTGGAAACTGAAAGTGGAAGCATCACAGCACAACTGGCAGTGGCTACCTGGGCCAGCTGTGACACACAGCAGGCAGCTATTGCTTCCAGCTACTGCTATGCTGTGCTCCTGGCCTGATTGTAGTGCCTCAGCAGCAGTATTTTTTTTCTGCCCCCACCACTAAATCAGAATCTGGTGGCAATGCAGGGTGGCAATGCAGGTCACCCTGTCCTAGTGAAACTGCTGCTAAAAAGCTGTGGTTTACTCCTTGGTATATATTTAATAGACATGAATACAATCACTACAGACAAACTGCTTCCTCTTTCTCATTCTGTTTCTCAAGAAAAATAGGAACTAAAAATAAGAACATCAGATTTAAATGGGGAGTTATCAGTCTTCCAGCACTCTCTTTTGTAACATACAAACTTAACATTGTTTATATATATATTAAATATATATATTTTTTAATTTAGCTGCTGTCCAAAATATTTATGGTGAGGAGGATACATAATGGGATTTTTCAGACATGACATGACCTCAAGAATCTGCAAAACTCCCCAGAAGCTACTTACAAATGTATCTTCTAGTCCCTTGAAAAGAAAGACATACACACACACAACTATAAGCATGCCTTTCTCTATGTATATATATGCTCCACTAACCAATGTATACTACCTGTTCCCCTTTGTGCCACTCCAAAGAGGTTTGTTTGTCACAACTCCTTCCTCACTTCTCTGGCATGCTGCTTTTATGCAGGTTGTAGTAACTCATGTGCTTTAACACTTGAAGTCTCTTGTTCAGTCCATGTGCTGCCTGGTTATTATGGAGGCACATCTATCTATCTATCTATCTATCTATCTATCTATCTATCTATATCTGTGCGTGTGTGTGTGTGCATAAGCCTATACGCACGCGCAAACACACATACACATTTTTTTCGTTTTACATATATATATCCTTATATATCCTTAGTTTAAAGCCCTTATATATATGTAAAAGAAAAAAAGTGTATGTGTATTTGTGTGCGAGCGGTCGCATGTGCATGCATATAGGCTTATGCGCACGCACACACACATATATAAAAGGAAAAAACCCACAAAAATCCATTTTGAAGCACAAAATATGGCTCAAGGTGGTGTTTCAGACAAAAAGGAAAAGTAATAAATCACAAGGTAGTAAAATTAAGTTAAAGATATGTAGAAACAGAAGAAAAATCATCAGGGAGCTGAAAACTTTGGGCTGCATTGTTTAGTTTTTTATTTGTTCTCCTTTCTCTGACCTACTGAGATTTGTTAAATTTTCTTTCTTCTTTTTGAAAATAATAACAGGAGTCCTTTCTTATGGGAGATCCATGTGTGGTGTGATGTTAGGAGGCTACGGGCTCAATTTGGAATTTTACTTGCTTTTATTCCTTAAGTAATAGCTGTTTTTCCATAACATCTTTGTATTCCATTGCTTGCTGAAATATTAAGAATCCACAAGTGGAGATGTGTTAAATTGCTAATTGTTTTGTAGGCAGCAAGAAACACAACTGGACAATATTTTTGTTAATATCAAAGGACATTTATATTTTATGTTTCATGCTTTTTTCCCTTAGATTCCAATTGTTAGAAAACGTTATTTTCCCTCCTGAGTTACATTTACACCTTAGGCAATGTGGTGGCATGAAGGAAATACTATGCAAGCTGAAGGGACATAGTCCTCATTTGCTGCAAACAGACATGAGGATTACCAAGGGATTTATCAAGTCCTCTGTTTGAAATTTCCACAAACCTTTCACTTTTTGAAGAAATGAATAAAACTATATGGCCCCAGATACAGCTAAAAGTTTCTGATCAAATAACTAACACTGAAAGTTAGGAAGCAGAGTCTGTTAAAACATCTAGGTTACTTTTTATTTTCTCAAATACAATAGCTAGGAGTACAAATACTCTTTTATGAATATGTCCTAGATAGTACTGATTGCTAGAGAGTAGCTGGCTTTCAGTGGACTACTCCATACTAATCCTTATGTTTGATATTATAGGTAGCTCATATTAGAGGTACAATGTTTTGGATAATCATATACAAGTTTTCTGTGTTTCCAAAACATAGCTGGGTCTTTAACAAAAAAATTATTGTCAGAGAAGTTGCATACAGATTTTCTTATAAGCTTTCCTTCTCTAACCAGTGTTCTTCCCTCCAAGAGCCATTTCAGTTTATCCTCTACCATTGTAAAACCATCTTTTTTTAGTTGGTTACTACTTTATCAAATGACTGGAGGAGAAGTTTCCCAGGCCAAGTGTCTGCTTTAAGCCAAATATTTTTCTAAAATTTGCCAGAAATAGCTTAGCTGTTTCTAAGAACAACCCTGGGGTTGGAGGAGGAGAAGTTGCTTTTCATATGCTACATGGCTGTAAATACTTTTAGATTATGTGCCTCTAAGGACTAGAACAGGGACTTGGAAAACCTGGCAACCAAAAATGTAGTTCCTTCCTTCATTAACCAGTGCTGATTAATTCTCAGACGGTCATCTGTTTCATGCTGTGCATACAAGAGAAGGGCTATAGAGAAAGAGTAGATGATATGTAAAAACTACATTATAAGGCACTCACCCAAGATGTTCAAGTTAAGTTTGCAAAAGCAAAATCATGTCTGTTACTTCTTAAATGATGTGTGCTTGACTTTGTAACCTTTCTCTTTATTTTTATATAATAGCAGGGGCTTTTCAATGTACTTTTTTTGGTTTGAAGTCATAAATATTAGAAGATACTGTTATGAGTGAATAAAGCTAGGTAAATCTCACCTTTTTAATCCTAGAGGGCACATCTACACAAGAAGTTTTACTGCATTAATTTGCTGAGCAGTAAAGCATCACTGTCCACTTATGTACAGCAATTAGGGTGCAGTTGATTAATTTACTGGGCTACCAGATAGTCCCGTCAGATACAAGTGGTATCTGGCAGTGCAATTAATTACTGCACTTAAATGCACGTGTAGACAGTGAGATCAGGATTAGTTTACTGCAGCTCAAATTGAGCCAGAGTATTTTCAGTCAAATTAATTGCACATGTAGACATGCCCAGAAAATATATGACCGGTAGTAGAGCCATCCCACATTTTAGCCCAATAGCTTAGTAGTTATGGCACTTGGCCAAGAAGTGAAAGATGTAGGTTCTAGGCCAACCCTCATTCACAGGGGTTTTGAACCTGTATCTTCTGCCTCAGAATATTCTTAATTACAGATGCCTCCCTAGCACTTCTCTTGAAGCTGGCACACTGTATATTGCATTTCCTATTCATTAGATGAAATGAATAATCACCACTGGGAAGCACAATGAACAGAGCTGGCTGAAAAAAATGAGCCGCCCCTCCCCCCAGTAATTGAAGTGAAATAGAATCATAGAATTGAAGGACCAGAAGGGACCTGTAAGATCATCAAGCCTGGTCCCCTGCCATGGGCAGGAGTTTATTGGGCTTAAACAAGCTCAATGAGGTACTTGTCTAGCCACCTCTTGAACACCTCCAAGGATGGTGATTGCACCACCTCTGTGGGAACGTGTTCCAGATTCTAGATACCCTTACAGAAAATAAGTTTTTCCTAATGTCCAACCTAAACATTTCCTCAATTAGCTTGTGTCCATGGGTCCTTGTCCTCCCTGGGGATCCCTTTTTGAAGAGTGGCTCCCCTAGATCTTGGTGTTCAACCTTGACATACTTGTAGGTGGCTATCAAGTTGCTTCTCAGTCTTCTCTTGCTCAGATTGAACAAACCCAGTTTCTGGAGTCTCTCCTCATAAGGGCTATTCTCCAGGCCCTCAATCATATGGGTGGCCCTTCTCTGTGCCCTTTCAAGCTTAGCCACATTGTTCCTGAAGTGTGATGCCCAGAACTGGACACGGTACTCCAGCTGTGACCTCTCCAATGCCAAATAGAGGGGGAGGAGCACCTCCCTGGATCTATAGGCTGATGCACACCAGAGTTCTATTTGCCCTGCTGAAGACTTCATCGCATGTTGGTGTATATTCATCTTCTGGTTGATTGTTACCCCCAGGTTCCTTTCAGATGCAGTGCTAGCCAGTAGACCACGACCCATCGTACAGTTGCGGTGAATTTTTTTCATACCTAGATGAAGGACCTGGCACTTCTCCCTATTGAACCTCATCTGATTGTGTTCAGCTCATATGACCAGTCTGTCACGGTCATCCTGGATCCTTTCCTAGATCCTTACTCTATCCTCAGATGTGCCCTCATTTCCCCACAGCTTGGTATGATCCACATACGTAATCATTGCAATTTCCACACCCTCATTCAAGTCATTGATAAAGATGTTAAAGAGCACAGTCCCAAGCATTGATCCTTGAGGGACACGACTGGAGATAACCCTTCAGGATGAGGCCATCCTATCAATTACAACTCTCTGGGATTGGCATCAACCCACCTCACTGTAGACTGGTTTAGCTCAGTATCCTGGCTTCCGTGACCATAGCCCACTCTTTGGAGAGAGAGGCAGTAAGCTGCTGGGAAGAGATGGTCTCCACCTCTCTCCCCTGGGGAGGAGGCTCTTCTCAGCCAGACTGGCTGACCTGCTCCACTGGGCTTCGAACTAAGCCCGCTGGGGGATGGGGGACTATCGCCACTGATGGCCTGCTGAGCAACCATTGCAAAGCCTTCAGGCCAAGGCACTTAAGGGAACCCACCCCTTCCCCAGCCCTGGTACAATCTGTGGGCAAGGCAAGAGCCCCCAAGGGGACACTTGCCTGCCTGTACACATATGCCAGGAGCTTTGGGAATAAGTAAGAGGAACTTGTCCTTCTGTTTAATGCAAATAATTATGATGTCATAGGGATAAT
>NW_017729032.1:82070084-82070976 GCF_001723915.1 Gavialis gangeticus
GGGCGTAGGTGTAGCTCTCTATGTTAAGGAAAGCTACACGTCCCTGTAAGCTGATGTTGGTGACCAGAATGGACGACTGGAGACCCTCTGGGTTAAAATCTGTATGGGAACACAGCATAGGAGACACAATGTTGGGAGTCTACCACAGACCTCCCACCCAAAGTCCTGAGCTTGAGCAGGAGTTCGCCCATGAACTGGCTGAAGCCGCATGCTCCAGGACCATGGTTGTCATGAGTGACTTAAATTACCTGGACATCTCATGGAAGGACCACTCAGCAAAATCCTAGCAGTCGCAAAGCTTCCTCTCATGCGTGGATGACCTCTACCTGACTCAAGAAGTCTATGGGCCAATGAGAGGCAAAGCGCTGCTCGACCTGGTACTGGCTACAGGGGATGACCTAATCGGTGTCCTAGTGATCGATGGGGAGCGGGGTGACAGCGACCATGAGCTGATCACCTTCACCATCCGCTGTAAAGCTGGCAAGTCAGTCAGCAACACAGAAGCCCTTGACTTCTGGAAAGCCGACTTTGACAAGCTCAAGAGGCTTGTCAGTGAGGCCCTAAGGAACCACGACCCCAGGGGGAGGGGAGTTCCAGAAGAGTGGTTGCTCCTCAAGGGAGCGATCCTCAATGCACTATCTAATTCAATTCCATCTCAAAGGAAAGGCAGTGACAGGGCACAGCAACCCCCTTGGCTTTCCAGGGACCTAGCAGACCTCCTGAGGCTAAACAGAAAGGCCTACAAAGGATGGAGGATGGGATTCACCTCCAAGGAGGAATATTCTGCACTGGTCTGGTCCTGCAGGGAGCAAACCAGAAAAGCCAAGGCGGCAACTGAACTCCAATTAGCTTTGAGCATCAAGGACAATAAAAAGTCCTTTTTCAGATATGT
>NW_017729032.1:82071337-82083430 GCF_001723915.1 Gavialis gangeticus
AAATTGGATGCTTATCTTGCTGGGATCCTATGATCTCAGCTGACTTCCTGCCCTTTGGGCAGGGAGCTGGACTCGATGATCTTCCGAGGTCCCTTCCAGCCCTAATGTCTATGAAATCTATGAAATCCTCCATCTTAATTGAAAGGATTTCATGAAAGACAGTATGAAAGACCTTGCTGAAGTCTAGGTAAATGATGTCTACCTCATGTCCCTTGTCCATCTGATTAGCTACCTGATCATAAAAGGACACCAGGTTTTTTGGCTTGACCTACCCTCGACAAAGTCATGCTGGTTTCTTCTTAATACCCCACCAGTTACAAGGTTGTGGTTGATCACCTCCTTGACAATTTTTTCAAAGATTTTTCCCAGGACTGAGGTTGGCTGACCAGTCTGTAGTTTTCAGGGTCATCCCTCTTCCCTTTCTTAAAAATGGGTAACACGTTAGCCCTCTTCCAGCCATTCGGGACCATTCCCTAGTTCCATGGGTCTTCAAACAGCTGTCTTCAAACAGCTTTGCCAGAGGCCCTGCTATGAGTTCAGCCAGTTCTTTTAGGATTCTCGGATGCAGGTCATCTGGCCCAGCAGACTTGAACATGTCCAAATGTTCTAAGAGTACCCTCACCTGCTCGGGACTGATTTCATATGGACTGTTATCCTCCCCATAGTCCCTGGGCCTCTGGACAGGTGAACAGCTTCTGCCTGATTTCAGGAACACTGATGTGAAGTAAGTATTTAGGAGCTCTGCCTTTTCACGGGGATCAACTGTGGGCTGCCCCCTGAATTCAGTAGGGCTTCCACAGTGGAGCTTGATTTCTTCTTGCTCCCTATGTACCTATAAAAGGACTTTTTGTTGTCCTTTATTTCGGTTGCCAACTTGATCTCCATGCCTGCCTTGGCTTTCAGTGTCTCATACCTGCGGATCCTGGCCATTGAGATTGTACTCCTCTCTGGATGCAGCACCATTTTTTCCTTTTCTTATATGCTTCTTGTTTCTGTTTCAAAAGTTCCCTAATATCCCTGTCGAGCCAAGCGGGTATCTTGGCCCCTTTCCCATTTTTTGACCGTGTGGGTATGGCCTCTTTTTGAGCAGTGAGAATTGCCCCCTTAAGAAAGCTCCACTGATCCCAAGCTCCCAAATCATCCAGTTGCTGGCTGCGAGGGCCTTTATAACTAGATTCCTAAGTTTACCGAAATTTGCCCTTCTGAAGTTCAGGACTTCTGTTCTTCTGGCTGAATTCCCAGCCTTTCAGTAGATGGCAAACCTAATGAAGTCATGGTCACTGTCGCCCAGAGTACCTCCAATCTTCAGGTCACCTACCGTGTCTTCCCCTTTGGTCACCACTAAGTCCAGAGTGGCTTTATCCCCAGTCGGTCCTTCCACAGCCTGTGTCAAGAATACACTGTCGATAGCTGCCAGGAAGCTGGTTGATCTGCTGGATCTAGCTGAATGGTCTTCCCAACAGTTGTCAGAGTAGTTGAAGTCACCCACAGTTTGTGGAGGAGGTGAGCGTCTCTCAGTGCTAAAAGAACAGGTTACAGAGTACTTAGAAAAGCT
Source organism: Gavialis gangeticus (assembly GCF_001723915.1). Taxonomy (NCBI): domain Eukaryota; kingdom Metazoa; phylum Chordata; order Crocodylia; family Gavialidae; genus Gavialis; species Gavialis gangeticus. The sequence goes on from NW_017729032.1 coordinate 82,072,893, forward strand.
GGATGTGTACAAGTACATGGGGCTGGGTGGAATACACGTGGGGATGCTAAGGGAGTTGGCTGATGTGATTGTAGAGCCATTGGCCATCATCTTTGAGAACTCATGGTGATTAGGAGAGGTCCTGGATGATTGGAAAAGGGCAAACATAGTGCCCATATTTAAGAAGGGGGAAAAGAAGGATCGAGGGAACTACAGACCAGTCAACCTCACCTCAATCTCTGGAAAAATCATTGAGCAGATCCTCAAAGAATCTATTTCTAAGCACTTGGAGGAGTAAAAGATGATTAGGAACAGCCAGCATGGATTCACCATGGACTGGAAGGTGGATAGAAAAGTGGCTGAAGCACAGGGCTCAGAGAATAGTAATAAATGGTTTGATGTCTAGTCAGCAGCTGGTAACAAGTAGAGTGGGCCAGGGGTTAGTCCTGAAGCTGGTTTTGTTCAATGTCTTCATCACCGACCTGGAAGATGGCATACAGTACACCTTCAGTAAGTTTTCAGATTATACGAAGCTGGGGAGAGTAATAGATATGCTGGAGGGTAGGGCTAGGATTCAGCATGACCTAGACAAATTGGAGGATTGGGCCAAAAGGATTCTCATGAGGTTCAATATGGACAAATGCAAAGTCCTGCACTGGCTGGGCAGCAGCTCTGCAGAAAAGGACCCTGGGGGTTACAGTGGACAATAAGCAGAATGTGAGCCAGCAGTGTGCCTTTGTTGCCAATAAGGCTAATGGCATACTGAGCTGCATTGCTAGGTGTGTTGTCAGTAGGTCAAGGGAAGTGATTATTCTCCTCTATTCAGCAAGGTTGAGGCCACATCTGGAGTACTGTGTTACATTACAGAAAGGATGTGGACAAATTGGAGATAGTCCAGCAGAGGGCAACACAAATGGTAGAGCACCGCCTCCCTAGTGGTCACAGGTCCTGTATCAATGAACAGAATACAAAGAGATCCCTATTTCTTACCTTATGCACATTACTGTCAAAGGTTTCTTCTGTGCAATTGACCAAACCAGCTAAGTTGAGGACATTTAAAGAGGAAGAGTGAGGAGGTGAGAGAGATCTTATCATGCCCACATATCCTTCTATGTTTGGTGAGTGTAGTAGTCAGCAGCTTCAATAAATGCAGACATACATGAATGAGAAGAACTAAACAACAATTTTAATTTGCAGAGTAATAGGCAACCTCTGCAGACCCTTTTTCTCTAACTAACTAGCTGGTCACTTAACCGAGGGGCTGTCTCCCAATTACCAGTTTCCTCAGTCTCCTTAGTTAGGGAGCATCTCTAAATATTATAACATCTATCATTACAGTGGGGTTATCTTGCCACCTATGCAAACTAGTATAGGCTGGTATTGTCTTGGCTCAATTCTGAAGCATACTATAAATGACTGGAGACAACCACTACTGAGGTTTCAAAATATGATTAATTTATATTGGGGAAAAAACCCCAAACTTTTCAATTGTACGAGACAAAGAGTGAAAATAGCATTGTGTTAAACTGCCTGTTTTTGGATTTCAGTATGAGTGTATGTGTGTGTGCTTTTCTGATTCATCAATAAGAATATTAGCTCAGGATATGGAAGGCTCAAGTTCAAATCCAGGATATGGGTATCCCAAACCAAAGCTTCTCTCTTGCTCCCTTCACTTATTCCCCCATCCCCAAAATGGGAATGTCTCCAAGGAAAGATTTTGCTTTGATGGGTTAGTATATCTGAATGAAATGAAATTTTGTCAAAAATGTTCTGACCACCTGCACGCTATGATTGTAGAAGTAATGAGCTAAAGAATCAGTGTCAAGCAGAGAAGACTAACTGGTAACAAGAGTGACAGTTATGATGTGCCACTGGAGATTTTCCTTTTCCTCAAATAATGGACCTGCTGCCTTGGGATAGAAAGGTTTTTAATACAAATTCCAACAGGAGATAGATTCCTCAGAGACTAAAGAACTAATCAAACTAAACGGACTGATTTAATGCTGAAAAATAAATCAATAATGTACAGCCAGGGTATTCACAAAATATATTCAGGAGGTTTGGGGGTTTTTTTGAGACTTCAGGATGCCACATTCCCCTTGATTCCTAAATCAACATAATTGGAACTGGGACTTATTAAGCACTATTCAAGTTCTTTTAATGGAGCTGATTATTATTTCACCCTGAGACTTTTTTAGCACAGTAGGGGAACTAGCATGGGAGACTCTAAGAGCATTAAAGTTCCACTTCTGAGATGCTCATTTTAGGTCATATACAATATTTTAATGTAATATTTGTCAAAGTCTATGATGAAGGCAAAAAAAAAAAATTCTCCTGGAGAATTTATTCTGTATTCCTAGGAGGCAATTTTCATTTCTAAGGCATTTAGAGATGTAATGTAGAATAAAATTCAACAGCTTTGTTCATTTATTAGCTACTGATTGATTGTTGAGATTTTATTTTTTGTTTTTGAGAAATTGAGTCTGCTGCAAAGAAATCATAGAACTGCAGCATCTTTATTCTTCTCTCATGCCCAGAGTATGAGTTGGCCAACAATGTGGAGGCTAGCAAAAAGCTCCCCACTCTCCCCCCCCACCCCCCTCAATCCCAACTTGAATAACAATGCTACCTCAAGATAAAAGTTTCTGTGATCTATTGTTCCCATAAACTTCTCTTTTCTCCCTACCAAGCCAAAAGTTATTGAAAACACCTTAGAAGGCAGGATTAGAAATCAAAATGATGTTGACAAATTGGAAAAATGATCTGAAATGAGTAAGGTATAATTTAATATGGAGAAGTAAAAAACATTACATCTGTATAGGAATAATCAAGTGCACAAAACAAAATAATGAACAACTAGGAATTATTTCTACAGGAAAGGGTCTGGGGGTTATAGTGGCTCAAAAACTAAACTTTAGACAACAATATCATATTGTTCTGTGGGTGGAAAAAGAGCAAACCAACAAATGAGCATCATACTTGGACAGCTAAACAGGAGTGCTTCATGTAAAATACAAGAAATAAACTTTCTCCTCTACTTGGGACTAGTTAGGACTAATAAAATGTCCACTGAAGTACGGTGTCTAGTTTTAGCATCACAGTTCAAACAAAAATTGACTCAATTACACATCATCCAGAGGACTATATCAAAAATGCTTAGAAGTCTAGAAAGCATAACCTATGAGGAAAGATTGAAAGAATAAAATATATTGAGTCTAAAGGGGAGGTATGATGAAGTATTTAAAGCAGGTAAAGGGTTGCTGCAAAGAAAAAGGGATATTATGAATTACCTCTGTCCATTGAGCAAAGGTAACCAGCTGTCATTGCAGCAACTGTAGGCTGCCTATACACATGCTTGGGGGTGGTGGGCGTTTTTATTACAGCAGTTCCCAGACAGCCTGGGGTAGAAAGCAGATCTGAAGAGTCCCTTCTCACAAGGCAATACTCTTTATCCTGGCTGCAGTCATATTGTCTCTCATGTTCTCTTGTTCTGGCCTCATAACTCCTACATGCTTTTCTAGTCCATGGTCCACTTTCAACATATGGTCCCCCTTTCCCCAGGCTGATGGCTCATAACCTGATAGCTAGGGCATTTTCCTGAGAAATGTAAGAGGTATCTTCAAACTCTTTTAGGCAGAGGTGGTGCTAAAACTTAAGTCTCCCACTTCTTGGGCCTTAACATATCGCTATTGAGCAAAAGATGTTTGATCTCAGCATATTGTTTATGGGTGAGTGTGTGGGGTTGGGTTGAATTTTTCAACAAGGCGTTTGGAACTAAAGCACAGATTTATATGCATTTCTAGATAAATAAAGATTGCAACAGAATGTAAAGTGCTGTTAGATCCCTGAATGGCTATATTACATAGCTTCTGGGTATGCACAGTAAACATAGTCTACCTGTGTAAGGACATTTTCATGGTCAGGTGGAGGTGCATAAGGAATCTATGCATCTTAATAGAATATTGGCTGTTGTGCAGCATGGAATAGGATTATGGTTAGTAACTGAGACCCTCTCTACACATGCAGGTAAAGACGTGGCACAATCTAACATGGGGTTCACACAAACACACCTCCTGCCATGCCGCATGTGCATGGAAGGTGGTGTGATTGTGAGATTGTGCATTAGATCCTATCACACTTAATTGCTGATGCAGAGGGAGCCTGGATATGCCATCCTTGGCTCCTCCTGTACCAGAAAATAGGGGAGTTGCAGTCCCAGCTATAGCCGGGACTGTGAGTCTTGTTACTGAAGGGTCTCAAAGTCCCAGCTACATCCCACACATTGCATGTGTGGTGCAGCTAGAGCTGTGAGTGAGGTGCATCCAGGACTGCAAGTCCTGCGCAGATGGGACTCACAGTCTTGTGTGTGTGTGGTACACAGGTTGGGGACTGTGATCTCTCAGCTGTGGGCACCCCACAGCTGGGAGATCACAGGCAGGGCACATGGCTGGGCAGGGAGCTGCTCTGGGCCTGGGATTCTGGGACAATGACAACACAGGGCTGGGGAAGAGCCACAAACCACTCCCTGAAAGCCCCTGCCCACAGGACCTGTGGAACCCATGCTCATCGCAGGGACACGCAGGCAGCAGATCATGGTTCTGCCCCAGCCCTGGCCCCAACCAAAGATCTCAAAGTCTCCCCAGTCCTGCCCACCCATCTCAGAACCAGTCATGGCCCCATCCCAGCCACTCAGCTGTGCCACCTGCCTGTGTGGGTCCTGCCTTAAGCAGTGGGTGTGGGGAGGATGAGCCAGGATGGCCATGCAGTGGGGCTGGGTCTCGTGGTGACAGCCAAAAGGTGCTGCTGGTGCAGGGGCTGCCAGGAACTAGAGTGTGCTGTGGGTCCAATCTGGCCCATGGGCCAGACTTTGTCCACACCTGCGTTAGGGTTTTGTTACACGGTAATTTGGGGCAGCTCCTGGAGCTTTAATTCCTGGCTTGTCCATACATTAACACCTGAAACTCATTTTAAGCACTCGTTTGGCAGCTCAAAGTTATGCCACTGCAGGGCAGGATTATCTCTGATTCATGTCACCCAGGTTGTATTATGCTAAGGTGTAGCCACTCTAGGCCCCATCCCAGCCACTCTAGTGTAAACATCCCACCTCCCATGCTGGCCCTAATCATACTGCCCGCCCCCACCCCCAGCCTCCCCAGCACCCCAGATCACTGCTGGCTGCCCTCTGCTCCACCTGCACAGCCTGCAGAAGAGAAGCGGCTACAGCTGGGCCAACAGGTTAACCCTTTCCTGCCTGCTCCCCTGGGACAGACAAGGTGGGTTGCCATAAGCAAGCAAGGGGAGGGGTGGGGGGAAGGGGGTAGTAGAGAGCCCCATGGTTAGAGGGGGACAGAGAAGAACCCTGAGGGATAGCAGGGGAGCTCTGGGGGTGGGGTGGGGACTAGGGGAGTCCACAATGGAGGTCAGGGGGATTCTTATTTCAGTCCTCCAGGTCCCTGCTGGCCTGAAGTGTGACTGCTCCAAACTCAGTCTAGCACAAACACTAGTCAATATTTGGGTGACTCACCATGTGAGATGTAACAAGTTCTTAGAGTGGCGACAACTCTCACTGAATTCACTGGGAAGAGATGCAGAATATGGCACATTTAGGATTTGAAGTCAACTCCTCAGTACTTACTTCCTAATAAGGTTAGGAAGCTTGTAAGTAAAATACAAGAAAATGAATAAAATCTAGTAACAATGCAGAATAGTTGGGAAGATTCCATGATAACGGCAATGAGACCTCACAAAAATGGAGCAAGACACATTTCATTTGAATTATCCATATAGACTCCACTAAAGCAGCATCATGAATATCATAAACAGCAGGCTGGAGTGCAGCAGTTCTGTTGCATTTTGTTAAGCCTGCTTTTATCTCTTCCTCCAAGCCAATTGGAAAATACTTCTGGAGGAGCATTGCCATGATTTGGCATCAGCTCCTTATTAAAAAATTGCTAGTACTCTGTTTTAACAGGGAAACATAAATATTTGTGCCCAATAAAACATTCACTTTATAGTTATTTAAACATACTAGGCCAAATTCTGCATTCAGTTACACCTGTGTATAGCCAATATCTTCACCTAACTTACTAAAATGGCACTTCATAAATTTGTAGCTGAAAGAAAAATTTGTTTCCCTGTGGCCTATGCTTTTAGATTCCCAAGATTAAACCACCGCATAGATAGAGCTACCAACTGCATTCATTTTTCTTAATACTGAAATAACTTTAAAAATATAAACTAAGGAGCTGTTACTATCCTCTCATTTTTGTTCATTTTAAAACCTGCCCTTCACACTTAGAAAATTATATAAGTAGGCCACTTCTCACTCCAGTTAGCATATGTCATCCTGCTTCTCTATCCATTTTACTGGCTTCCTGTATTATGACATTTAGTAATAAATAGGATTTGCCTTTACGTGCTTAAGTGGCAGCTACATACCCATGGAACTGCCATTTTAGGCACATCATTTGGAATTCAGTTTTGCCCACTCTAGCGTACTTACACCCACTGTATATGCTCCGTAGGATGAGCTCAGGTGGAGCAGATGCATGATGTAAGAGAATTACCATTATGTATGTAAGGCCTGGTAAGTCCCCATGCCTTAGTCAAAATAAAATTGCAACTAGTGGGTTTAATATGTTAGCAGAGGAGGACCGTCCAACTTTTTAGCCCATAAGCCTAATGATTAAGCACCCTCTCAAAGCAGCAACTGACTCAGTTTTAGGCTTTCTTCACCCAGAAGAGTTTGGATCTATGTCAGCTGTTGCCTATCAAAGGGCTTTAACCATGAGCTCAGAGGCTAAGTAGTAAGCATTGTAGCAAGTTAATTAGGTGCATAAAGCAAAATAGGGTATAGTTCTTACTGTTTTTCTATTTACCTGCTTCTGGAGGCATGTGATTGTGTGAGACTCTTAGGGTAGGTCCCCACTTGCAGAGGCATGTGGTTTCTGGTGCCACAGAGCACATATGGGGAAGGTCAAAATGTGCACCGTGCTACAAATCTGCACTACCGTGGCAAAATTTGCCACCGGGGAGAAAAGCAACAAAGAGCACCAGTCAGTAGCATGCAGTGGAACAAAAGGAAAGCCAGCTATCCAGAGCAACACCGTGGTTGCCAGCCAAGCTCTGTGCTGCTGGATTTGCACCCCTGCTCAACCAGGACACTAGATAATACTGCTGGGGCCAGCAGAGGTGCTAGACCCAGACTTCCCCACCCCTACCTGATACAATTTGCTGCGCTCTGAAGCACACATTCAGGGGCATGTGATTAGGCACAAAACAGTGGCACAGATTACTGCCACTGCTATTAGTACCTCTATGGCTGCATCCAGACAAGCAATGTCACATACAGCCATGCAGTACGTGATGCCATAGACACATCTGTGGTACCACATACAGGTGTTTTTAGTGCTGCAAGATAGCAGCTCAGGGGGTGGGGGTGTGGATGGGGCTTGACCCCAGGAGGTCCTGGCATCAAAAAAGCCTGAGCCAAAAAAAGTGGGGCGGTGCATGCAGGGAGAGAGCACACTGCCCAAAACTGGAACCTAACTGGCTGGAGCCACACTGGCTTCTGGCCAGGCTCTGAGCAGGAGGATCACCACTACTGCAGCCCTAGAAAGCTCCCAGAATCCCAGATAAGGCAGCTGGGGCCAGCCCAGTGCTATAAATACCCCAACTAGAAGCAGCACAAGGTGTGCCGCTGCTTCTTGTCCCCAGGAAAACAACCATCCACACTTGTGTGGACACAGCCTACAAGTGCCCTGCACATGAGAACCTACCCTTAGTGGTCTTTTCTCCATTCTTTACTTGGTTGCCTCCCTTGTCCTCTATTTTAATTCAGGCACTTGCAGGGTGCTTCTATTTACCACAATGTGAAAAGAAATCACAACTTGCGTATAAGTACCAATAACATCAGTTGCACAGCCGCATACATAGAAGTTAGGTCCATAAAGAGAAATAGGATGTAGTCCATATTGTTTTTTCTAAAGAGCCAGTCCCTGGAAGCAGGAGATTTTCAGATTCCTTGTTTTCCTACTGTCTACCCTTTTCCTTTTTTGAAACATGTTTCTAGTTCTCTTGGCTAAATAAAATGCTTTAAATGTAACCCAAGTACACTCTTAGGACTACATTCTATTTCACCTTTATACATTTATAGAACCACATGTCATATTGTTTTGATTATATTGGCCTGACTTTTAGGAAAAACAGCTTTTTACTGATAACTACCAATAAAGCCTTACATTGCTTTGCCCTTACAAAGACCCAGGGGAAAAATAAGGTCTAAATTCTATTCCTGTTAGATATCTAAAGGGACTTAGGCATCTAAGCACAATTCTACTTCACCCTGGCCACATCTACACATGCACTTTATTGTAGAGTAGATTAATTAACTGCAGAGTAAAGTGTCACCACCTACACATGCAATGGTATTATCCCTAGGACAGCACAGTCTTACACCAGGTTAATTTACTGAAATAAAGCACATGTATAGGCACTGTCTGTGGGTGTAAATTGTGCCTAGTCAGCCCAGTCAGCCAGGATCCAGAGTCCTGCCTGTCACCTAGCCACACAGCTCTGCAAGTTCAATGGTCTTGTGCCCCAGTCACCCCCTCCACTGCCTGCTAACTCCACCCAGAGCCTGGGGCCTGCTTTGCCCTAGTTCAAATTGCTGCTGTCCCAGGCACTCACCTAAACACCACATCTGGGTGTAGTTTACTCTAGCTCAGACTGCTCTGGAGTTTATTACTGCACATTAATTGCTTGTGTAGATGCACCCCCTGTTCAATTCATGAAAATCCATTAAGACATCTACAATTGTAATACACTGTCATCTTACCTTAAGGATTGAGACAGAAAGCTGAGGAGTAGAGAGAGACTCACTCATTTTAGGGACTCAACTCTACTTGCAGGTGGAGTAGAATCCCATTTAGCAACATAAGTCTATTTGTGCCAATAATGTATGGACTAGCATCTGGCATCTAATAACTAAGAAAAGGACCAAAAGAGTTAAATGGTATAAAATACTAAAACAAAAACTGCACAGAAAAGATTCTGACTTGATATTTTTACTGCATGCACAAAAATAGTGCAAGTACAAAAGTCAAGACTGTCAGAGGCCCAATTATAGGTCAAACCCAGGTATAAAATGAGTATGATTTCTATGGTTCTTTTGGAGGAAAGGAAAGGTAATCAGAGCAATACAGTGAGTGCAATTTTTGGCACTTAGAGTTTAGATTGTATTGGTATTGCGTAGCTGTACTTACCCTGCACTTCCCTTTTGAGCGTCCGCAGAAGCATATACTATAGCTGCATAGTCTCTGGGGTGTAATAGGATCAACCAGGTACATGCATAATGCCATGTAACTTTTCAAACTTTAGTCACAGAAAAATACAACTAGGAAATATCTAACACCAGAGGAGGGCCATCCCACCTTGTAGCTCACTAACCAAGGGAACAGGAAGCTCAGGCATTAGGCTCCCAACACCCGGGGGAATTTGAAACTACATCATTCATTTTCTGGTAAAGGGACTACTGGGTAGGTACTGATCAAGCTACTTTGTACTCCTCCCCTTGAAGCTTGCAATTAGGAGGGGAAACTATGCGGAGCCAGGAGGAAATGGCCAAGTTAGAGGGATGGTGACTCATCCACATTTCCTCCTTTCAAGAGGAAAGCTAGAAGGTAAGCTAGAATATGGTTCTAGCCTGGTGGTTAGAACAATTTGCTTGGAAGCATGAGCTGAAACTCCACACTTTCTGGGGGGGGGAAGGGGTCTAATATCAGGGTTTTTCACACCCTGGAAAAGTGAATTAAAATGCAGGAAGACTTAGCTTCACTTTACTCTTGACACATACATATGCAAAGTGGAAATAGAGTGTTAAAGTCACATAAGTACCATAAATTAAACTTATACAACTCTATGAGCACATTTACACATCACCCTATGCTATGGTGATGTTGTTACTGTGCCGTGCACACAGCACAGTTAGTTTTCACTTCTACTTCATCACAGTGGTGTGGTAAAATGGGGGAGTGCACCGTTACAGCAAAGTACCTGCCAATCACATGTAGACTCATGTGACTGCTATATTGCCATAGCACATTGTACAGTCTGGAACCTAGATGTCAATTTTTAAAAGAGTTTATGATTTTAAAGCCAAAATAATGAGTTTTGTGACTTTATGTGTCATTTTGAATGTTTACAATTGGTGATATTTCTTCCTAGCCAAGTCCAAATCCAATTCTGAACCGTTCTTCTGCTTTGTAAAATGCTCCGTGAACATGGATCACCCATTTTTTTCTGATATCTAAACCACAATTTAACTTATTTTTCTTTCCACCCCCTCCTCAAAGCAGTCTACAAATGAAGATAACTCTTGTGTTGTATTGCCCTCATCTGGAACTTTTGCCACAATGTCAAATACTTTTCTCTATCTCCCTGACTAGAAACAAAGTCACACTTATGTTTTCCTTTTTCACTTCATCATTCATTTTCCCTTTGCTGTAATTAATCTGCATATCTGAATTTCAGCTCTCTTTTCCTTCATTCAGTCACTATTA
>NW_017729032.1:82088430-82092720 GCF_001723915.1 Gavialis gangeticus
AAAAATACTTATTTTTCTTTCCACCCCCTCCTCAAAGCAGTCTACAAATGAAGATAACTCTTGTGTTGTATTGCCCTCATCTGGAACTTTTGCCACAATGTCAAATACTTTTCTCTATCTCCCTGACTAGAAACAAAGTCACACTTATGTTTTCCTTTTTCACTTCATCATTCATTTTCCCTTTGCTGTAATTAATCTGCATATCTGAATTTCAGCTCTCTTTTCCTTCATTCAGTCACTATTAGTCCCCTTTTCTGTTTCAGGCCAGATTTGTAAAACATTTTTTTTCTTTTTCTCATAAAAAGACATCATGGGGAGGTGGGGGAGGGGGAAGGATGGAGTCAATACTTCAATATTTATTGTTATGAGAATCACCTTTCTTGCATATATAGTTCAAATAATTGCTTGGATTATTGGAGGGACTGCTCAAAAGACGGGTTGCTCATAAGGGTAAGGCTGGATCCATAGTTTGTAAGAAGCTTGTGGTCTATATTCTTCTAATCCACAAATGTGTGCGTGTATACGTGTATATGTGCACCATATATCTATCCACATATATACATATATATGAGAGAATTCATACATGTTTACTTAATTGTCAGAATAATTAACTCATGATTTTATCCCTTTTAGGATAACATTCAGTCTTAGCTGCCTGTAACAGCTGATTTATTTTTAACTTCCAAAAACAAGGATTTACTGTACAATGGAAATACCAAAAGACCTTTGAAAGAGCACTGTGAACCACAAACCTTTAATACAGTGTGATGGCAGTTGGAGGACTACAGTTAAGGGTCTGTTAGCATTTCCATTATAAACCCTAGCATTCATTAGTTTATGACTGTCATAAAGGTTTGCTTCAGGGCTGACTTAAAGTATAAAATCACTGCAAAACTGACACACAAGTATTTTTATCACATTTGAGAAAAAGCAGTAGGTATATGCATTTCAATATGTAGATTAAAAGAAGATACAAAGATTTAAATGAGTAACAGCACCGCCACCATACTGCTCCATGAATAAAGCTCAACATCTAAATCCTAGATTGGTCCAAGTAGTTGTCAAGCACATCAGATACTTAAGAGAGCAGCTGGAGTCACTTGAAGGAAATCTGTCAGTCTCCTCACTGAGGAACAGTGCCACCATTTCTTTGAGGTACTTAACACCAACTGGGTCATGAAGAGGCAGCACAGTTTGTGCTGGTGACCAACAATTCTGGCCAGACTCTGCAATGCCAACTACAATTACACTTTTCCATATCTAAGTTTTCCACCCACATTAAGTGGGGCAGAATTTGATTTGATTAAAGCGTGTTTTAAACTAAGAGTGTGCTCTCTTTTCATCGACTCCACAAGGCCACAATCTTGCAAACATGCCATATGAAGAAGAATACAGATAAGGTAAGGCTAATCAAAATGAGTTTTTGCCTGTTCCCATGGTTTTACAGCATATGCTATAACAGCCACAGATCTGTATGAAAAATCAGTGCAGGATATGGAACAGGTCCGCCCCGTACTAAAGGTTCTGCATTGTAAGGACATTTTGATGAACAGCAGAAGGGTGACAGGATTGAATTGTAATTGGACCCATGATTAAACAGGTGGGTTTTAAGGCAGCTTTCTGATGGAAGATTGGCACATAGGGCCAGACCCTATTTCTATTAGGCAGTAAGTTGGACTTAGGCCTGCCCTACTACACCCAGCTTGAGTCCCTGAAAAACAGTTAACACAAAAAATGTATGAGTCCTCCTCCTTTTTTGACCTAGTCTAAAGGCTGATATCATGTGATGTTTGAAAGTAAGTTGAGTTAGGACTTGAGTAAGGTGGGAAAAGATCACATTTAGACACCTAATAGGCAAGTTAGGATCGGGGCTTCAGTTGTCTGTAGTTTCATTGGAAGGCTGTCCTCAGAAAAAGAGGTGATATGGAAGAAAGCCAATATTGTCCCCCTGTGTAAAGATTCAATTTGGTAAAGGAGAAGCATCAAACAATCAGACATCTTTTTGTTCCTGTAGGACAGCCCTATCACTACTGCTTCCCACTGCTGTGAACACTGATGTAATGTCCTTAATGAACCCTGCATTCTGCCATTCTTCCCTTTTGGACCTGAACCACCTCCTAGATTGAGGAGATTGTGCAAAAAGGCACAATTTAGCACAGCTAGGCATAATACAGAGTTAGTCTGTGCCAGGGGGGATACTCTGCTGGAAATCTGCAAACAAATTATCACTCTTTTGCACTATCGTGCAAAGATGGTGGTGCAAAGATGATGTTGTAACTCACTTGAGAAATCAATAGCTTTGTATGTTCAATAGTATCAATATTGACTAGAATATACAGTTTATGTAAACATCATAACACAAAAATATCACACTAATAACTAAGACATCCAGTATGTAAAAACTAAATACACTGGATATCCATCTAACATGATAATAAGTCTATTTATGGCCATATATTGAACATCTTGTAACTTAGAAAGGATTGTAATACACAGTTTGATAGTAATCCGAAATAAATAGACAATAAATATTCTCTTCTGCAAAGTTACATTTAATTTTGCGGTGTCCAGAGAAAAGTAATGTAGGCTGCTGCTGCACATCTTTACTTTTAAAATAAAACACAGCTACTACTTCAAATTCAAAATCATTATTACTACATCACATCACAAATACAACTGTCCCAGCTGTGAACTGGCTTCCTATGCATGTAGCCTATAGGGACATGATGACTATTTTTCCCCTTTATTCTGTCACAAAAGAAGAAAAAGCAACAGTGGGATATTCAGGTCTAACAATAAAGATGACAGGAAGCCTGCTCTCTTTTGCTCAATTTGTAGAAAAGAACAGTATATCTGCATGCCCAACTTACTAACATTATTGGTTTGATAGTTTTTCTCTCAGGGACCAGAGATGGGGGTGGGCTGGGGGTAGGTAGCTATGAGGCTATTAGCTCTGTTATTATTGTGATGCACCAATACTAAATAAAATATTTTGGCAGTAAATAACAAGTATACTTATAACTAAATTAATAGCTACATGCATTTTAAACTCAATTTTTGTAAAACACCTCTGGGCTGGGGACAGATGTTACATATAAACTGGTTTAAGTGATCAAAAACGGGTTTAAACCTGTAACAGAACATAAGTTCAGTGCACATAAACTAGTTTCAAAATGGTCCAAAAATGGTTTTAAGATAAACCTGGTTAAATGTAGTATCTGACTGAATTAATCTGGGTCAAACCGTTTTATGCAATGTCTGTCCCAGACCTCTTCCTGATTTCACTTAAACCAGAGTCCCCCAGCATCCCAGATGCATTGCAGCCCTTGGCTGTGCTGTATACTCCACAGAACTGGACTGGCCATGCTCCTGTGCTCCCTAGCTGGAGCACTATCACTGTTCCAGCTGGCTGAGGGACTGCAGTGTCTGGCAGGCTTTCCCCTGCACCAGTCCTTCCCCCCAACCCCAGTGCTGCCTGCTCAAGCAGGGATCCCCCCCTCCTGCCCTTCTTCCATGGCAGGAACCCCAGTACACCAGCATCTGGCCATGCTCCCCCCCCCCACACATGCACCATTCTAGCTAATGCTGAGAGGTGTCTGTGTGAGTCTCTGGAACAAAGGGCAGACAGCTAGTGACTTGCAAATGCACCCTGTGGATAAGAAGAGCTTGAAACTAATGACAGATATGTTTTCTTTTGTAGGGCTTGATGGGCTGATAAACTTTGTTCTGACAAGCAACCTGCTGGCTGCAATCTTCAAGAGGGGACAGAGAAAGATTTCATAAATTTTATAGATTGCATAGACATTAGGGCTGGAAGGGACCTCGGAAGATCATCGAGTCCAGCCCCCCGCCCAAAGGGCAGGAAGTCAGCTGGGGTCATAGGATCCCAGCAAGATAAGCATCCAATTTGCTCTTGAAGGTGTTCAATGTAGGTGCTTGAACCACCTCCGATGGCAGGCTGTTCCAGACCTTGGGGGCTTGGACAGTAAAGAAATTCTTTCTTATGTCCAGCCTGAAATGGTCTCGCAGTAGTTTATGGCCATTCGACCTCATCATCCCTTGGGGAACTCTGGTGAACAAACTTTCCTCCAGATATTGGTGGTCACCCCTGATAAACTTATAAGTGGCCATCAGATCACCCATGAGCCTGTGCTTTTCCAGGCTAAAAAGCCCCATGGCTCTCTGCCTGTCATCACAGAATCATAGAAGTAGGGTCGGAAGGGACCTTACAGATCTTGAAGTCCGACCCCGTCCCAGGGCAGGAGAAAAAACTGGGCTCAAATGATCCCA
>NW_017729032.1:82095186-82095924 GCF_001723915.1 Gavialis gangeticus
TGCCCACAGATTGTACCAGGGCTGGGGCAAGGGTGGGCTCCGTTAAGTGCCTTGGCCCGCTGACTTTGCAAGGGTTGCTCAGCAGGCCAGCAGTGGTGGTATTCTCCCTATCCCCCAGTGGGCTTAATTTAAAGGTATTAGAAATGGCATAATTTGTAGACAGTATGAAGAAGCAGGGAGAGGGAGATTGAAAAGCTCAGAATCATCAACAAACAACACACAAGCAACTCCCCCCACCGGCCGCCTGCCTCAGAGTGCTAGCAGGGACCCAGAATCTGGTAACACTCTCCACCCCTTGAGCAACTGGGGTAGGGGGAGGGGTAGCCTGCTGCTTCCCCCTCCCCTCCAGGCTGGAGATTGTGCAGGCAGGGTGAGAATTTAAACCTCTCCCTAATCAGAGCATGCTGCTGGGGCCTGCCATATCCCTACCCCTCAGCTCAGCAGTGTAGAAGGGAAGGGAGAGCTGTTCTAGCCTGAGCCACTGCAGGCATGTGCCTACATTTGTGGAATGAAAAGGGAATGTTTATTCCCCTCCACATCGGTTTAAGTTCTGCATGTTAGACTAACCTGCAAAGATTGAGTCAATTCAGGCTCTGGCTTTTTGAATGTCTGTCCCAAGTCCTAGAGTTTTACAATAGTAGAATAATACTGTACTATTAGAAAACCAAAACAGCCCAGCATATATATATATCTATATATATATATATCTATATATATATATATATATATATATATATA
>NW_017729032.1:82096043-82097975 GCF_001723915.1 Gavialis gangeticus
ATATATATATATATATTGCTCCAATGGGCCTTTGGTGCACATCAAAGATTTTTTTTTCTTTACTTGAGGGCTTTTCACAATCCCATCCATGCATATATTTTTGTTTTTATTCTTCCTACATTCCCTTTCTTACATGCCATCTAGGACTACATTCTAAATCCTGAATGAAAAACAAGTACTTGACCATCTCTGCATATAAAATGAGGGAAGAGTTGCGATTAAAGTTAAATTAGGTCCAAAAACTTAATGAATACTTTGCCTTTCAATAAGGTGATGTTGAACATAGATGCAAGGGGTAACAGGTATAGTAATGGAAAGTGTGGCTCCTGAAGTGGACCAGAATTCAAAGATCTAATTAATTCAAATAGAGAAAGCGGATCAATCACTAGCAAATGAAATTACAAGTCTGGTATAAAGGTTTTTTAAATTAATCTATCAAATTAGGTAAGCGGTACCAAATTAGGGAAGGCCAAATTAAGTATCTGTATTTAAGAAAGGGATTTAAAAAAGTGATCTGTGCAGCTAGAACCTCACAATTTTAGGGCAGATTTTGAAGGAAAAAAATAATTGAATGATGTAATTAAACTGTAATAAAATGCAATATTTACTATGTTAGTTTTTAAGATTACCATGCCAAACTAAACTGATATATTCTTTGATAAGATAACAGGTTTTTTCCAGACAAGGGCTACATGGTAGATGTCATCTATCTGTTATTCTGTAAAGCACTGGTATGCTGCCACATGGGAAATTATCAGTGGAGCTGGAGAAGATTAGGATTAGTGTAGGAATTGTAAGCTGGATAAGAAACTCATTAAAGGGAAGATGGCAATGGGCAGTGTTGAAAGAAGAATCAGTCAGGAAGAGAGGATAGCAGCAGAACTTGTTAGCCTCAAAGATTGCTGTAATTAGCCTGGCTTCTTCTATCTAAGGATAAGGAAATAAATTAAAAATAAAAGTGTTACAACTTCTGAACTTTGTACATTATCTTTTCTTCAGTCTAAACAGTTGAAGTTGCTGTTATATGCTACAGACAGTAACACATATCATGGGGTATTTAAATACATGCATAATTTTAGCACCTGAGAAATCCCAGTGAATCTAATAACTACTTACTTCACATGTGCTACAGCTTAGATATTGTGCTTAATACTTACATGAATCAAGTTTTCAGTAGGCAAATACTGGCAATTGATCTGAGTCAGAGGGGAAGGTGGGGAGGGGAGGTAACAAAGCCTGACCAGGAAATGGTTTGTTATAAATTACTTCATTAGCTATGCAGTATGGCATTAAAATATGGTACTTTTGTCACAGGTTTAGATATTTATTTGAATAAAAGTATCCATATCTCCTAATTATTATGCTTTATTTTAATTACTAATGTGCTTCCTAATCAACATAAAAAAACTTGCTGGAAAGAAAGAATAATAGAGAAGAGAAATAATAAAACTGAGTGTCTGTATCTTTAAGTTTTGTAAATTTACAAGAAACAAATTGTTTGAACCTGTGAATTTAGATGCATTTAGCAAGCACTGCACTTCGCTACTTAAAATCTTTGCAAGATTAACAAGCAAATCTTTTTTCAGAAACCCTTTCTCATAGACATTTGCTCCCTTGAATCTCCATTAAAATCAAATTTGAAAACAAATGTCTGAGACGCATCTTATCTATTTTGTATACTTTGCCACTCTTTTCACCCACTAGATTTTCAGATGATTCAAAGATAGATGGTGAAATATAACACAGCCCAGGCAGTCTCAGAGTGAAATTCTTGCAAGGTAAATTTAACCTCAGGTTTATCCTGAATTCACACGATAAAAGCAGGAGTTTCTGTGTGTGAGCATAATGAAAAAGTAAAAAATGTGAATACATTCCAGATAAGGGCTTGCTGCTCATAAAGAAATTGAACAAAGGCTTTCCATGGTTTGAATA
>NW_017729032.1:82102975-82151100 GCF_001723915.1 Gavialis gangeticus
AACAAAGGCTTTCCATGGTTTGAATATATAACCCAAAACAAAGGGGGTTTTTTGGTTGGTATTTTTTTAACTACAGTGAAAGTCATTTTTTATGTTTAGACATTCTTTGGCAATGATTGAAACTTCTGTGTTTCAACTAAGCAAGTTTTCATGATTTCCTCTATTATTTACATCCACTTTTAGTAAAAACCAAAATCTGATCAAAAGTTTCCTTTTCAAACTATGTTTCAACTTTGTACCAGAACTTCAGTATTGTTGGCTTTAGTGAACACAGTTGTACTCTAAAATATACCTCTATATGTAGCATATGTGCATGTTGTTTATTCTTTTAATGTCTGAATTAGGACAAAAATAAGTGATTTACCTCTCTGCAAGCAAGTTTCCCACCCTTGTACATAGGTATGTAAATAAGTATTGCAACTGTAAAACAATATTTTATCTGACCTTGAACTATAATTATGCCGTACATCTATAACATATAATTTTACACTTTAAAATAAATTGTTTCAGTATTTAAAATCAATTTGCAGCAGTATTTTATAGTATCTGTATGTTTTACTGCCATCATTATTTTGACCAATAATGAAAGAGTAGAAATCCCTGCAAAGATCAATTGAAAATCTTTCAATGGACACTAAGTGAAATTGATCCATGTTGTACTTCCAAAGGTTGCGATGGGTTGGAGCAAACATCCCACTACTTTACAAAAGGACAGTGTTAGCAGAGCAAACCCTTTATTGTGGCTTAACCTCAGAGAAGTATGAAGCATAAGGAGACTGCTTGAAATGCAAAGAGCAGTTCCCAGGGGATATCTATCAGCTGAGCTGGACTGTAGAAAGACAGACACAATCTGTGCTAGCCCTCAACGGAGCAGAGCCAACTAGAGGATGGGAAGCTTTATGAAAAAAAGGAAGCCAGGATGAAAGGCAAGGAAGCACTAAAACTCTGGGGGAAGAAGCTGATGAAAGTTTACAGAATGCTTCATTAGCTGTTATGGTATCAAAATACTGAAAAAGTACAAGCTTGAAATACACCATAATTCACGGTGATGGTAAAGAGCAAAGTGGAGGGATAAAAAACGGTCCAAACTATTCTCCCACCCAAAATCCTCCTGATTCTTCAGGCAATTTCAGCTAATTGCTTGGTGTGGGATAGGGGAGCAGTGGAACCTAAACTAAAATGCCTTAATATTTTGTTTCTGCATTTAAAAAAAAAACTTTAATTTTCAATGTAATCTAAAAGATTAACATAAACAAATATATTAAAAGAATTATTTCAGGTTAAATGTTTGAGCTGGGTTTTATTAGCCTCATATGGAACAAAAAAATATTTTCATTTTTTAAAGAACTACAAGACAAGCCAACATTAAATATATGAATGAAAAAGGACTGTCACTATTTTCAGTAACAGTTACTAAGGTAGGGGAGAAGGTCTACTGAGGATGAGACAATTTAACAAACTGAACTTGTCTTTTAATTATTCAAAGTATCAATTACAGAAGGATGTATTTCTGTCTTCTACATGTAGATCATGCTGTTCCTGGCATATTTCTATTTGCCTTGAGTTACTGACATTACTGGTGCTACCTCAGATTTGTATATACAAGCTATACCAATCACAAACTGGAAAAGGTTTTTATGAGTTTCTGTAAGTCTCCCTGTAATAAGAACAGTTTTTGATATTGGTTGTCCAGTGTGTCTCTTTTGATGGAAGGGAGGCTTAACATGTTTTTAAACTCTTCAGTTTTCTCAAAGGAAGCAAGGAACAGCATCTGCAAGCTCTTTAAAGTAATGCATGCCCTATACAGATATCTTTTCTATTAAACATTTAAGCTTTTTAGGCTAACACAATGTTAACATATATCTGAAAAGTTATATAAATTCAAAAAATTATAAATCCATACATTCTCTTACAAGAGACACTTTATTATAAGAAGAAAAATGTGTTGATCTACACTGTAGTGATTAGGCCATTTGTCAAATACTGTTACTGTTTGTGATAGCATTTACAGGTCACATACACAAGTTTTCAGCTCCCATTGGAATCGGGCTTGTTGAAATGAAACTTATCCACCTGAATTCAGGAGATTGATTGTCACGATTAAAGGGTGACAAATTCTGTTAAACTTTCTGAGTCTCTATAACTCCCCCCTCCCTCCCACCAAATGCAATATTACTGCAAGCTAAGGAAGTTGAAGGAGTGATGTGTCAGCTTTCACTGAAGTTCTTTTATAAAACTGCTGTCTTTTTTTTAAATATGTGTATGTCACAACAGGGGGCTTAATGGTCTTCTATGGTAGATTTATAATGCAGAATGCATTATAAAGGACATTTCTTTCTTTGATATATTTCCACATTTCTTTAAACCTTTTATTTTAGTTCATTAAGATCAATTTTTGTGTTTTGCTTTCAAGTATATCTTTGGGCAGAATATTTCTAATCTGGTCAAGGAGAATTTCAGTTTCAGGGTATTGCAGTGAATGAGGATTCATTTGAAGAAAAAAGGGCTACTCCTTGTATAGCTCCACAACATGCATCATGTAATCTCCTCTTGCATAGCACCTCCAGTGAGCAAGTTGGCTGCTCAGTAGAGCAGAATTTATTTTGTATGCTATGCAGGGCAGCAAGATGCTTGCTCATATGTTGTTTATTTTCTACCTGCTGCACCATTTGTATCAAGAGAAAGGCAATTATTCAGGGGAAAGAGGATGTCTGAGAAGCAGAAGCCATTAAATCTCAGTTCATTCTACCAAATGGCTGCATAACAGCAGACAACTTGAACCTCTATATTTACTCCAGATTCACAGCAGTGGGCAGGATCTTTATTAGAGTTAGGTGTCCATTTGCTCTAGTTGTTCCAAACTTTTCTCATAAAATGAAACGAGTCAATCCTATTTATACCAGTACATGTACTTTCTTGACTTAACTGAGGTTGCAGAAAACTGAGGGCAGAACTCAATCTCTTATTTGAAGTTCTCTTGTGCAGGTCCAAAATTCCATAGGACTCTCTGAAGCTAACAGGTTGTTTATACCATTAACTTTACCAATAGGTAAAAACACTACTTCAAAAAGAACATAAATCACTCCTTTATCCATTGCATGAACATTAGAACAATACTAAATGTTTTATGCAGAAGAGAGTAAAATAAATGTTCAGACTCCCCACTGAAAATCCAGCCAAAATTATGGTTAACTGAAAAAAAGAGAGCATTCTATTTTCCCATAAAATACCCACATTTTAAAATGCTGTCATTACAGGGAATATCATGAAGATACTCAAAACAACTAATTGCCCATCAAAATCCAAAATACTTGTTAAAGATATAGCCTTTTAATATATATTTTAATTTTTCATTCTCTTTTAAATGTATATCACAGTTAGATCTCCCACTTAATTTTTTATCTATCAACATTTAATTTATATCTACTTTTTCCCCTTGAATTTCTTTAGCCATATTGTTTGTCATGTATGTCAAAAGCAGAGTCCTTTGGATTTTGCCTACCTCCTCTACTTTTAAGAAGTGAAAACACAAGCAATTGCAAAATTAACCAAGGAAACTATGTTATTAGAAAAGGCAAAATGAGTGGGCATTAAAAAAGGAAGAGGAAGACTAGGGCACATACAACTGGAAGCAAGGAGTGCATGATTACATGACAACTCATTTTTGGTACATGCACATCCAGGGGATTTTGTTGAGGGTTCTTTTTGCACACTAGTAATTGGAAAAGTAGCAACCTAAGAGTGACAATTCTTGACTTAGTGTGAGTATCTTGTTAGAATTCAATGAGATTTGGCCCATCATTAGCAAATGTCAATATCTCTACTTTGTTTTTCAATGAGGTATTTTTCTCTGTGTATCGCTTCCAACTGCTATGACACCCACACATTTCTTTCCAAGTTCTTCCCAGTGTGAGTCATAATTTGACGATGACATAGATAAGAGCCAGCCTGCAAGAGGGGGGGGAAATGTTGCAGCAAGCACAATTTATGCTTTAATCAGCATCTCCTTCATCTGCTGTGATTCACAAGTTTTGTTTAAGTGAAAAGCATCTTCACTGGAAAAGAAACCAAGTGCTTTTCACCAGCTTCAAAGTGAGTGGAAACACATTGCTGAAAAGTGAACCCCTCTTTCTCTTCCTACCTATTTCATGAAACCAGAAGAAACATTCAAATTTTGCCTGTTTTTTTGTTATTTCTTTCTCTGTCTGTTTTTTTAAGTGTCAATAGTTTTGTGCAGTCCCAGACGTGCTGCATAGCTAACTCTGTGCATTGCAGGGAAACATTACCTCAAAATGTCTTCTAACCAGCTGACAGGTAGCAAAGGCTTCTATTGTATAGATGTAGTAAAGCAATAATAGAAACAGGATTGGATAATTTGTGCTTGGGTTACCCATAAATCTGAGCAGATGAAGGATTAAAATGATATCCAGCTCAATTGAAAGTATCTAAATTTGTTAATCGAACGGTTGTATTTTTTTTAATAAATAAAAGCAGAGTATGCAAACTAATACAGATTAACTATGTCTGATCACAGTATTAAAATAAGGAGAATTAAAAACAATGCTTAGTAATGATGGAATCTTATAGGAAAAGAATGAAGTCAGCGCAGGTTTTATTTATTTTCCTTTTTTCTGTTTTAAAGTATTGTCATATGCTCAAAGGCATGCAGGTAGGATGTGCTGTGCGTTCCTCTTTCTTCCTGTTTTGTATCAGCATACACATCCAAAAACACCATCTCTGTTGTTTCCAAACATACTGGAATCAATAAAGGCAAATGTAAGCAAAAGGCTAAAAGGATAAAGATAGGCAGTTATATATGAAAAACGATGTCTTCTTCAGACAGCCTCAATTCTACTTCGAAAGAATTCACTAGAAATGATTCCTGTTCAGAGATATACAGAAAGATTGGCAGGCTGAGGGATTAATATGTGGAAGATAATGAGGATTTCTGCAATGCCGTTTTGAGTGGAAAAGCACATGCTGATTAACCTTGAGTTAGCGGTGGGCTCTGTGCTCTTATTAAAGTGTTTTGACTATGTAGATATGGGGGAGGAGGAGAGTGGTTGTTGAAACTTTACAGCAATAAATGCAAAAAAGGGGCAATCAAACAGTAAACAACAACTAAGAACTGCTTTTAAAAAAAATAGGAAAAAAATTGCTATTGGAGGCATGAAGCCTTTTTAAATATATCACTAGCTGAGCTGGTGAAAGTACATAGCTGGCTTGTTCTTTTTTTTAAAAAAAAAATTCCATCCAGAATTATATGTAAACCAAAATAAAGATTTAAAAATAACTTGGGTTTAGGACCAGTGAACAATAAAAAAACCCTTTGTTTCTTAAACCTAGCATTCCTTTTCTTACTGCAATGCTGTCCTTCATATTAATGATATTAAGCATTAGGAAGCTCACTGAGTCAGGATTTGACTAAAGATAGGCTGTGGAACAGCCTTTTTTTTGTTGATATACATTAAGTTCAAATAAAAGACAGAGATGGATAAACAGTTTTATCCCCTGTATGTGAAGTATCACTTCAAGGTCAGACTTAGCTATGTTACATCTGAGTGCTAGAAATAGGGCTGCTTTTTTCCAAATACTGAGCTTCGGTTCCTCACGTTTTCATTCTTAGGAACATAGAAGCTGCCATACTGCAGCCACCTGTTGGTCCATTACTAAGCTGCCTCAGGCATTTAACAATACTTGATGCATCAGAGGAAGGTGAAATACCACAATGCACCTGAGCAATGATATATTAGGAAAGGAGGAGGAAAGTCCCTTTAATTCTCTGCAATCAATCAGTTTAAACCCTGAGGCATGAGGGTTGATATTAGCACTGGAAAACTGAAAAATAGCTCAGAGGTTAAGTTCCGATAAGCATCTAAAAGTTGAAAGCCTTGCCTGAACCTTGTCTGAATGCCTGTGCTTTCCAAAAATGAGTTGGAAATTGTGGCATATTTCAGACTTTCTTGGGAAACAGTTTCAGCATAGAGGGCAGAGGCAAACTTAAAATATCTTTATTAACAACAAAGAAGAAATATATAAAAATCTCATAAGAAAAGTTTCCTCTCTTTAGTGATTTCTGGGTTGAATTAGACTAAAGTGACACAGGAAGAATTTGGCTCATAGTTAATTTTTTATATTTTCTTTAAGTCAGACCCATTAGAGATATGAAAAATGCATTATTTATTTTTTATTGGGAAGCTAATCCACTCATAGGGTTAAATGATTTTCTTTCATAATGTTCATAATAACCCTGTTCTAGATTATTCATCAACCTCTGAAAAGATTCACAGATAACCTTTTAATTCTTCAGTGTCCTTCTGCTTAAGCCCTCAACAATGCTCTACAAGTCTGTTTTCCTTTATCCCTCTTCTTGTGATCCAAGATTCATTCATTTTAATGTGCTTTTTCTTTGTAGAATTGATTTAAGTAATTTATTTATTCTATTATTCAAAGCTTTCATTGTTAAATGGTAGCCTACAGAATCAAAATACTTCTGTAGGTGAAGGAAGGATTTAGGAGGCATGAGAATGCCTTTGTCCTAAGAAATTATTCAAATCACACAGTTTCAAGTACCCTAAACACTCCTTACAGCCCTAAATCCATGATGTACCTATGCATGCTTAGAACTAACTTGGAATGACCTCTTATGGGACTCATTCCTGCCTAAGCTCTTCCGTGATTCAAAGTGTTCATTAAAAAAGTACACACACAGCCATTAGATGGGAAATAACCCAGACTAACTCACATGAATAGCAGTGAATTTAGCTTAGAACTGGTGTTGGAAGTACCCATCTTTTGCCCAACAGCCCTTTTGATGAGACCACTCTCCCAGGAGATAAGAAACCTAAGTACTAGGCCCTTACTCTGACATGATTTAAACTCAGGACTCTTATCCCGGGGAGTGGCCTACTCACAAAGCAATACAGCAGGCTAGGTGAATGTTCTCTGAAGTTTTGCTGTTGAAACTCGCCAACTGGGCAGAAGAGTCATAGGGCCAGAAGAAGAAAAAACAATAAAGTTTAGTGGTAAGCATCCTGACATGAGAAGGGGGAGTCCTGAATTCTAGTTGAGATTTCAGTACTGTTTATGCATTTCACACCAGAAAGTCATTGATTGAAAAACAGCCTGACATTTCCAAATTCTCTACTGTGATAGGACATTCTTTGTAAGTTTACCTTGAGTATCCTTCTTAGAACAAATGTCCAAAATTTAAGTTAGCACCTAACTTTTGGTGTGTGTGGAGATAATTTCACTTCTGCTTATGTATTCCATCATTGTTGATAAAACATTACCATTTGTAATATTGCACATCTATAGTTTATATCTACCATTTTATGTCTACATTAAGGTAAGTTCTATAGTCTTCAAACACCTTGAGTAAGTTCCTTAACCTACTGTGGGCTAGGTAGAAACAATGAAAAGGGGGAAAAAGGGCCTAAAAGGCCAGTGGGAGGGTTCTTTTAGCACATGTACTTTGGAAGATAGACATAAGGCTGCCTTTTGAGGATCCTTGCAAGCAGTCATGTGAAATGTCAGGTTTTAGTGCAAAGAGGTATTTTGGGTAAGGACATGTATGCAGTGGTATATAGTAGCCCAAGAGGTACCACAAGGAGGTTGCTGTAAGGCCTCTGGGGTTACCTAAAACCCTCTGACATACTCTTCTGTTCCCACATAGCCCAAGATCAGGATGGCAAAAAAGTAATTTAAACAACTTTATTCCCCACTTTTTCTCTGACTGCAAAGCGAACTGGGTAAAACTAAATCTCATGCCATGTGCAAGCAGGCTTGAAAGAACTGTTAATTTTTCACATAATTATGCAAAGTACTTTGTATCACATTACAATTTAATTCCACTATCAAGAAATGGCGTGGCTGGGATCAGTGAAAAGCTGAGCTTTTTTTTCTCTCTCTTCCATGGGGTAGAAGATGTTTTCAAAGAGTTTAACTTGTCTGGTTATTTTGTTATAAATTTGACGTTTATTATACATTTGGAAAGCACCTAAAGGCTATAGAATTGTAGATCTGGGCACTGTTTTTGCACAGTACACACATGTAACCAAGGAAGGGGGTGTCTGCATGAGATGTTTACTGTGCAGTTGACTAATAAACTGTGGAGTAAATATCTTGGCATCTACACATGTGCCTTTATTAGGGTCACAAAACTAATAAACTCTGCAGTAGAGTAGCACTTGTAAAATATAAGTACTACTCTTCTGCAGAGCTTTTTGTGTACAGCAGTGCACATGTAGATACTGCCTGGCTGGCTAGTGCACAAGGGTGCTTCTGTGTGTGAATAGCCAGTAGGCAGCCCCTGCACTGAAATACCCTCATGTCCCAGCCGGTAGCTCTGCAGCATGTGGAACCCAGTTGGAGCAGCTCTGGGATGTCAGGGTGAGCCCCAGGGTTCCCTGCCAGCCTGGGGTTCTCTGGGCTCCACATGCTGTGGACAGATACATGATGGTGAAGTATGAGACCACATTCAAATGGTGCACACAGCAGCAAAAAATTCCAGAGCAATAAACTCTGGAATTTATTCATGTGAATTAATTGCGTGTGTAGATGTGCCCACAGATACATAAAGGCCACAACCCCACAAGGAGTACTGTGAAGTTTGTGGCACCTCAAAGTTTTTTGAGGCTCCACAAAATGCATATGGCACATGTTAATCCATTTACTGTGCTGCATATATTCAGCATGGTTCCAAAATTAGATACAGGAAATCCCGATATTAAAAAAAAATGTACGAAAAAAGAGCAGTGTGGTGCACATGGCAACAGTGTGTGTTGCCTGAAACTGGAGCCTAGCCAGCCAGGGTCGGGGTCCAGCTGGGGCTAAGCTTCATGAACCTGGATCACTACTGCTGCAGCCCTGGGAGGCCCCCAGGCCCCTACCCCAGCTGGGTAATTTGCCATGCACCAGAGTGCGTGTGCAGGGGCATGCCTAGGGACAAGTAGCAGCACAAATATGTGCTGCTGCTATTTGTACCCAGGGAAATGAACATCCCTGCTCATAGGGACTTGCCCAAAAGGTTTATAGTGTTAGCTTAATGCCAAGCTTTCCTTAATTCTTATTTCTTCTGCAGATACAGATAGACATTCGCAGCACCCAGTCTACAATCACTTGAGTCTATAGAGGTGTTTAGTGAGTCTGGGCAGCGGTTGGCCAGATCAGGATAGGGCTGTGGTAGGATTGTCTATCTGTGGAGGGAGCAGTTTGGGGGGACAGGGGATAGAAACCTGTCTGGTCAGTGGCACTGGAGGAGCATACACCTGGAGCTGGGCCGAATGGCTAGGCTTTCCTAGTCCCAAGGTTGCACTCCAAATGAGTGCAGACATTTGATAGATTGATCTAACTTATTCCTGAACTAAATTTGTTCACTTACTCAAGTGAACTAACTTAAATTGGGCTTGCCATTTTAGGTACAATTTAACCCCCCCCCCCCCCGAATATCTCCACAAATGGACATATAGATCACTTAACCCAAGGGCTGGGAACTGTTCTGGTCAGTGGTATGGTATGATATGGTATGGTAACTGGGTGATTGAGGCACAGGGCTTGGAAAGAGCTTCGGGGTGGAGTAGGTCCTAGCCCCCTACCCTGATCTGCCAGTGGGGCAGCTAGCAGCTAGCTTGCTGCACTGCCAGTGGATTAGGGCATGGGGATGGGACATACCCCTCCCCTGCAGCTCTTTCCAAGTCCACTGTCCCTAATCCAGGAGCCAGGGCCAGGAGCCCCCTGCTGCCTGGGCAGTGGGACATTGTTCCCACCCCAGCAGCAGGCAGTCCCCCCCAGGGCCAGGAAACAAATGTCTCCTGTCCTAGTGCTCCCTGACAGCCCCTGGGCTAACATCCAAGGGGAGCCTAGAGCTTCCCCTCGTGGCAACAGGGGTCCATTGCAGGGCTGCAGGAAACTTGGAGCAAAAAGCAGCACATCTGCTCCCTAATCCCTGCATGTGTAGATGCCTACCTGAAAACTCTTACTCCAGAGTATCTTATACCAGAGTAGCCTTAGGCTGTAGTAAATGCATGAATAGATATACCCTCTCTGAATCATTGGAAGAATAAGGAGAATGTCCAGAAATTCTGGATTTTTGGGCCTGTTTTTTATTCTTTATGGTATGGTATGGTATGGTATGGTATGCTATGGTATGCCAATTTGCACAAAATTGTTTGAATGAAATCTGGGGATTCATTTTGTATGGTTTTTGGCCAATTAGATTTCTTTATTTCTGTATATGAATTTTAGTCAGCAAAACTCATGACAATAAGCTTATGGCTTTATGTATACTTGTAGAAATATTTTCTTGTCCAAAATTTGAAACTGAAAATATACATACTGCAACCTTGAAATTTTTTGTTTCCTTCCATGAATTGTGAAGAATAACAAAACATAGATGAAAAAATGGGCCTTGATCCTACAAAGAAACACACAAGCTTGCACAGAGCTGACTCAACTGACTAGGTTACTCTGAAAAATTGTGTTTGCAGGGCATAGGCTTAGGTTGATTTAATCAGTTCATGGGAAAAACAAACAAATACACAAAAAACAAAACCAGAAATAGAATTTGT
Organism: Gavialis gangeticus; assembly: GCF_001723915.1. Taxonomy (NCBI): domain Eukaryota; kingdom Metazoa; phylum Chordata; order Crocodylia; family Gavialidae; genus Gavialis; species Gavialis gangeticus. Next base: position 82,113,544 of record NW_017729032.1, read on the forward strand.
TTCTATACAGCAGAGATTCGCAAGCTGGGTGCTATGGCACCTAGGGTACCTTGAGATCCTTTCAAGGATATCATGGGGTGGCACGCAATACTAGCACAGTAAAGTGGGAAAATAAGATTCATAAAACAACCCAGATATTTCAAATAGGAATTCATAGTGTTAAAAGCATTTGGACCTGTAATGATATTTCTGATCTCTTTGCAACAACAACAAAATGGTTCTATTTTTCTGTAGTAAAAAATTAGAGGAAAACAAGAGCTGGCATTTTCTGAGGGGTGCCTTGAGACTAAAAAGGTTGAGAATGACTGCTATAGAGGATTCCTAAAGTATTTCTGAGTAGCTAACTTGTTTGTGTAAATTAAATTCTAGTGACTAATAATTTTAAAATATGGACCATGATTTATTCAATGAGAAGACCATCTTCTCATTGAATAAATCATTATTTTATCGTTTAAATAACTCATTTGTTATTAGTAATCCCTTCAGAAATGCCACACTATCTTCCCAATACTTTTTCAGTAGATAACTATCTTAGAACAATTACCAAGGCCCAGTCCACACTATATTTCCCCTGAAAGCATTGCGAAAGTGTTGCCGAAACCCATTAATTCTACTTCATCCCAAATAGACCATTTCAGTCAAGCAGAAAAGTCTTTTCTCTGGGGCATATAACTAAAGTTCCACTTCTTCACTTCTCTAGCCAAGCTATGTCAATGGATCAAATACTGCCTTATTTATAACCATTTCATCCATAGGTATTTCCTTCAAGTGTATATCAGGACATACCTCATATTTTATTCTAATTAAACATACATGTAAATTTAATAATGTAATTTTTTTTTAAATAGGGAAAATAGTATCTTATGCTTCCAAATGTTGTCTGTAGTGCCATTTGAAAGTGAGATGTGCTAAAAAACTATAAAGAAGAAATCCCTGAAGAAATCTGCTTACAACCTCACTGTAAACAGAAAGCAGCAGAAAGCTATTGAGATGGTCTGTTGTTACAAGATTTCCAGATGAATTTTACGGACTAAATAGGTTTGGATAGTTCACATAAGAATTTAATAAACATCCCATCTTACATACGTGCTTGTAAGAAATAGGTCATAGTATTTCTGCCACCTGAGAAGGTTGAGATATATATAGTGTTGTGGTTTGGGCCAAACTTACTGAAGTACACATATTGTTTTGCTTCCTCACAAACTGAAACAGTGATCAATATAAAAAAGTGAAAAAGAAAAGTTAAAGTATATACAAAAGCTAATAGCTTCTTATACCTGCAGATGGCATTGTTGATCTATCAAAGTTTTGTAAAAAGCCTAAATAGCCTAGGAACAAACACACATAAATGTGCACGTAGACAAAGAACCAGGCAGATGTAATAATATACAGATTAAAATAAAGTTCTACAAAAACAGTAATAATGGGAAAAAACACATCCACTTAAAATCTAATCAGTATATCAATGAATTAAATTTACCAAGAAGGAAAGACTTTAGGTCACACCAGGAATTAGGAATTATGACAACTTTCCATAGTGTTTTGCTTCCACGTGTGAAGGGTGACAAATAGTTTATTCACATAGTCAAATAATGTATTTAATTCATAGATAGTAATAGTTAATAAAGGACATGATATCTTTATGATAGAGGAAAGCACAATTAACTCCACAATTCTTACCCGTTTTCTTTCTTACAAGTAATGTATTTTATTATTTATAATACCAATTTTTAAATGTCATCCAGCACTTTGTAAGCTTGGTGCCTCAATTAAAAATAAATATTGCATGGACAAAATAATTATCTAAAGAAACCTGGGCCCAATTCACCACTATCTTTCTGCCTACACATTTACATCGTAGGCATACATTGCTACGAAATAGTGATTGGTGTTCTGCAATCTCTGTATGAGTTAAAAGACTAAATGCAAAGTGCAAGATGATTATGTCTTTTGAGATGAAATCAGCTATTCTAACTTCTGCTGAAGATACCAGTATGAGTGAATGCATTAAATTGTTCATTTATTATATCACTGGTAATGGACCTGCACAATATGCTTCCCAAGGAGACCAGCCATTCTTGGAAACAAAACTACTGACTGAAAAGTCATTATTCTGTTTCCTTTCCAAAAGGAGTGGAAGTATTAAACTTGAATGCTTTTGCAGAAGTGGTAAAGTTTTAAGGTCAACTTATCGTTTGTGGCTTCCCCTGGAGTAGGTCCCACTGTTTTCTATAATACTACATGGTAATCCCATTTCATATATTAAACACCACATTAATGTAGGGCTTTGAAAAACTGATAATGATAAGTGAGAAAACTGATAATGTAAAAGGTATGTAAGCCCTCCATCTCTGTCTCCTTCTCTTTGTTTTTTGTGACCGTCTAAGGCTAAGATGACAGTATGCTACAGAAGTAGATATGTTAATGGTTTTCCAGGTACCTGTGCAGGTTGGAATATGATCACATTTATGCACATATGTCCACTTAGGTATGTAATTGGTGAAATCGGATTTGTCCTTAGATCTACAATGTGTATGAGAAGGATTTTTATACTACATTTAATGAGTATTTGAATGCCACAAAGCTTGTGTTTACATGTCTATTAAGGTCACATAAATGACATATTTATCCAACAAAATATAAAAGGAGATATGTTTTTAAAAAAGCAAAAGCAATAAAGACATAAACAGGAAGCTTGTGGAACACGAACAATACATGTACATCATTTAGAAATTGTAAATTTGAGAAGTGTCCCTTTATGAACTGATGTCAGCCCTCAAATTCTTTAAGAACACAACTGTTCTTACAGCTGTTCATATTCTGTACCATAAAAATCAACTGTGTTTTATTTTCTAGGTAAGAAAGCAGAAAATTTTAAATTTATGAAAGACAAATTATCTTAGATAATAACTGTTACGGTAACTGAAGAGTACCCAGCGCTTTCAATAACCAGGTCATTAAATAAGAATATGGAAGCCTAGCTGTAGACCGAAATTTTTGGCTACAAACCAAATTGCACCCTTTTGTGTCTGTGTATGTTTTCAGAGATATTGAACAAAGCAGGTTAAATTCTAACTAACTACACCAATAGGCACCTCCGCTCCTGAGCAATAACTCACCCAATGAGAAGGCAAGTAGTGCTATTTCTGCAGGGTTTCATGGGCTACATGGCTCAATTATAGTAGAGGCTGCAGTGAATCACAATCTCCTCGGCTTGTTCTGGCTATGTCACTTACTCAGCTAGTACCACTCACTTTTTGGACTTGCTGGCTACCTACAGTAAAAAGGAGGCTGCAACTAATTTCTCCTGCAACAGTATTCATTCTAATGTGCTTCCAGCCTACAGAGAGTTTGCTGGGATCTATCTAGGTAGAAACCTCTATTAATTCTGAAGTGAATTTGTTTAGCCAAATGAATCATTGGTAAGGGTGCATTTTGCCAGTCATCTGCCAAATTAATGAAAGATTTTATGTATGTTGAATATTTTATTGGCTGTCAGGTATACCGTGGTGGGAAGGAGTTTCTAAATCAAGATATAAGAATTAAGAAAGGGTCATCTTATATTGTGTCTCCTGATAAAACCACAACACATCTCTGGTATTCTCAGAGATGGAAAAGGCTACATTACTATAATACTCAGATAGATAGGTGCTGAGAAGATGTACCTTCTAGAATTTATGTCAAATGAAATAGTACCTGTAGTAAAAGAAGCTGAGGAGGATTCAATGAATCTGGAGGCTGGCAGTGGAACACAGTGCCTTTTACTGCTAGACCATTCTTTAAATTAAGCCAAGATCTGTATAGTGGTCATAAATCTTTAACTTCATGGTTGCTCTATAGTCTGTGTAAAACAAATTAGTGCTCTCAGTCCAACAGCTTTGTGTGCAAAAAACCCACAGACATAATGACACTTCTCAAGTAGGAGGCAGGGTAGATTTACATCTCATAAACTAATCAAAGTAGATTTATGTATATATGTATATATCTGCTTTGCTTAGTCTGTAAGGTGCAAATCTACCCTGTCTTCTATTTTATTTCAGACTAACATGGTGAACTATGTCTCACTTCTCAAGTAGCTACCACAGTATAATCTAATGACAGAATGATAAAATGACTAAGTAACCTATAAGATACAGATGGTCACTATAAGTTATGTTTAATACCTATTAGGGGGGCAAATAGGAAGTGTGCTCTGTTGCTTTCCCTTATTTCCCAAGCTGTATCAAAGAAAAAATCGAAGATCCAAATCCAATTCTGCCTACAAAATTGTGGTGACTTAGCCAAAAAATAAAAACTTTGTCTCAAAAAGAAGATCCTGTTCTAACTAGAGAGGTAAATCATCCTTCCATTATTTTAATAGTCATGTTTTTCCAGCTCTGTTGCACAGAGAGTTGCCTATTCATAGTTTCATAATTTCATAGTTTCTAGGGTCGGAAGGGACTTGAGCAGATCATCTAGTCCGACCTCTTGCCATGGCAGGAAAAAGTACTGGGGTCAAATGACCCCAGCAAGGTGTTCATCTAACCTCCTCTTAAAAACCCCCAGGGTAGGAGCCTGCACCACCTCTCTTGGAAGTTGGTTCCAGATCCTAGCCACCCTGACCGTGAAATAGCGCCTCCTGATATCTAACCTAAACCTACCCTCTGCCAGCTTGTGACCTTTATTCCTGGTCACTCCTGGTGGTGCTCGAGGGAACAGTGACTCCCCCAGTGCCTGCTGATCCCCCCTGACTAGTTTATAACAGGCCACAAGATCCCCCCTCAGCCTTCTCTTTCGGAGGCTGAACAGGTTCAGGTCCTGTAGCCTCTCCTCATAGGGCCTGCCCTGCTATTGTTAGACAATAGGAAATACTAAGTATAGCTGAACTACTGGCTGACTCAAAGTGGCATAGTACATGGCTCTGTTCAGGATGCAAAAAGGAGGACCCTCCCGACTTTTGTTCAAGGGCCTATGATTTTAAGGAGTGTACTCAGGGCTGTAGGCATCCCTCAGTCATGGGGAGTTTGAACCCATATGATCCATTTTCTAGGGAAGTACCTTACCCACCATTATCCTACATCCCATCTAATGGAGCTGGAAGAAAGGAATATAAGTGTTATTAGGAGCAGAAGGAGAGCACACAAGAAGCCACCTGCTTATGACTACTTCTGATGTGAGTCTGACAGATCCTATTGCCCCACCAACCATCCTGGTTTCTTGTTTCTGATTTCTCAAAACTATTTATGCATTTTTCCCTGTACTGTTACATGAATAACTTATAAACATAACTGGTGGCTGGAACCAGGCTTCCACTCTTCTGACAGAATTGTCACCTCACTGGGCCATAAAGTCAGGCTATGTCAGGCATAAAGGGCACTTATACATGAGCAGCAAGGCTGCTCCAATGCACTGTAATTATAGTGCATCGGAGCAGTCCTGATTAATTGAGTCTGCTGGAGCATAGTGATTACTGCATTCCAGCAGACTCCAGCATCTTATGTATCAGCGTCCCTACACCCACTCTTAAAAATGGAGGCAGGGGCACTTTTATCTAAAGCTTGTCCAACAAGCTTTAGATAAAGCGCCCCCCCGCTGCCATTTTTAATCATGGGGATGCTGATACATGAGATACTCCGGATGCTTTAATTAGAGCGGCTCTCAGATCCACTGTAATTAAATTACTCGCCCTCCCCCGAGAACACATATAAATGCCCACAGTCATCTTCTGACCCTGTGATTTTTTGCTGCTTTCCCACCCAGTGTCTCAGATTCAAGAAATGATTTCTACCCCGACTAGCTCACAGCTTAGTAGCTAGGAAATGGGAAATGTCAATTCTTTCAGAGAAGTGATGCCTAGAACCCATTAGACTACTAAAAAAGTTGTGTGTGCTAACCTCCTCTTCTTCCACTGAAGGCTAAAAGTAAGGGCGAATGCAATTGTAGAAACATTAATGGCATTCCAGAGACTTGAGCAGTGTAAACTAATTAGGTGCCTAAAAGTCTATATACCAGGGAATAAAACCTGTGGCTCTCCATTTCTAGAGCTATTAACACGACATCTTTCATAAACAGTAAATTAAGTTAAAAATTATAATGGGATTAAGGAATCTAAGTTATTTAATAAATGCAACAAGAAAGCTCTAAAAGAAAGTGAATAATTGACTAAATTGCAAAGGAAGAGAACAGAATTGATCAGGCAGTGAAAAAGTAGAAATCTGATTACCAACTTAAAAGAATGAAAGCTGCAGCCATACCCTGTTGAACAGTTAAAACTTACACTTCTGAATAGTTCTATCTATATTTTTGTTTGCTTGCTTGCTTGGTTGCTTTTCTATAGTACCTTTCCCCTGTACTGCCTGCTACTTTTCAGAGACATAAACTGTTAATAGTCCATGCTGACCTATCCTTAAGTGGGTCAAGTTTTAGTGAGAAGCAGGTACAGTACTTGCTTTTCTGATGCCTTCACGTTTGTGACATGTGACATTTAATAAGTTGACTATGGCTCATCCTATCAAATGTGCAACAAACCATGACATAACATCAGAACATGTAGCTGAACTTTTATACACATTCTATTTTGTACACTCACTGCTTGCAGTTATCCAATCCTAAATGTATCTGGCAATAGAGCCTTTTTTTAGTGGATGTGCAAGCCTGAATTATCTTTTAAATTAAAAAGGGTCAGCGGGATCTGATCCTTTAATTTTCAAATCAAGAACAAAAATGGAATGTATATTTACCTTCCCCCCTCCCCATTCAGAATATATTGGATTACATAGAACTGCTGATGAACATTATGATGTGTAAAGTTAAGATCATCCCTAGCCAATACATATGGGAAACAGTGACAAAATTATGCCATATCTGTTTTGCAGTCCTAGCTATTCTGGGTGAAGTACACATTCACTTCAACAGCCATCAGCCTAAGAAATCTGAAAACCACGGTACAGCAAATGGCTGCTTAAATTTATCACCCAAAATAATATTTGTAGCTAGAATGAGGATAAACTGCTTGTAGCATCAGGTCACAATATGGAATTTTCTACACATACCAAACTGCACAATTGGTCACGTGCATTTTCTCTGAAACATCACATTACTGGCATATGTTTCTAGGCTTGAAAGATCATACTTCTCATGCTTTAGGAACATTCCTGGATTTGTATGGTTTTAAAGATACCTATTTTAAAATTATTCTTCCTTTTTTTTCTGTCTTTCTTCAAGGGGCTTTCTATCTTTGAAAAAGGTAACTGCTGGGTTCCCCTCCCCAGAGAAAGGGTCCCAAGTGTCACGGTGGAACGCGAACGAACAGGCTGGGTCTAGCGGCGATGGAGTTCTGAGTGACACGGAAGCTGGATGTTCCTTAATAGAATGGATTTATTAACTTACGCTTGGTAGAGCGCAGGTACGGAGTCTTCAGTTACAGTTAACAATATCAACACACAACAGGGGACCTGTTGTCCCACGGGGTTCGCCGACAGGCCCTTGCTTTCTACTCCCGGTGCCGGAGCCCGGGAATAGGTGCGGCTGCCTGTCAGGTAAGTCCCAGGGATGGTCAACAGTTTATGAAGGAAAACAAATAACGAAACAGAACTGTAATGCGTCGGGGTCGCCAGTCCACAGAACAGTTGGGTAGCCGAGGTGATTGCCGAAGTCAGAAGCCAGGTAAGTCACGCCGAGGTCACAGTCAAAGTCTGTAGGGGTGATCCGGAATCGTGGTCGAAGATGGATGCAAAGGTAGGTCGGAAGCCAAAGATCAATACAGTTAGCAATACAGAACACCAGGCGGGGAGAGAGGCCAATAGGCCCAAGGGCCTAACTGGAGGACAGTCCCTGAGAAAGTCACCCTCTGTCTCCAGTTGCGCGGGTCTCTCTCTCTGTGGGAGGGAGCTCGCTAACCTTTTATCAGAATTTGGTAGCCAATCAGAATGTATACTCCACAGAACTTTCTAGTCTGATTATATAACATAATTGGGCATGCGCACTGTTATCCTCTCTCACACTGGGCATGCGTCTGACAGGGAAACTAGGTCACCCTTGAGTGACAGGCCCATAGGTCATGCAAAGGCCACGTGCAGGGCCTGTTACTATGGTGCTTACAAGATAGCCTCTGCACTGGCAGCACTCACAGAGCAAATTTCCAAGACAGTAACCCTTCCATTATATTTCCTTTCCCTCCTGCTGCTACACAAATGTTTTAAAAAAGGGCTTCAGACTGAAACCTATCTCTGAATAAAATAATGTATATTTTAGTCTTGACAACAGCCACCAATGACCTCATGACATCTATGTCAGGACATCTTGCTACAATTATGGATCCGAGCATGTAAAATTAAAGTACTCAGTACCTGACAGGATTAGGACCCATTTAAGAGAGAGACTTCTATATGTAAATTTTATGTTCCCATCTATTACCATGCAGTTGGTCTAAGTTGCTCCATAAAAAGTGCATGCTGTAGTGTGGTGACATACCCCTAGCCACTAGTGTGGAAGCATAGATGTTTCCACACTGCTTTATTCCAGCTCTGTGTATGGACACACATACATTTGGAGCCATTTCAAAAGGGGAACAAGTCAGAAGGACTTGCTGCTGCTCAGGAGTGGATGAAGGGCAGCTGCTGCTGTGTTTTAACAATTTCTTGTAGACAAGCCAAGTGTGGTACAAATGTAGCAAGCCTATTCTGACTTTCACCCTGGATGAAGTGTTAAAGTCAGGGCTGTTCTGCTACATTTTTATACTTGTGCACGTAAAATTGTTAGAATGAATTAATTCCCGATAATTCTTTTATTACAGTGTGTGTGTGTTGGGGATGGGACTTACGTGGAACATTTTTGTAGTGAGATTATTGTATTCACTGATTGACTGGGACAATCTTTTTTCTGTTGTTCTTCTCTCCTTTCAATGTTAGCAATTTGATTCCCTTTTAAATACCATTTTCTGAGCCCTAGCTCCATATCCAACACTAATCTAATTTGCCATAGTCTCAGATGTCAAAGACAGAAGACAGCAATTTGGTTATCTACTCTTGCCTCCTTACCAATTCATGATTCCTTCCTATTGTGAGTTCACAAATGTTTTGATCAGTTTAGGTTGAGCTGTTTCATGCACTGGGGCCTGTGTCACGTCTTTTATTTAGGAGATTACTCAGGAGACTAATAGATTTTACTGTCAGGAAGTTTTATTAAATATTTTTTAATTCAAATTGGCATATACTCTTTTACTGAAATGTGGCTCCCCTCCCACCCAGCTCTGGCAGTACAGGCTTAAATCAAGTTACAGTCTGTGAGTCACCTAATTTCCATCTGAACACTCTGTTTCTTTGAAAATTTAATCATATGTATTACTAAGCTGGGGTCCAATGCCTCTCCATTACTACACGTATGCTCTTTACAAATGTATTGCCCTTTATTTTCAGTGATTTTACACTGCTTTGTTTCACATACCCCCTGAAACAGTTTGAATTGGTCAGATTCTTACTTCTTAAGTGAATGCTGCAAGTAAGTACTTTCATAGAAAGCCTCAATTTAAAGAGGGAAGAAGTAGAGGAGAATAGAGTTCAAAATGCTAGAGGTTGCTGGTGGAAATTTTCAAAGACCCGGGGATTTCATATGGCCAGCATTGACACTAGGAAACTATGGGAATTTTCAAAGCAGAATTCATTCATATCAGTTTTAATTGTGATTTGAAACAGCGAGGCTGCTCCAATGCGTTGTAGTTATAGAGCACTGGAGTAGACTCAATTAATCAAGTATGGTAATTATTATTAAAGTTTTTTCAATGAGCTTTAATTATAGCATCCTTGCCACCATTTTTCAGTGTGATACACGTGATGCTCCAGGCGCTTTAATTAAACCTCCCCCACCTTCTCACTCCCACAGCATGTATAAACGAATGCCTTTAAAGCTTGACCCTGAACCATAGATGGCATTCTGTATCTAATAATGTTGTTTTAAGGCACTGTCATGCCTCCATTTATATAATCCCAGGTCACTGAACTGGATCTGGATATGGGGAGAATAGTAACCTGTTTCCTGTAACCTGTTCAGCACTTCTCACTTTCAGATGTAGACCCCCATACTTATATATCCACATTCCAAGCAGCTTTTACCCAACCCACAGTGCCTATGCTATACAACCAATTTTAAGCCAGTCCTATACCCAGCTCCTATCTTTAAAAATATATTGTTTTGATTTGTATATGTCTCTCAGCACTAGAGCCCTTCACAAGACTTAACAAAGCAATGCATGACCCAGTTGGAACCTCAACTGTTCATTCATTATCATTAATGGATGAGACCCACTTTGGTTTCTCTAAGTATCCCTGGGTACAGTATAGCAGACAGCATCAGCAGCTAGTTTTCCTTGTAACTTTAATACCATTCTGCATAGCCTGCTATGAAAATTACAAATGGCATGCATTCACAAATTAAATCTATAAATATCAATGGACTGTATTCCACTTGCACTCACTTATTTTTATTTATCTCTCCACTTTCCATATGCATTAAATAAAACACAACAACAGCAACAACAAAAAGGAAAACAGCAAAAAACAACAAAACAGCTAGCTGGACATTTTGGGACTAAATACATTTTTGCCAGAAAATGCTGGTTTGTTGAAATCAGAGCTTTGACTAGGGAAATACTATTTCTATGACATTTTGATTTGCAAGTTTCTCAGGTCTAGGTTGCAAAGACAGCATAAACTCCATTCCAGATTAGTTCTATTATTACTGAATTCATATAGGATGAATAACTGTTCCAAAATAGGCAGTGATAGGACTTGAATTCACACAGACTTATAACTGTGTGAATACTGCAACCATCTGGCTATTGACTTTTCTGTATGAAATGCATGCAGCTATGACTTTAACTCATCCATCTTCCTTCCTTTCTTTCTTTGGAATATTTTCCAAATGGCTACACTTTTTTCAGATAAAGATGAAATTCTCAAAGCCTCCTTTTATTCCCCCCAAAATAACATTTTTATTTTCCTGCCAGTTCCCCTGGTGATATACAGCCTGTACATCACTAGATTCAACTACTACAAGTATGAGACTATGCATGAGGATCTCTCCATGCATTTTTTATATTTCTTTAGGACTCAGATGATGGAGGATTTTCAGTCAGGTAGTGTTGCCTGAGTATTTCCAATTGTCCCTTTCCCCGCCTACTTATTTTCATAATTTCTATATATTTAAGGAAGTTTTAGAGCCCATTTTACTTCTCTTTAAAATGCTCTTTAGAAGCTCTTTCCCTGTACCACTTTCCTACTAGGCCCCGTACCCAAGACACCAGATGATATGCAGATATGTCCAAGCCCCAGTTTGAAAATATAATTCTCCAGAACTCGCTCAAATATCTATATTGGCAACTAAGTAGCAATCTGTATATGTACAACATTTTGAAAATAGTAGCCCAAGGCAGCTATTTAGATTACAGATGACAATGCTTGTTTGTTATTTGGCAAAGACAAAATTTTCTATACTAAGTGGTTTTAGTTTCTTTCATGAGCTCTCTTAAAGAATATCAGTCTGGTCTTTCATGCTTATCCTTTACTACTGAAGTCATTAATGGCAAATTTCCCATTAACTTCAATGGTTCAGGATCAAGCTTTAAAGGCATTCATTAAAAAGTGATAATAACAAAGTAAGTTTGGGTCAGTTTCCATGTTCAACCTTTTGCCCTTTATACTGACAGTCCTTTTCCTTTTTAGCAATAAGCTATATTGGATTTTCTAAATATAACATAACATAAGACGTACACAAATTGTTGAGAAGAGGAGGTAAAGTGTGCACATTTTATATAGAAGAGGAAAACTAAAATAGCCTATTTATTTGAAGCAGGCAAAAATCGGTGTTCTACTTCACAAAAACGAGGGCAGAATAGTGTCAGGCAGTAGCAGAGAAGATATATCCTAAATTATAGATTAGTTGGTAATTATATTTAGAATCAGACTAGAAATGGGTTAGAAGGATGAATAAGAGAGATGGAGTGTCAGTATTAGACTTATATCTTTCACATATTGCTGGTTGACATGGAAGTTAGAAATTGTACGGTCATTTTAAATGTCTAAGTCTTAAGAATGAAGAATTTTTTCTATAATAGCTTTGAACATTAGATTGGTGGGTCCTAGTCTAAATTGAAAAGAAAAGTGCACTATGTAGAAGACTTCAGAGAATTCTTCCTGTTTCATAGATGCGGATCCTGTCATACAACTACTTGATAGAATGGCCACATATAATTATCAATATTATTATTACTGTTTTTGTTATTATCATCATTATTAAAGCATACAACGCATGGCAGCAATTCTTCATCTGAGGCAGAGAATGTTCAGTCACTAACCCAAAGCCAAAAAGAGAGTTATTATAAAAGCTAAGGATTGAACTCTGAAGTTTATGGTTCATAATCACCCTGTGCTCAGTGCAATTGACTGCACTGAAGTTGATATTCAAGAGGTATTTCTATTAAAAACACAATTTTCAGGGTTTAACATGGCAACTGTCTGAAATTGCACAGGGTCAAAACTTGACATACAAGCTGTCAATCTTTATCCTATTTTTATTTTGTTAATAGCTCTAATAGCTATCAAATAGGGTTGAATAGCTTAAGGCACTTTTATTTACAGAGCAGCAAACAGCATATGGTAGTACAGAACAAAATTCCAAAATTCTATAGGACTTTCCACCCCAGCTTCTAATATGATACATTTTATTTGATGGGATTAATTTGTTCCAGTTTACACTGAATGCTAGCACTAAATTAAGACTATTATATTGAATTGTCTAGAATCTTCATATTTGTTAACAAAATTAGCACAAAAAAATACTTTTCAGAAAATGTTTAAATTAAAATTTGGTTTAAACTTTATACAGCAACATATAAATCAGATATGCAAAGATCATGTATGTTATTGTTTCCTTCCCTGTCAGTGCACAAGGGATTACTATTGTAATTCTAATCCCTTGGCCATTTATTCAAATAGGAACAAGATTGGCTTTCATTGAAATCTATGCCAAAATTTTAATTAATTCTACTTGGAATAGTCATGGAGGCTAGTAATTGAATCCTAATGAAGGATTTAAGCAGAACTAGGTACCTAAAACCAAATTTCTGATCTGGAATTGTTTTGGGGAGATGCCTGAATCTGGTCTCCTCAAAAATATGTAATCACTTTCTTTAAAACACAGTTAATTGTGCCTTAAGATTCCTCTATAATCCTAAATAGGAATGAGTCAGACAGACTAGGGCAAGGGTGTCAAAGATACCCTTTGGGCCATAACTGTTCTGCAGAACCATGCCATTTGGTACGGGCCTCATCTGAAGTACTGCATACAGTTTTGGATTTAAAAAAGGACATGGAGAACTTAGAAGGGGGCGTTAAAATTAGAGAGGGTGCAGAAGCCAGCAGCAAAAACGATAAAGGGCTTGGAAGACAAGTCATAGGAGGAGAGGTTGAATGAGGTAAGTGTGTTCAGCTTGTGGAAAGGCAACAGAGGGAACATCATACCAGTCTTCAAATATCTGAAGGGCTGCCATAACAAAGACAGAAAACACCGTAGCTCTCTTGCTGCAGAGTCAGCTGTGGACCAATGGCTTGAAGATGCAGCAAAGTAGGTTTAAAATGGAAAGCAGGACAATAATCTTAATTGTTAGAACAGTGCAGCAGTGGAATAGACTGTCTAGGGAAAAGCTGGATAGCCACTGGTCAGGGATAGTCTGGACATAGCTAAGCTTTATGTTCTACTATGGGTATCCCCTGTGCTTCTGGGCTTTGCTGGTTGCCAAATAGGGCTGGGAAAGAATTTTTTTCCTCTCCTGTTGCTACATATGTTGGGGGGCAAAGGGGGGATGAGTGGGGGTCAGGAGTTCACCTTCCTCAGAAGCATTAGATGTTGACTGTAGCCAAGACTAGGGATTTTGACCGGGGTATGCCAGTGCTCCTGATGAGAAGAAGTTCCTGACAAAAGGGTCTTGTCCCTCTGCCCAGGTTCAGACCAATCACTAGGTCAGGAAGGAATTTTACCCCATTGTCAGGTTGATATGGATTGTTGCCTTACTCTGTAACAGAGGGTATGGCCCTCTTCCTTTGATGCCTTGAGCATATTTTAACACACCTTAAAGCAGCAGGACATTGGCCCCCTGCTTTACCTGTGGCAGGTTAGGGTGTTTGGTTTTGTAGTTGTGTCAGGGTTGAATGTGTAGTTTTGCTAATAGTTAAGAAAATGGATTTGGGTGGGATAATTTGTATACTGATGCCAAATTACCGCAAGGAAGGAGTTGGACTAGATGACCGTTGGAGGTCCCTACAATGCTACTTTTTTTCATTCTATAATTGTAGCAGGGTGTGGGTGGGACATGATCAAGAGTGTGTGCCCCCAGCAGTGCCATGAACTCTAATCATCAGGGATCTTGGTTTTCTCTGATAAAAAAAAATCCCAAGTTTTCAGATATAAAAAAAACCCAAAATCCACATTTTTCCATGGTTAAAATGAAACATCACTTACACACACACACTATATATATGTGTGCATGTGTGTGTGTATGTATATGTGTGTGTGTGTATATATATAAGTGATATTTCATTTTAATCATGGAAAAATAGGGATTTTGGTTTATTTTTTATACCTACAAATTTGGGATATTTTTTTTTAATCAGAGAAAACCAGGATCCCTGCTAATCATACTCAGAGTAGTTCACAATCTTTTAACATTTTTACCCATTAGTCCCAAACAATATTGAGATGTTATATTTGAGATAGGAAACTGAGATACAGAAAGAAAAAAAACCATATAGAGCGTGCAACACTTAGCATTACAGACTCTGATTTTCAATTACCTTGCTATTAGATGCACTTTACACCCCTAAGTAAGGCACCTGGGCTCACTGTACAATGTGGGGCCATCTATATGTGCATGAATGTGCCTTTGCTACAGTGCATTAAGTTTAGTACTTCTAATATGAGGTACTACATGAATGCACAGTAGACAGCACTACTGCATAGTAGCAAAGGTGCACAGTCATTTTGTGATGCTTAATGCACAGTAAAGTAATTCTACTGTGCATTAGCTCATTAATGCAGCTTTTGCCATGTGCAGTAGAATTAAGCATCTCCTGTAGAAGCGCCCCCTATATGGGATTTAGGTGTCTAAGAATAGTATTCAATAAATTAAACTGGCTGAAAAGGAAACCATCTGCATTACTTATAAATGATAAGAAGAAACATGTTTGAAAGCTCATGCCTTTCCAGAAATGAGTGACTTCTGCCCAGCCCACTCAGGATGCAAACCCCTGAACCTTCCCTTCCCTTCCTTACAAAATAATCTGGAAGAAGAAATGACCGTAAAAGCTTTCTCCCTTTTATGGAATAGCACATTCATCCAGGATTTGAAAGCCTTGGTTCAACTCCCTTCTCCCTAGGATGTTTTGATTTTGCTATTTCAACTCCCAAGGTAATATTATTACAACCAAGCCAGAACGTATTGTGAAAACAGGGTCTCTCAGTTCTTCCTGATGTATCTCTTCTGCAATATATGAAATGATTAAACTTTACAGAGCTTACTGGGAGAAAGCATGATGGTAAAGCATAGTGGTTAGGGCACTCAGGTGGAAGAGAAGACCTGGGTTCCACCCCTGTTCTAATAAATATTTAATATTATCTATTACATATTAATCACAACAGATTGAAATCTAGTTTCCTTTTTGATTTAACCAGTAGGCTAGAAAATGGTGCTTACTCCAGTGCATGTTGTCCCTGTGTATCTCTTTGGGCGGGGGGGGGGAGGGAGGGGGATCAGTGACACCCCCAGTTACCTTATACCTTAACTAAAGGGAATACTGGGGCATCCCAGATGTGTTGTCTTTAGCTGAATTTAGATTTATTTAGTGGTGAATGCAGGCATTTTAATAAAATAAACTCAAGAGACTGGTACATGATGATTTTTTTCCTCAGAAGGATATTAAAGGTATAGAGAATGTTGCATTGATTCCTTGAGTGAGAAAAGAATGCACTAAACATACATAATGAAGAGGAAGAGCACAAGCTAGGGGGTTTGTGGCTCAGTAAAGTGGCTTTTCCCTTGGAAGAAAGGGGGCTTTGGGTTCTAGCTGGAGCTCTTGCTCTCAGGAGGACAGATATTTTTCCCCCTTGCAATGTCCTCCATCCTTTTTTCCCAAAGACTAGATTTCATAGATTTCATAGACATTAGGGCTGGAAGGGACCTCAGTAGATCTTTGAGTCTAGCCCCCTGCCCCAGGGCCAGGAAGTCAGCAGGGGTCATATGATCCCAGCAAGATAAACATCCAAATGTCTCTTGAAGGCATTCAAAGTAGGTGCTTGAACCACCTCTGGCAGCATTAGATAGTGACTCAGCTTCACAAAGGGCACCAGAGAATGGTGTGGCTTGGTGGTTAGAGTGCCATGCTCACCATTGGGTAAGCGGGACTGAGAACTCATGGTGTCCAGCTTTCTCAATATCCTTGCTATTCAGCTATTTGGGGTGGGGGGGAAGAGGAACCCATCCCTTCTCTGTTCTTCAGGCTAAGTCCAGTTCTCAAGATTTCCAACTCCATTTTCAGGTGATTAAGGTCCCTCCCCTCTCCTAAAATTAGGTATGTGTATTCACTATGACTAGTACTTCACATGCTCACTCTGTATAGTTGCTCATTGGCATCCAAATGCACAGGGCTGTATGTTCAGGAATAGAATTTATCTGGGCACATGTGCTAAAAATACTCTGTAGAGGCTAAAAACTGGCCACTTAAATGGCTGGGAAAAGAATAGAATATTACACATAGACGTAAACCTGTGCCAAAAGATTTCCAAAATTTTCAGTCTAAATACTTGGCGATAGGATTTGAAATAGGAGCTAGTTTACAGTATTAAAAAGAGGCAAGTGTCAATCCTTTGACTACTTGTGGATTAAAGTGAAAGCGCATGGCATAACAGTTTGTTTCCTCTATTGAAGTTCCCTGTTTTAAAGCAAATCAGCATTATGGAATTTCCCTCATATGTCAAGATAAATGTAATTGACTATATTTGTATATTGCATAAATAATTTGTCAAACATCATTTTACGTGGAATGCTGTTCTTTTTCTTTCACTGAATTTGCCTTCAAAGCAAAATCAATTATGGTACTTAAAGCTGCCATTAACATTTCAAGTTGCCTTGTTTTCGACAGTCTAGTCCTGTTTTTTTCCATATTCCTATTTATGAAGTTATCTCTATAAAAAGTCTGCAAGCTGTTCAAATGATAAATGCATCCAGGCCAGTTTATGGATATCTTGATTCCTATTTTATCAGCTGCTTAGACTGCATTACAGGCAAGAGTTGCATTTTCCTTGTGTGATATCTACAGTATTAAATTACCAGTGTGAATGGTACCTTCCACCAGGTTTTAAATCAAAGTTACCACCAGTATCCAATTTCTGGCAACAAATGCAGTCCAACTGTTTGATTATAGCAGCACAGAATATTTTTCTGCCTATGTTTTTTATTAAATACCTAAAGGTTATAAATTCCAGCTCCTTGGCTATGTACAGAAAGTCAAAAGTCCCAAGGTGGAATTGATCTAAGTTGCACCATTTTCTGTAAGCAGCATAGTGTAGATCGGTAGCAAACAGAACACAATTTGCCCTTTGCTTGGGGGGGCAAATCTTAGACTGGATTCAGCCATTGTTAAACCAATCTGTGTGCAGCAAACTTCTGTTCTGTTACCATTATAAACCAGCTTCTGATCACTTTATAGCTAAAAGTGTAATGTCTGTACCTGGCCTTTATGTAATTATTCTTGGCTGTACCCTGCAGTGTATCAAAACCCTTTTGTTTCTTTGTTATTATAATAATCATATTTATTGTTCACTACTTTTGTAGTTAATGATCTTTATTTAATGCCCTCCAATATCAAGATGGTAACTAGCCACTATATAATAGTAGCAGCCTTGCATTATTTAAGCTCTTTAACAATTTAATAATGGTTTCTATTTTAGACATATATCAATAATAAAATTCCAAGATCGTTTTAGTTAATTTTCTTGGCTTATCAGTAGCAAAAACATGTGGGTTTGCCAAATGGGGAACTCTGCTTATGTGCTAACCTTGACCTAACCTCAAATTCACCATGCTTTTTTGTGTATTCTATAGGCTATGTTTTGTACATGCTCTTAGGATGCTGTAGGAATATCTCCTGTGTTAGCTGCTTATGTATTGCATGAGGGCCTGATTATTGACTATAGTTCCTAGTTGCTACTATCATAGTAATTGGGCACCTCTACACATACATTAATGCACCTTTTCTGATGCGCATTATATTTAATACCTCCAATGTGAGATACTAAATTAATGGACAGTAGGCAGTGCTAGTATGCAGTAGCACATCTGCATGCTTTTAGTGACACTTAATGCACAGTAGACTATTTTACTGCACATTAGTGATAAGTCATGGTTTTTTATGTGACACTTTAATGCACAGTAAAATAGACTACTGTGCATTAAACACATGTGTAGATGCTCTCATTATAAATAATAACATGGTGCTACATGGATTTAACTTCTGTATTCTGCTGCTACTAGGGATGCAAATTAGAATTTGACCTGTTTGAGTACTTTTTGTGGGTAGTGTAGATGGTACTCTGAAAAGACACCTACAGAAGCAGATAAAGAAAAGTATCTAATGCACTACTGCTGAAATTAGTAAAGTCTTTATTTCATGTCCATGTTATATAGCATGTTTAATTTTTTATTTAGCAATAAATTATTCTCTTTGTTTTTCCCCAGTATTTGGTCTCCACAACAACTGTTGCTATTTGACTATTGCACATTAATATTCATTCTTAATATGCTTTCTTATGTTTCCAAAACATTTGTAACTTATACTTGACAGTGTAGCAGTCCTAATCCATGCACTTCTTATACTACCACAAAACCATTTTAATTCAGCTCTCATGGATCTTCAGCAGAAATCTATTCATCAGCTGTATCTTGTTCAACATACCATAGCAGGGTTCTTAAACAACATAAAAATCGCATTTCATCCCATACTATCAGACCTTCATTGGCTTCCAGACTGCAACAAAATTGATTTTATGGGCCTTTATACCACCCTCTCTTTTCTTACTTTCCTACTGTATGTTTCTACTTGCTCACTTTTAATCAACTTCACAACATACTCTGAACAAGAAAAATCCAAATTGCTCTTTGGATTCTCAGGCACACAGAGTGCTAGGATCCCTGACCTATGCAACACTTGCTATTATTATATAAATATTGTTTTTTTTTTCTGGAACAGTAAGTCTCTGTGACTTTATCTAAATTGGCTGAGTTTGATTTTTAGCTGGTTATTGATCTGTTATCAGAATTATATTCATGTGATGTGAGGTATATTATTGAAAAAATACCAATGAAAAGAAATATATTAACATCAACATGTTGCATTTTAATTTATCCAAATATACTCAAAAATATGAAAAAAGCTCTTGGGGGGAAAAGAGGGGAGAAAGGAAGAGGGAGGCCACATAATATCTAGAGGAGGGAAAAAAGATTCAAGGGACATGGAGTAAAAAACATTGAAAGATGCACTTAAATACTTTAACTAGATCTACACTACTATTATTGCTATACCAAAAATAATTCATCAGTCAAGAAAGACTTTCAAACAGACCTGAATGTATTGAGAGATGATGGCAGAGACTAGAAAGCTATAACCAGCATATTTAATTAATAAGCCTAAGTATATTTACAGTGGAGGCACTAACAGCTTACTATTTGGCATTGACAGCAAGCATACTTTATCATGGATGGCTTCAGGGTCTGTGTAGAAAAGGGATTAAGTTAATTGGGGAGACTCAAAAGTAGCAAATCTCCAAGATCAGACAAATTTCAAGCCAGGGTATTTAAAGGACAGTGGAACCAATGTCACTCAGAATAGATACAAACTTTAAAATGGCTCCAAAATCTATTAATTATTTCTAAAATTTCAAGAAGAGGAAAGTGGAACTATAAACTACCAGTGTTACAACTGTTTCCCTACGAATCACAAGTATTATGGAGGATAGGATTTTTTAGAAGCTTACAAACAATAAAGATACTTCTCCAGAAGAAGGTGCACTAGTTTTTCTTAAAATTTGCACTCTCAAATTGGCTTTATTTGTTCAGGGCGGCTCTAGGACAAACTTAAAAACAAACCAACCAATGAACAAACAAAAATGCCCACCACCACAGAGAATAAAAAGTATCAATATCTACAGTATACAATGAGTTTACATTATGGTCAAAAGCAGACAAGGTTCTTTGGGCGAATCTGTTATCTTTTATTAGATCAACTGAAGTAGTTGGAAAAAAAAAAAGCAAACTTTTAGGTTCAAAAACCCTTTGTCAAGCTGAGGAAATTACAGCAGTTGGTGTATGCTCTTCCTACACCCCTGTATTATTGTCAAAAGCATTCATTCAATATATTTTTTACTTTTAACTCTTATTCAGTGGGAAAACAAAATAATAATAATAAGAAAGATTCTGAACAGAAAGACTTAATTATTCAATTGTTCACAGAGCTCTATTCATAGTTTTCCATATGGACTGTCTCAAGAACAACACCATAATGTACTTTTCAGGGCTCAGGACCCATGGCAAAATCATAATTCAGCTGTGGATAAATAAATAATGTTTTGTACAATAGTGATACACAAGTATCTCAAGTATCTGAGAGGTGTGCAAGTGCTTCTCATCTAGTATAAAATGTAAGAAAAGGCTACATATGATAATTATTTTTTACCACTATCTAATCATATATGTTCTTGCATTTAAGAAATACAGTCACACATGCCAACCAATCAACTTATATGAAATGGCACAGACATTGATGTACTAGATCCAGAAAAATCTGGTCCTCTGATCCATCAGTTGTTTGATTGTAATATGTTTACATCTAAAACATCTACTAGCTTCTCTACAATAGCTTTTTTATACACTTACCATGTAAAATCATGCTTAGGCATAGAGAGAAATCTGACATTAGCTGTATAAGGTTATTCCCAGCATAGAGCTGTAATAGTTATGGATTAATATTTCATTATAGTTACAATATAAACATTATAATTACAATATAAATTTAGGTTTTTGAAACTGCTCATTTGAAAGACCAAATATATTTCTTGAGTATATCAAATTTGTTACATGAAAGGGGCTCAATTTCTCATTTCCTTTCCTTCACTTGTAATTTATAGCTGTGCAAATGAGTGTAAAATCCTGTCAAATCAAAATTCTGTAAACAACTTTGAACAGGCCAAACCACTAGAAAAAAAAATGGCCTAGGCTGTCTGTCAAGGTTTTACAAGTAAAGGTGTTCTCCTTTCAGAAGATTATGCAAGTCTGCTTTTTTGTTGTATGCAAAATATCTTCTTATCAAGCGTTTATGAAAATAATTCCATTAGCAGCAGTAGTAGAAGCAGTCCTCAGTGGCCGCTTGTGTTAGCACATACATTTATTAAATTTATAGTCCTTGACCCTGAGGATTTATAATTTGGTTTATGCCAAAAAATAACAAAGAAATGAGATGTTCAAATAGGGGATTATGAAGGGCATTAGGTATAAATTCAGAGAAGTAACAAAGACGTATGCAACTTTACACATTGGGAATTATTTATGGTTCATCACCAGTCCACTAATGATCAGGTAATGACCCATGACTAATTATCAGGTGACCAAACTCTGTCTTAAAATTGCCTTATTTGTCTAATTTCTTTACATGTTGTAATGAGAAGAGATGACTATTTACTATCCACTTTCAAAGAATGTGCTTCAAATTCCACCTTTTTAGACTAAAATAATTTCAATTTAAAGTATTAATGCAATAATCTTCTCATAAACTCCACTATCTCCATTATTACAGTTTAAGAATGAGTTGATTCCATGGGATTTCTCTTGCAAATCAATAAAATAAAGCTGTTTAAGAAAACACTGATGAAAAAAATTACCTGAAGCTAGCAGTCACAAAACTACAGTTTTATTTACATTTATCATTTACAAATGTTGTAGTGGTTACAGATCCAGGATGACCAGGGATCCTGGATTTCTCTGGAAAAAAAAATAATCTCCAGTTTTCGGTAACCCAAAGTAAACCAAAATCAACATTTTTCTGTGATTAAAATGAAACACTACTCTATATATTTAGAGACACTATAGTGGTGTTTCATTTTAATCATGGAAAAATGTCATTTTTGGGTTACTTTTTTCAATCCAAAAAATTGGAGATTTTTTTTAAATCAGGGAAAGCCAGACTCCTTGATGATGAGTCATCCATTTTCAAAACACCTCAAAGGTGAAACCATACTGGTCAGCTCTCATCTGTTACATTGTGTCACCAATTAAAATTTACTACATCATCTCATTATTCATTCCACATTGCAGTAAAGAAAAAATATCACAGAACAAAAAATATGAGACTCCTGGTTATGCTTTCTTGCGCTTCTGTTCAATTCAATAGAAATAGAAATGTTGATAAAATTAGAATTTTTATTCCCAAAACATCCAAGCAAGAAATGTATATTTTACACATATCCGGACCACAATTTTACAGTTCTCTGCAGACAGCATTCCCACAGATGGCAATAGGAAACATGTGGGATCTAACCTGCAGCTTGCTTGACTACATTCAGAAGGTGCTGAGCATCTCTGCTTTTAGTAACTCTCAGAGCCTTCCTCTGTGTCAAATGCTTTATAATATCATATAGACATCAACATATAACTTTATTAACTTTAAATTCCAAACATTTCATTTAAGTCATTCCTTAAGGAAATCAATTGTCTTTACTATGCATTACCTACCCCCTCCAATTCATAAATCTTTATTGAATTCCTATGACATATAATATTTGGGTAACAGCTCAAGCAAAACCCTTCTGGCCTGATCAGCTAGGGATGCCAATATAAGTGAATCAGAATGAAGTATTATAATATTTAGCATTAGTAACAACATTCCATCTATTCAACAGAAAAATATTACAGCTGAACAACAGGAATAAAGTAAAGAAAATAAACATGTTACAATATAAAATTAGGAGCACAATGAAAGCAAAATAATATTCTATAAATCAGCTGGATGTAACTAAGACAGATGTGTGAAGAAGAAAAAGTATAACTCTTTAATGAGTATCTGGAGACCAGAAGAGTCAAATTATTACAACAGAGAAAGGCAACATATAAGGGATACTGACTACATACAAGCATAGAGTTTCTATCATGAGAAATGCCACTCTCCTGTTAGAGTGTACAAGCATTTATTCAATTGTACTTCAAAAATCTCCCCTGTGAGACAGTTTCTTTCAAAATCAGTAGCTTATTTAGGGAGTGGGTGGGAAGGGCATCAAGTTAGACAGGTGTCTGAATCACAGAGTCATACTCACAGAATCTGCGCCCTGGCTGCATTGCCATGCCGGGAACTCCAAACGGTTCTAGGCTGGTGTTGATTTAAGAGCAGCAGCTGTGGCAAGCAGAGCTCAGCCAAGACTGTGTAGGAGTCCTGGTAGGGATAAGCTGCTGCTTCCCTGCCTCCACTTTTGGAATCTGTGGCCCGCAGAATTTGTGGTCCCCGACCCTTCGCTCTTGTGACCTTCAGGCTGCATAATGCCCAGCCCCCTGCCATCACTTTCAGAACCCGTGTCCCACTCAAGTCCCACTCTACAAACCTTACACCAACGCACCTGCTCTCCTGCAAGGTTTGCCCTGGGTGCCAACTCTGTTTTTATGCCACTGAAATGAATCCCTGTACACTACTCTACTCCTTTCCTGGTCTGGTCCAGGATAGAGGGGTGCAGCAGAGCAGTGCTACCTACATTTCCTCAGACTGGAGAGTTCCAGAGTTCTTGGGAGTTCCTGGTCTGGGGAGAAGGCAGATTCCCTCATTGCTCCCTCTGCTCCAATCCTGGAGACAGGGGAGGAAAGGAAGCAGTAGAGCCATGCTTTGCACCTTTCCCCAGACCCACATTACCCCATGTAGAGCAAGGGAGAGGTGCAAGATTTGGCTAAATGCCTGTACTGTTCCCTCTCCCCCTAAAAATTTAAGGGGTGGAAATTCCTCAGAAACTTCCACTGATAGAAATGAACACCTGTTCATAGCTTTTTTTTTTGTTTGTTTGCCTTTCTAAATATTAATCCAAGCAGCAAAGTGGGTGTTTCAGCTTTCTGGATACACATAACACTACTACACTGAACTAAAGATAACTGACAGCCCTTTTAACCAGTTTACTGTGGCAGTTAGGGTGCTTTTGGTGTCTTTAGACAATATGCTTTGCAAGTGTACAGCAGAGTTGATTATGTCGTTTTAGACAATGACTTATATGGGATTGTTTGGATCAAGATGATCCTGCCTCTGGCAGGGTTTTGGACTAGATGACCTGTAGAGATCTGTAGAGATCCCTTCCAGCCCTACTTTTCTATGATACTGTGAGAACAGGATCAGGAGCAGCTTTTTAATTATCCAATAAAAACATATATATCTATAGATTGATTTTACTCTATCTGAAGGTAAGTTGAAGGTAAAGAACATGAAAGAAATACAATTATCCCAAAATCAAATGCTACACAGATAGGAAATTCTGAGTTAAAATTATGTCCTCTCTTTTGGGCAATCCCTTTTTGGAATAGTGGTCCCACAAACTGATGTGGAGAAGTAGATGGACAAGGGTACTGTGCATGTAGAACAGCTTCTAGTAGGAGAATAAATCATACTAAATACATTTCAGAGTTGGGTGATGAATTTCACCTTCCAAAAATAGTTGAATGGTCATATGTGCAGTTGTATCAAGTTTTAGTGAATCAATCTGGACTTGAGGATTTAGGCATAAAAAATATTCCAGATATACTGGGGGGGGGTTGCATTGAAATCTTCTTTTCCCCATTCTATGCCATCACTCTACAAGTATTTATCACGTAACAGACTTGATATACACTATTTAAGACAGAAGTATTTATATTTCTGATTTTTATTGCATTTAAAATATCAATGACAATTTATAAAAAGTTACTCTAACAACATAATTAAACATGCTGTAGTACTAAAATTTTCTCAAAAAACCCTTGAGAACTCCATTCTACTCTGGCATAATCATATGTTAATCATAGGTTCATTTAATAATTGTGGTCCAGACTGGATGAAATAAAGACAGGATGTGACATTGAAAATATCTTTTACATGACTTGCATGCATAAAAGGAATTAAAATACAGTATTTAATTATTGTAATTGCATTCTAATTAATTGACTTACATGTGTATCTTCAAAAAAAATTGCTGTACTGAAGGAGTCGGTACTCCATTCTGAAATATGCATTTTATTTTTCATCTATAACCAAGAGATTGAATCTCTGCTTTAACTGTGAATCAAAACATAGTTTAACTATGAAGTCATTTCTGGTATCTCCATAATGTAGAGTCAATCCTAATCTACATCTCTTGCAAAGTACCAATGAATCAGGGTGGTGATGTTTAGGCTCTCATGTCAAAATTCTGATGCTTGACCAGGCAAGCTATACATGCACTGGCACAGAACCCTCACATATCAGGATGAAAGAATGAAGCTAATGTTTCATCCAAAGCCTGCACCAGACCCCAAAGAGACATCTCATTGGAACTCTATTTTAGGAGTTCCCATAAGAGGTCAAGAAAAACAGGACAGCGTTGCGGAATGAACAATATCTTTCTTTCTCTTCCCTTAACCCCCTTTTTTGCTAACTACTCCATTTCTACTCAGTGGGAACATTCACACATATCATTAAGGTGATGCGACAAGCTTCAGCATAGTTTGCACCAGCGAAAACTACTGCCAGGTACAGTGTTTACATGTGCTCCTGGGACCACAGTAGTTTGATCCAGAATGGAGTGGTCCTGGGCTGGCAGGAGGCTCCCAGGGTCAGTGCCAAGCTCAGGATGGCTATGTCAGGCAGTGGAGAGTCTGACTGGAGCACATAGGTGCTAAAGTGTGGGACTAGGTGGCAGTACCATCCTCTGGCAGAGTTAATTAATTTACTGCAACCTAATACCAATGCGTGTGTAGACTGTGATGTTTTACTGCAGAACATATGGGTTAACGCCACAGTTAAGTGCACATTTAGATACACCCAGTAAGATATACCCAGTAAGATTTCAGCATGTGTAGACTTACCCAGGCTAGTTTGGGTATGTTTGAACCCAACACTGTCAGTACTGGCCAGCTGCTAAACAAGCACCAAAGTTTCTGGCAAGTGGTCATGGCTTCAGTGCTATTTGTACCCAAGCAAACTAAGTTAAATCTATTTTGGGTCTGTTTATACCCCTATATCGTGCACACACCTGTGCACTTACCTGCCTCTCTGGTTGTGGGGGGGGGAAGGTGAGCTCCCGGTGGGTGGAGCAGTCCCTGGGCTGCAGGGAGAGTGGGGCTGTGTTTCCCTCCATGGCAGTGGTGGCCCCCCACCCCAGGCAGCAACAGCCTGTAGGCACCCGGCTCAGGTGGTCTCAGAGGAGTTTTAGTTTGCTGTGCCCCAAGTCATTTAAGGCGCATTATGCTGCTGAATTTGCTACAGTGGCTGGAATTACTGTGCAATACGCCACTGACATGTGCAAACACCAACACCGTTAAAGTGGTGCAAAAGCATTTAACCCATTTTAAAGTGTCGTGCACATATGCCTCTCATTTCATCTACACACAGCCTAATATCCAAGGGGGGTCTGCAGAGTCCAAGTGTATGGGAGCCAGGAAGCCAAAAAGATCTGTTTGGAGAACTGAGTCAGAGATCCAGAGGATCAGACAGAGCACAGAGTCAAGAGGCCAGCCATATCAGATATCTAGGAGATCAAACCAGAGTCAGTTTAGGGAGCCAAGGAATCAGGCCAAACTCAGGGTTCATGGACAAGCTGGGTCAGGCACCCAAAGAATCCATCAGAGAACCAATAGTGATACAAGCCAATGGTGAGGCAGCCTTGATTGAGTCTTGCTGTCTAGACAGACACTTCTTCTTCTGTATCAGGGGTTTTTATATGAAAGGGTAAAGAGTCAGCTGACCCTGGCTGACCACTCCAGTTGCAAGGAGTTAGTGGGAAACTAGATCCAAATACCACATTCTGACCACCTATGTCCACCCCAATGCTTAGCTGTGGAGGTGACAACCTGGGATGTGTGCTGCACTAGGCAGGCCTAAGCCCCAGGTTATGATAGAAATTATAGAGAAGTAGGGCTTGAAGGGACCTCCAGAGGTCATCTAGTCCAACCCACTGTCTGAGGTAGGATCATTCCTATCCAAACCACCCTGTACAGCCCATAACCTAAATTCTCGGTAAGACTACTGTTGACCCTGACACAACACAAGCCATAACATCCTAACCTCCCACAGGTAAAGCGAGGGGACTATGGCAGCCCGTGTCCTGCTTCTATAAAAAGTTGTTAATATACACTTGAGAAATCTCAAGTAGGGGGTCACACCCTCCACTACAAAGGAAGGCAAAAACCCTGACAGTCCATAGTGGTCCGACCCTGAGATAAAATTTCTTTCTGACCCCAAATATGGTGATTGGTCTGACCTTGAGTGGAGGGGTAAGACCTTTTAGCCAGGAACCTCTGGCTTTCATCTAAACAGGAGCATTGGCACACTCCATTTAAAATCCCCAGCCTTAGCTGCAGTCAACACTCGATGCCTCTGAGGTAGGTACAAAGGCACCCTGTCACATGTAGCAGAAAGTAGGGCTTGGGCCAACTAGCAAAGCCCAGAATCATGGTAAATACCAATAGTACAGCATAGCTATACCAATAGTAGAGCTACATCTAGATCATCCTTGACCACTGGCTGTCCAACCTCTTCTTGAACATCTCCAGTGATGGTGAGTCCACAGTTTCTCTAGGCAGTCTATTCTGACAGTGAAGAAGTTTTTCCCGACATCCAACCTAAAATTCTTTACTGCAACTTCAAGTCATCACTCCATGTAATATTAGTGGTGTTTCATTTTAATTACAGAAAAATGTGGATTTCATGTTACTTTTAAATTGAGGATTTTTTTAATCAGAGAAAACCAGGATCCCTGGTGATCATTCTTTCTTCCTCCAGATGCTTGCAAATCTTCTTCCTTAGGATATGTTACAGTAACTTCCTAAATATTAAGGTGAGGCTAACTGGTCTGTAGTTCCCTGGGTCTTGCTTTTTGGCTTTTTTTAAAAAAGTATGCTCTGGTAGGCCAGGTACCACAGGACTGGAAAAGGGCACCTCCCATGACTTCATGAAGATCATTGCCAAGGGCTCTGAGATCTCCTCTGTCAGTTCCTTCAAGATCGTGGGATGAAGTTCATTTGGCACTGCTGAATTGAATTTATTCAGTTTTTATACAGACCCATGAAAAGCTCTCCATCCGTCTCATTTGTTATCTCACTTTCAAGTTGCCCCTCTCTTTATCCAAATAATCCTTATTAGGTGCCTGGCTGCAGCTTAATTTTTTGTGAAGACTGAGGCAAAGTAGGTGTTAAGTGCTGGTCCTGGATTTACAAACTAGTCCTGATACCTTTTCCTGGGTGGGCACAACCTTTCTGAATTAGACCAATCACAACTCCTTCCTTTTGATTATAGGTAAATTTTATTGATACCTAGTACCAAAAGATAAGACTAATGTGATCAAAGCAAGTAAAATGACTACATAATACTATTTACTTATGAGTCCTAGAGCTTCACAAGGAGATAGCAAAGCTGGCCAGTACACAAATGCCACTCCATGGTTCTTGCTTGAATGTTGGATGTCAGCAGACATGGAGGTTGGGTGCTGATGTCTCCCTGTTGTTCTGCAAATCCCTCTTTTTGTATTGTTTTTCTTCTGATGACACTTCATTTTTGATACCATTGACTGGTTTTCCTGTGGTTGTCACTGCTGTTCACATTCTGCTCTGTCAACTTAATCCTTTGTTTTCCTAGAGCCATCACATGCATCCATCTTAATTTGGTGATTTGCTGGTGTCTTAATTTGGGCATTCCTGGTCACCTAATGTGGTCATTCTACCAAAACTGGGATCCCAGGGGCTGTTTGCCAAGTTACATCTGGTCACTGTGACCTGATGCTAATTCTGCATGTTCATATCTTGTTATGGTTTCCAAAGGAACACAGCACCTGTTTTGTCACTATGTTTTCAGTTTCTTAGGAAGTATGTTCCTGTTTGTCTGACATAATAATGAGAACATGAATCTTTGCCACAAACAGACTTTAGAAACCAATTAACCCTTGTCGTTTCCCTGGACCATTGCTGTAATGAAATATTTACTTTATCTACAAGGCAGTTTCTAAAAGCAAATTTCTAAGTATCATTTTCTAGCAATCATTGAGTAACTCTGTCATCTTCGCATTTTCTGTTAGGAGTTTCCACTAGCACATTAATAGTGGATCCACAGCTTCCTTGCTCCTCCTTTTCTGGTCAGCATATCAAACTTCTTCTTGTCCTTACTCTCCTTTGCCTTCCTGGTTTTGCCCCTCCAATTTCTTGCTATTTCCTGATATGCTTCCTTAGTGATTTTCCATTGCCTTTATGCTTTCCTTTTGCATTTGAAGCATTTTAGAAGCTCCTTGTGCAACCAAATAGGTCTCTTGCTGTTCTTATTGTGCTTCTACTATGTGACAACAGTTTCTTGTTGAGCTTCCAATATCATGCCCTTTAGAAGATTCCAGCCCTCTTGGATGCCTTTATCTTTGTCTGTCTTCACATAGCACCATGGCTATTAACTCCCTGAGTCAGATGAAATCTGGCTTTTTGAAATCTAGCATCCTATTTTTGCTGACCTCATGCTTTCTCTATCTCAGAATCTGGAATTCTACAACTACCTGCCAAGTTGCCCATCACCCTGACACCTTTCACCAGTTCTTCCTGTTGGTCAGGATAAGATCCAACATAGATGATCCGCTCATTTTATCCTCCACCTTTTGGAACGTTATCCTCCACACGAGGTAGAAAATGGCTTGACATTTTATGTTTGGCTGCATTGTTCTTCCAGCAGATGTCTGGACATTTAGTCTCCCATCAGTACCACACCATAGCTTTTGCATAGGTTTTCACCTGCTTGAAGAATGCTTCATCCACCTTCCTCTTCATGATTTGGTGACCTATAATAAAACCCAACCTTATATTGATGCTGCATCTTTCACCTTTCATCTTCACCCAAATGCATTCCTGAACCAGGGAACAAATGTATGTTTTTTTGACATATCAGCAACATCACCACTATTTCTTCTAACCCTGGTCTTCTGAAATAAAGTGTAACTCTCAGTGTTGATATTCCAGTCATACAAACTGTCCAATCAGGTCATAGTTCTTTTCACAGGCTGCATTTTTCAGCTTATCTTGTTTATTCACCATATTTCTCCAATTTGTATACATGCGCTGGATGTAATTTGCATTTTGACCTACTTGCTTCCCTTTTGTGCCACTTGTTGCAGTCCTGTAGCTCTCTGGCCCTTTACCAGAGATAACAAGCCAGTCAGCTGGGTGGCTGGGAGCTCTCCTGTGCTGCACTTTAGCTGAGCAGAAGGGAGAAGCAGCAGCAGTGGCTAGGTCCTAATATGCTGGTACTTTGCTTCAAGCCTGTGACTGAATCATTTGGCCCACCACGAGAAAAGGTTGCCAGCTGTTGTCATAGACAATGCAAAATGTTCTATATTCTGTTAAACAAACGTGCGATTGCAGCCATGGCTTTTAAATTTAATATGTCAAGAGTTGAGGCATTAGTGGGCTTTATCATCAGTTTTACCTCTGTTACCATAGTTTTTTGTGTTTTTGTCATTTTACCCCTTTATCTTCTTTTTAGTTTACCCAAAGATTTAAAAAATTAACTGTCCCGCCTCTCAGCTGAATTAAATTTATTACCTGCTGTCTTTAAAAGAAGAGCCTCAAAGATGGTTCTTAAAGCTTTTTATCAAATAAATAGGTATAGTGCTTCAACAAATATTCCTATGTACCCCATTTCAATGAGAAAAGAATACTTAAAGGAATATTAATTTTACCATCACAGCTGGAGACTACACATACAATTATTTTTGAGCTTCTCGAAACTATTACCTGTAATCACTAAATTTTGGAAAATAATAAAAATAATGTATTATAGAAATCCTATTTATAAGTTAATTTTTAACTCAGTTTCTCAGATAACAAAGCCTCTTTTTAAAAAGCCTTTTAGTCAATTTTAACAGAATAACAAAGTGATTAAAAAGTAAAGAAGGGCAAGTAAAATCTGACTCCACTGAAATCCTGGAAGTTTTGCCATTGGTTTCAATAAGGGCAAGATTCCACGCAGCATAAAGTTTTCACCCAATGAAATGCTTTGTGAGAACTTTTATATCTTCATTTCCTTTTGACAAGGCATATATAAAGAACAAAGTTCTAATCCTTCACTAGGGTCTGTATTTAGAAACACATACATACACACACACACACTCACCCACATATATATATATATGTATGCATGACTCCACTGTGAGTCAGAATTTGACTAAGGATGGCAGTCGCCATTCTTGGAGGTGTTCAAGATGAAGCTTGATAAGCACTTTGTTGAGCTCATTTGAGCCCAATCACTTCCTTCCCATGGCAGGGGACCAGATTTAATGATCTTGCAGGTCCCTTCCGGTCCTTCAATTCTATGATTCTATAAGAAAATCTTTCGGTTATTTTCATAGTTGTACTGCATCGGTTTCTTCTTCTGCTCTTTTATATTTGTGGAGGCAAAGAAAAAACAATCACACATTCATTGAGGTCTGCCTGCAATTGTTCCCTACCCTCCAGAATGTGCACTTCACCCCACAATTTAATATCATCTGCAAACTTGGACAGAGTACACTTCACACTGACATCCAAGTCACTGATGAAGATATTGAAGAGTACAGGTCCAAGGACCAAACCCTGAGGGACCCCACTCCCCACATCATTCCACCTCGATACTGACCCATCTACTACCACTCTCTGGGTGCATCTGCTAAGCCAATTTGCCACCCACCAGACCATGTAGACATCTATGTCACAGCCTCTTAATTTATTTACAAGAATAGGATGAGATACCATATCGAAGGCCTTGTTAAAGTCTAAGAAAACAACATCCACCTCTACTCCTGCATCTAAGAATTTTGTGGCCAGTCATAAAAACAAAACCAGATTGGTCAGGCATGATCTACCTGCTACAAATCCATGCTGGTTTCCCTGCTGCGTTATTTTTCCTGCTGGACTCCCACAAATATGATCCTTCATAATCTTTTCAAAGACCTTTCAAAGGATGGAGGTGAGACTGACTGGCCTATAATTACTTAGATCCTTCTTCCTCCCTTTCTTGAAAATAGGGACCATGCTGGCCCTTTTCCAGTCCTCCAGGACCTGACCTGAGCACCACGAGTTCTCAAGCAGCCGTGCCAGTGGTTCTGCTATGACACCAGCCAATTCCTTCAGTACCCTTGGATGCAGCTCATCTGGGCCTGCTGACTTGAACACATCCAGTCCATTCAAGGTGCTTTAAGTGTGACTTCTGATTAAGTATCAGGAAATTCTCTGTGGGACCAAACTCCTGCTTCTGGGCATCTACAGAAGAACCTTAGACTTGAACATTTTAGTACCTATTTCATTCTTGAGAGTCAAGATTCTCCATCTATCTGCCCTGAGGTGCCATCTCGGGCAGGTAATCTAAAAAAACATCCAGTATGATGTATTCTGCACAGAATTTGGTGATGGTGCCCTTTGTTTTACACAATAGGCAAGCACTTAGCTGTTTGTCCAGAATGTGAGAGGCATATCACCATACTCAGTTCCTACCACGGCTTGAGCAGATATAAACATGTGTGCATACACTAATACTTCCTTGTTTTAGTCAACCATGTTTACTGTCTTAAGAAGACTCCTGTAATATATTTACTTTAAAAGACTAAAAATACAGTAAAAAAACAAATGTACCTCTCCCACAAATCCACACATTTCATTTTCAGGGTTGTCCCATGAAATCTTGATATCCATGACCTTGTGAGCCAAATAAGACTTCATATTTTCCTTGCTGAACCTAAGGCAGAGTTGGATATTCTCTTAGCACCCCTCCTTTCCTCTACTGTTTTTATGTTAAATTGCTACAATATGTTATGTTCAGTGACACCAAAGTCTGAACAAGTGGATTCATAATGTCTACAAAAGGAAACAGAGACAGAATAAAAAAATGTAAAGTACTAAACATAATATTTAAACAATTGCATAAAGAATTTAAAACGAGGCTATTATATTTCACTGCTTTACAATGCAGAGAAACAATTATTTTTATTACTCTTTATTTCTCCTATTAGTCCACTTAAAGTTTCCTTCAGAAGACTGGCAATTGGAAGCTAGTGAAGAAAATTATAAGATGTGTTTGAGTGCATGTTCATATGCCAAAGAGACCAGTTGTGTAGGATCTGTTATATAATTTTACAGGCCCACATAGATTTTTTTCTCATGGAGAATTTAATTTTAATAATTTTCTTGCTTTTACCATACTGAACTAGAGTTCAGTGTTTTGTGTCACAGTGAGAGATTTCTCTGCCACCCGCTTTTCTCCATAGACAAAGCTAATTAAATACAATGGAATGGAGATTTCAACCTTAATAAATCTGCCTTCATATTAAGTTACGGTGTCACTTTGGTACTTCCTTCAATAAAACCAGGAGGGATTGATCCTAAAGACTGTTTAATCATTGTGCATGACATTAGTAATATTTTTTTCAATCTTACCCTATCAAATTGATTGCTTAAATATGAAAATCTACATATACTGCATTAAGCAACCTGAGCTGGATGGTGAGTGCATAAGACAATTGACAGACTGTAGTACAAAATTCACTTAATTTTTTTCTTTGAAGTGTCACAAGAGAGACTGATTTGCATTGCTGCAGTACCTAATAGATCATGAAATATAACAGAATGCGTAGCAGAAAAAGTTGTCACAAAAATAAAGTACAACAATTTTCCTCTTGCTGATTTTATAAAATGTCATTCAAGACAGCTGAAATTCCTTATATAGGTCTCATTTTTGTTTTAATTTTTATAATGTAGTTAACTTTACATATACGCTTCTATGCTATTTAACCTTCATTTAGGAAAAGAAAGACAAATGTTACAGTACTACATACCAAGGCTATCATTTTACCAACACACATATATGTGCTTAACTTTCAGACTGAACACTGATACTCGCTTCAAGTGCTGAAAATAAAGTATATGTATATATATACTGATGTAGAATAGAAATCTATGGGTCATCTCCAGATCAGTTCTGTAAGTACATAAATCAGGCTATAGCCTGTTGGGGCTCTCTTGGAAAGCGAGAGATATGGGTTTCAATTTCTTAAGACTGAAGAGGGCCTAAAATTCTTGAGCATTTTTACATGTGCTCCAGGGGTAGGGTGCTTTAATTAGAGAGGCTCCAAGATCCAGTCTAATTAAAGCACTGACAACGTCTTGTATATCAGCAACTCCATGCTTCAAATTGGCAGCAGGGGTACTTTACCTAAAGCTTGTTGAACGAGCTTTAGTTAATGCACCCCTGCTGCCATTTTGAAGCACAGGGACACAGATGCATGAGATGTGGAGGCTGCTGAAGGTGGATGAATTAGCATGTTCTAGCAGACTCAATTAATTGAGGGTGCACTGCCAATTAATTGAGTCTGCTCCAACATGCTGTAATTACAGGGCAACAGAGCAGCCTCCCCTCATATCTACAGGTACCCCTTAGCTCCCTGACAGTTAGATGCCTTCACTCAGAATATGGGCCATTCATTCTGGTTCCTAAGCATGAATGCCACTTGCCCCCAGAGGCAGGGGGAGCACGTCAACTGCCTGCAGGAGGTGGTAGTGGTGGCAGGGGCATGGCAGCAGTGAGTGGGGAGCTCCTGCAGTCAGCCACCGCAGTGTCAGCAGCTGCGGGGGTGGGGTGCGGTGATCACTAACCAGTGGTCAGCAACCACCCACAGATACTGCTGGCAGCATCAGCCAGCAGTGATCAAGGACCACCTGCAGTTGCCACTGGTGGTGTTGGCAGCGGGGGGTAGGGGGGTGGGAGGGTGGTGAGTGACAACCACACGCAGGCTGCCAGCAACAGTGCAAGGGGTGCACTGCCAAGCTCAGTGGGTGTATGTGCACCCTCATGCACCCCCTATGCATCACCAATGATCCTACATGAATAGACACTTAAAGTGCTATATAAGTCAGGCATCTACATCTAGAGGGGACATTTCAGACACAAGCCTGTATATAATGTTTCCTATCAACAAGCTCTAGCCACCTCTGGGATCTCTGATCTCCACTTCCTGCATCTAAGCACCTAACTTTATATATTTGGATCCTCTCTGAGCATGCTCAAGTCTTTTCATTTACTGTCTAGGTATTCTAGGTGCCTAACTCTATGAATTTGGACAATTTGCCTCTTAATTTTCAGGTGTTACAATGCAGGCACGTATGACTAATCTAGCTCTGATTCTAAATCAACAAATTCATATAATTATTTATTAACAATTTATGTTTGCATTTGAACAGTTGGGTTAAAGAAATGACTGTTTTTCAAATAAGATTTTATTTTTAATTAAATTTTGCAGTGTAGACCTTTGCAAATCACAGTTAGAACTCAACATAACAGTTATCTTTCAGAAATATGTAAGCTAAAGTACTGGGGATTTATCTTTCTCTCACTGTTTCTTTCTCTCTTTCTTTCCAAGTCAAGTGTTGTGCCTGGAAGCTATAGTAGAAAGAAAAGCTGAATAATATCCACACCACTAAAGAGATGTTATTAACAGTTCTTCCATTATTTTTAGGTCACTTCAGATAGAGGACAAAGCTGTAAATCTAGTCAGGATCCTTCAGAATCTAAGTCAAAGGTTAAAACAGGCTATAGAAAATAAATGGATAAACTATTCCTGTGGGAGCTTTCTATATACAGTATGTTGGTGGGATATGAGTTACCACAGCAACCAAAGATCCAATATTTGAGCTTTATCTTCCTATAGTATGCTATATTACCTATGATTCATTACGCGAAGCTAGTATATTTGTATGGCCTCCTCACTTATTATATTATGACATTGAATCAATTTTTTACTTTTGCATGCCTCACTTTTAAACTGGACTCTAAGGTGCCTCATAAGCTGCATGAGCTGTCAGAATTAGATATGTGACTGGCACTTACGCATCAGACAAGCCAACAGTCCCTGACCTTGGCAGTTTCAGGGACAATCTTCTTTACATGAGAATGAATTGATTTTAAATAATTTCTGCAAACAGCTGTACTACAAGCAATAGCAAATAACAGGGCTTATTCTTTCTTCATTTTTGACAAAAAAAAAATCCCATATTTTATGGGGGAAAGTATTATGAATATTATGATTTATATGCATAGTTATAAGTATACTTTTTAGATATTTATATATTCATGTCCTTGCTTTATGTATGGTATTAGCAAAGTTGTACACAGAATTTTATAGGCAAAAAGCATGAGATTTTCTTCTCCACCACATTGGTGTGAATTTGGATTATTTTGTAGACTTCCCTGGAGGTGACATGAATGATAATTTTGAAAAAGAAATCAGAATCTGGTCTATACTTCCTGACTCAAGCAACTTACAGAAGTTGTTGCTCTTTGCCTTGTCCCCTCTGGCTTTGACCCTCCCAGTTAGTTCACATAAACTACTTAACACAACACAGAAATACTAAGTAAAAGGGTATTGCAGATGGTCAGTTTGATTAAGAGCTGAATCCTTCTAGAACCGGTGAACTCCTGACTCCAGTGATATCATGACCACAATAGGGAGTGACCAATTGCGCGGATGGTTGCAATTTGTTGAGAAGAGAAGATGTTCACTTGACAACAGATCGGATGGAGATATGATTGGCAGTTGAGTGACAGCAATGCTGCTTGAACAGTTGTCTAACTGAGTGATTGGCAGCAGCGGTGTGATATGCAGGTTTAAAAGGTACCACACATCTGAGGTGTGTATGTATTCGGGCATGTGTCTGAGACCATCTGTGTGAGCCGGTGGTGTCTGCTGTCATTTTCATGAGCCACTGGAGGAGCAGCTGGCTTTGACTGGGGGAGCAGTCAAAGTGAAGGTGAGGGAGAGTGGATGGTGAGAGTTGGGGAGGACCAGGGTGGCCAATTCCCTCTTTCTGGCATTGGTTTGGGTTAGGGCCACACAGGCCAATATCCCTTGGCTGTGTGTGAGAGACACACGTGGTAAGAGTGGGTGAGGGCTGGGGCAGCCAATCCCCTCTTTGTGGTGTTGCTACAGTGTGCAGTGTGAGGTCATCTGAAGTGGTGGAACAAATGCAAATGTAAGGTTAGTGCTATATGAAGACAGCAAGAGATAGTTTCATAGTTTCATAGTTTCTAGGGTCAGAAGGGACCTGAGTAGATCATCTAGTCCGACCCCCTGCCATGGCAGGAAAGATTACTGGAGTCAAATGACCCCAGCAAGGTGTTCATCTAACCTCCTTGTCAAGACCCCCAGGGTAGGAGCCAGCACCACTTCTCTTGGAAGTTGGTTCCAGATCCTAGCCACCCTGACCGTGAAGTAGTGCCTCCTGATATCTAGCCT
>NW_017729032.1:82156100-82192771 GCF_001723915.1 Gavialis gangeticus
ACTAGTTTGTAACAGGCCACTAGATCCCCCCTCAGCCTTCTCTTGTGGAGGCTGAACAGGTTCAGGTCCCGTAGCCTCTCCTCATAGGGCTTTCCCTGCTGCCCCCTGATCATGCGAATGGCCCTCCTCTGGACCCTCTCCATGTTGTCCACATCCCTCTTGAAGTGCAGCACCCAGAACTGGACGCAGTACTCCAGCTGCAGCCTGACCAGTGTCGCATAGAGGGGGAGGATCACCTCCTTGAACCTGCTCGAGATGCATCTGTGGATGCATGACAAGGTACGGTTGGCCTTCCTAACTGCATCCCCACACTGCCGACCCATGTTCATCTTGGATTCAGTGATGACTCCAAGATCCTTTTCTGCCTCTGTACTGACAAGAAGGGAGTTCCCCAGCTTGTAGGTATGCTGCTGGTTCTTCCTCCCCAGGTGCATCACTTTGCACTCCCCTCCTCAAAGAGTGTACAGTTTCCAAAGCTGGTAGCCAAGACTTCTGGTTATAGGCCATGGGCAAACACGTTTCACCACTTGAAGCTATGCTACTTTTTATCAAAGAGTCCAAGGTTCTTGGGCCACAGAGTACAAGTAGTAGCATGACTTTGTAGTCCAGTAAACTAGGCACTCAGCCTTTATTTTTCAATCTGAGGAATGGTTATGCATAGTTCTCCTTCTAACACAAATACCTTAATCACTAGGTCACAGAGTCACACTCCTTTCCGTTCTCATTCTGGTCCAGTGAATTTTGGGCTCTGTTCTACAACAGCAAAAAAAGTTCAACAGGATAGAATTGAACCCAGGTTTTTCACTTACTAGACAATTTATCTAACCATTGGCCTATTATAGAAAAAGGTGGGCAATAATACCACCCTGATTGTCTTTTTATAGGAAAGAGTGATCCATTCTTTCAGGTCCAAAAGGCATGAGGGGGTCTGATGTTGTGAATGCTGATCTCACATTGCTGTCTAAGTCAAGGATGCAGGGAAGCACTTAAGATGCAGAGAAGATCAGATACACCTCTCTTGCTCTTGAAGCATTTCCTCTTAGATAGTTTAGATGTTTCTGTTCTCATCTTGCTGCTGCTTTGAACCCCATGCTGAGACACACAATTCTCTGTATTCATTGTATAGTGGGGGTAGGTGCCATTATGGAGGCAGGAACCTAAAAGTCATGTGCTGTACATGGATGCTCAGTCTGCAAGGTCGTTTGTGGACCTAGTCCTCAAGAGAATTTGACACTGCCAACCCAGAATATGTAACTACAAGTTCCTTGGCATATCTGCAATATAGTACATAGCCTCATGATTTATCTAGCATGGTCACAGCTCCTTTTCATGGCACCAAACAGTGCTGCTACTGGTGCATGACTGCCATACTCATTAACAAACTAAGTCTGTAAAGATCAGAGAAATAATACAAACAAAGCAACAGAGATTAGAATCCTGATCAAGAAATAAGAAAATAAGATTCATTAAAAGATATATAAATTTATACATATATAAATAAATAATCTGTAATATCTATACTCAGGCAGACAATAGGAACCTTGAAAGAATCAATTCTGAGTGATCTAGGGCTGGTAAGGAATTGTAAATTAAACATTTGCAGGGGTATATGATAATAAAGCTGGCCAGTAGAATTTTGAGTTGTATATGCAAATACATCATATCACAAGGCAGGAATCCTAGATTTTTCCCTCCTTATCTATGTGAAAGTGTTTGATGTACTACACTCATTTCAGGGTGTTAGACTGGCAAAAAGTATTGAGAAATTGAAGGTTCAAAGAAAAGTGTCAGAAATAACTAGGAGCTGGAGTTATTGACTGAGGAGAAAAATTAAAAGAGCAAACAGAGTATAGCTTGAAAAACAGTACATTTCAGTCAATTTTGTCTTTTGTTGGATTGAGTGGCATGTCGATCAGTGTCTTAAAGACACAGAATATAGCAAAACATCAGCTTATAGATATCTGAAGAATTTAAGTTCCTAAAATGGAGATATATTATTTACTGTGGCTCATGGAGTTAGAGTTAGAGTTAGGAATAATGAGAAGAAACTGAATCAGGGAAAATGTAAACAGCATATCAGGGGGAAAAAACAAAATAACAAACACTTTCTAACCTGGATCAAACACTATCAGCAGAATCCCGTTTCACTTTAAGTACCCACATGATGCTTACCCAGCAGAGAACTGCTTCTGTATTTTAGCCTAATAGCCTAGCCCACACGGGGAGGGCCGGGAGGTGTGATTCTCTCTACCTTCCTTGAACTGTGCTCTTGCTACAAGAAAGGGAGACACTACTATGTCCTGCACATCAAGATTAGGATTTCTAACTCTGCAGCAGTTACTAAGTAAATGTCATTGTGTCCTTACAGTGAATGGGATTCTCCCTTAGACACAAAGAGAAACTGTAACTAAAGAGAAAAAACATTCGCTGTCAGGGAGATAGATTAAGAGTACATACAGGCATTATATTTAGATCAACCTAACCAGGGTTAGGTTAATCTAAATACCCACTCATGAAGGCATTCGGAGGCTTTAATTTGGCCAAAAAATGGCAGGACTGATCTAAATTAGTGCACTATCTTGATCGAGAAAGGGTTAATACAATCTAGGAAAGGGTTAACTTAAACTTGTGAACAACTCCACGAATTCATAGACTAGTCACAATCCTAAAGCTGTGCTATTCTTTCCCCAATGACCAGGCTATTTTTAACCTCCTGACCTCTCATCCTCTATCAGGCAACACTCCCTGTGAACCTACCAGCCTACCTGTAGGCCTGCCATCCCCACCAGGAACCCACCAGACCCTCCCCGTATCTTCAGTTACATACATTAAAATCCCCAGGCTGCTCCTGGCAGCAGTGAATGGCTGCACACACATCTCTTGGCAACAACTAACTGTTATATGCGTTGCTCCTGGTCCAGATAAAGGCAATTTAAAGTAAGCCTGGGTGTAGTGAATGCTTGCTTGCACCCTAAGCATTCATTTTCCTCTCTAGCTTCTGTTCCATGTTTCTGTGCTGATATATCTAAAAATCTCAGATGAGATGATATTTCATAACCTATTTGCAATTAAAAATAATGAATAAAGACCATTCGTATACATTTATTTCCTAAGCTCCAGATGCTACAAGCAATTAAAATAAAGTATTCATTACTTAAAATGGATGGAAACACATGATTTAACAAATATTATGCATCCAGTTTAATATTATCTATTGAAGTATTATATGTTACAGCATTTTGAGCAGCAAGCCTACAAAGCACTTGTATAAAATATGTTACATACTTGCATTTTTGGTTCTGGGTATGATGTAATAACTTCACGAAAATGAATAAATATTTATTGGACTAAAGAAGGAGAATGATTTTATAGCTTGATGAACAATACATTCAACCAAGAGACTGAAATACAAAGATGGTAACCAAGACTTCTGGGTACAGGCCATGAGCAAACACTTTTCACCAGTCCTGTTGAAGCTATGCTAATTTTTATCAAAGAGTTAAAGGTTCTTTGGCCACAGAGTACAGATGGTAGCATGATTCTGTAGTTCAGTAATCATGCTACCATCAGTCTCTATGGACATATCTACATGTACATTTAAGTGTGACTTAATTTAATGTGCTTTGTTAATGTGCATTAAGTGATTTTTGGTAGGTGTCTTACTGTGCAGAGACTTGGCACTAAAGTTAGTGTGCTTGGCATTAAAGTTAATGCCAAGTCCCTGCAGACCTGCCATGTGCCCGCAGTGGCTGGGGAGACACAATACTAAAGTTAGTGATGGGTCATGTCTACATGTGTGTTAATGGCTTTACTAATCATGCCTAAATTTGATACCTGAATTTGAAGATATCAATTTTAGGCATGATTACCCTAATTTCACCATTTGTAAAGTGCACTAAGGGTGCAGATATGTAGACATGCCCCTGTAATGTGCATTAAATTAGGCTAATGTGCATTAACGTGTCTTGTGTAGACACACTCTATTTCCCACTCTGAGGAATGTTTATGCATAGTTCTTTTAACACAAATGTCTTAATCACTGAGTATCTCTTAATACAAGTGCCTGTTCTAATCAATATGTATTTTACATACTAGTTGAACAGCTTCAACAGGAGACTGACAAGAAACCACAGCATGATTTTCCATAGCTCAGTGGATATCCTTGGATGTGCGTGTTCTTGATTCAAATTCTTTCCCTAACAAGGAAGAAATCTTAACCTGGATCTTCTATATTCCATGTGACCATTAGGCAGAGGCTTAAACCATTAGGGTCTACAAAGATAGACTACATTTCCCTCTGATAGGTCTAGTAGCCTTGTGCTGACAATGTCTACCTATCAAACTTCAGAGACAGGATGAATGAGGCAATCCCTAACCAGTGAATCCTGCTATATTTGATGCATTGAAAAGCTTGTAGCTGTTATGACTTGGGTGCCTATAGGTAAAAAAAATATAAGTATCTAGGGGAGTTAGTTCTGATTTTAGGCTCTTCAAAGTTTAGGTACCAGCTGAGCAGGATTTTTGATAATCTAAATGTTGTATGGATCTAAATGTTGAACTTATATATGTAGGGCTAGACTTAGAAAGCAGGTTTAGACCGAGTGTTGCCACACCTAACTTCTATATTTCTATCTGTCTCTTGGAATTGACATTTTGAATTCCATGCTGAAGCTCTCAGTAAAAAGAATTTGGACACTTGGGTACTGTTAGGGCAACAGTATTTGGATCTTGGGGAGCATTAGATTTGCAGCTGAATAAAAAGGCTATGCCCTGTGGCCTAGCAAGCTAACCACAAGGCAGAATGGTATGTTAAGAGTAACATTGCGAGATGCTTAGGCAAGCATTTTCTTAACAATATAGTACTGTTGTTAGATATATAGCTCATTGTGTCAAAGAAACAGGATGCAAACCACTGGCTATCATTAGAAGATAAAGCAGATTTTGCTTATGAATGCTTATGCTAAGCCAGCCATTCACTTATGTTAAGTAGCCATCTTAACTGTGCCAACCATTTTCAAGTGAATCTGTGTAAGTCTGTGTGCTGTGAATGAGATGAAGTCTTAGGAATGTGGAGATGGTATAACGTGGGACTGAAAAAAGAGACTGGAATGTGAAAGACAACACATTCCTGGTAACAGAATATGAGATAAACATATGCAAAAAAGGTGAATGGTGATTGGTAAAGAAGCCTCCAGTAGCTTCCAGGCTTTGGTCGAAGTCCACCCAAGTGATCAAAAGAAGCAAGGGTCAGACTCTTAGGCATGTGCTCACAGGAAAAAGACATGTAAATAAGTGAAATGCATAGGTAATTCCATGCTAATGAAATAAATAGTAAACAGAGGAGGAGCTTAAGATGGGAAGGAATAAGGGTGGAAAAAAGGAGGGACAAAGGTGGGGTAAATGTTAATGAGCATAAACCAAGGTATATAAATATGGAAAAAACTAATGTTCTCTGAGGCTCCCCAGTTTGTTGGAGCTAGTCCGAAGTTGTCTCCATTTTTAATAAAGCTGTCGATGAGGAATGTGTGCAGGTGATGTGTGATGGCATTGATCCATTGTCTCTCTAGTCATTGGGCATCGCATGGAGTCGAGGTCTGACAGGTATAAAGGAAAAGGATTCACAAAAGCTAGGAGACTGT
The DNA here is from genome assembly GCF_001723915.1 of Gavialis gangeticus. Taxonomy (NCBI): domain Eukaryota; kingdom Metazoa; phylum Chordata; order Crocodylia; family Gavialidae; genus Gavialis; species Gavialis gangeticus. Next base: position 82,161,740 of record NW_017729032.1, read on the forward strand.
ATAAGGAACCACCAAAAAGAGCCAGTACTAAGTGCCAGAGAAATGTGTTTCATACCTTAACTCTTGTCAGAATCATGTGCATCACTTGTATCCATTTATCTGTGCTACAGGCTGGCATCGCTATTAAACTGAGATCCACACTCCAGAACTCACTCCTGGATGTATGCCCATATGCCAGCCCTTTCTCATATCTGCCAGAGCCTCTCCCTCTTTTTTACAATAGTTCAATTGTTACACCATGTACCAAGAATGCAGGAAGTGCAGGTTCAATTCTCCCCTTTCTTTGAGTGACCCCAACATCATGAAAGCAATCCAAATAGCCAATGAAAGTACACTAAACACCCTGCAGTGGAATATTTCCCATTTTACATGGAGTAATAAAATATTAATTGTTCCAAAGAACAAAGAACATATCTGATTTTATAATCTAGCACAGCATTTCTCAACCCGTGGGATGTGACTGAAAAGTGGGATGGAATAATGTGTGAAAGGATAGTGAACACACTTTAAAAATGGATAAGCAAACCCTAAAAATGGATTCTCCTTTAAAGGAGAAACATGGGAAATGGTGACTTTTCCCTTGAAGACTGGCAGAGTTCCAGCCTGCAAGGGTCTGATTGGGGCTCCCCATGTCCCACACACTGAGGGGGCTGGGGCCTGGAAGTGGAGGGCAGTGGGTCAGGAGTGAGGGACACTGTCCATCAATGTTTACAAATGAGTCCCAATACAAAAATGTTTGAGAACCACTGGTCTAGCAGACTGGGAACTTGCCTAGAAGAGAAGACCTGGTTTTCAGTCCCTGCACCAGTGAATGTTTTATGCATACTAATTCAACTTTATCTAGAACATGAACTGAAATAAGGTTTTCCTCCTCCAAAGTAGCAGTGTGACAGGGCACTTAGCATGCATGTCACTTTAAGAGGAGACAAGGCTCAAGAACAGGCAGTGAACAGGGAAAACACCTGATCAGAATCAGGGTTGGGCTTGAGGTACTTATTAGCCCTGGGCCTCAGGTAGGTAACAGACAGGAAAGGAGCCCCTGAGCAGGCTGCATAGAGAGTTACTCTGGCTTACATCAAGTATGTCTGTTGTAGGCAGCCTTAGGACTGGGAGTTCAGCTTTTGGGCTGGTGGAACAGCCAGCATGCAGCTGTAGGGAAGGTAAATTGCCCAAAAAGAGCAAAGCTGACATGGGGTGAATGGGCTCCAAGGGCTTGGAACAAAATCCAGTTACAGGCAAGTCTAACTACTAAGTGGTAGTATACATGCATGATATTGCTTGCACATTTTGCTTCAGTGTATATATGTGCATAGTGGATCAGAAGAGGCTAAAAGCATGACAGTTTGGTATTCCCATGGCCTGGTTAGGACCTTTTCCTAGGAAATGGGAAACACCTTAACCAAAAGAAAGGTGAGTATTCCTTTTTGCATGTGTTTTGTATGCTGCTCAGTCAGGCAGATAGCATGTGTGGTAGATGGAGAAATGTCCTGTTCATGGGTTCTTGGCAAAGTGTATCTGTGATCAAGCCCTAAGTTCCACTGACTGTCTCAGATTTTCTTCAGTTTTCACAAATAGCTACCAAGTGATAGGTGTAGTTCATACCAAGTGGGGAAGGAGAAAAGCAGTGTAGAGTAATGGTAGAACAGGTTAAGGTTTACTTGGAGAAGCTAGATGCCTTCAAGTCAGCAGGGCCATGGGATGCACCCCTCAGGTACTGAAGGAATGGAATGAGGGAATTTCAGAACCATTGGCTATGATTTTTGAGAACTTGTGGAGGTCAAGTGATATACGGGATGAATGGAAAAAGGCAAATATAGTGCCCATCTTTAAGAAAGGGAAGGACGATGATCTGGGGCACTAGAAACTAGTCAGCCTGACCTCTATATCTGGCAAGATCATTGAGCAGGTCCTCAAGGAATCAATTTTCAAGGACCTAGAGAACAAGGTGATCAGGAGCAGTAAATGCAGGTGCACCAAGAGCAAGCCATGCCTGAACAGTCATTGATTGTGAACCATTTCTCCAGTCAATCCATTCTGGATCCTAGCCCTACCCTGTGGAGTGTCTGCAATTCCCCCCAACTTGGGGTCTTCTACAAATTTGCTAAGTATGCAGTCAATCCTATCATCTAAATCATTAAAGAAAATATTGAACAATACCAGACCCAGAGCAGACTGCGCTGCTACCTCCTCCCAACTAGACACTGAGCCATTGAGGACTATTTATTGAATACGATGATCTATATTACAGTACTTTTGTCCAGTCTGTATTAGCTTGTTGAAGAGAATGTCATGGGAGACACAGTCAAAAGCCCTGCTAAAGTCAAGGTATACCATGTCTACTGCTCTCCCCTCATCCACAGAGCTTGTCACTTTATCAGAGAAGGAAATTGGATTGTTCAGGCATGACTTGCTCTTGGTGAATCTTCATTTACTGATCTTGATCACCTTGTTCTCTAGGTCCTTCAAAATGGATTCCTTGAGGACTTGCTCAATGATCTTGCCAGATATAGATGTCAGGCTATAGAGGAACATGTGCTCTGAGAGCCACTCTAATTAAAACATCTGGAACATCTCATCAATCAGTGTCTCTGTGCTGAAAACTGGTGGCAGGGGCACTTTAACTAAAGCTCATGGCAATTACAGCATGTCAGAGCAGCTTGCTGCTCATGTATATGTTTCCAATGAGATGAGATGCAACAAGGACAAGTGCAAAGTCCTGCACTTAGGAAGGAAAAACTACATGCACAAAAACAAACCGGGCAATGACTGGTTAGGATGCAGTACTGCAGATGAGCAGGAGGAATCCCCAGCAGCTTGACTGGATACACACTTCTACCTGGGCTATCCAGCAGGATGGACCCCGTCTAGGACCGCAAGTGCAACCAAATACTTGGCAGCTCAAGTACATGACCTGCAGGCCCAAATGAAGCATGTGTAAACTGACTGATTCACTGCAGTGTTGCTGTTTAGGTACTTTTCCCAGGCTAGCCTGCCTGACCAGCAGGGATCCTGGATTTTTCTGATTTAAAAAAAATCTCCAATTTTTGGATTAAAAAAGAACCCAAAATCCACACTACCCACATTTTTCCATTATTAAAATGAAACACCACTAATATCTATCTATCTATCTATCTATCTATCTATCTATCTATCTAGTGGTATTTCATTTTAACCATGGAAAAATGTGGATAAAGTGGATTTTGGGTTCTTTTTTAATATGTATGTGCATGTGTGTGTGTATATGTATACATAAATGTGAATATATATGCGTGTGTGTGTGTGTGTATAAAAATTAGTGGTGTTTCATTTATATATATATATATATATATATATATATATATATTTCTATATTATTATGTATTATATAAATTAGTATTTTAACTTTATACTATATTATATTATATTAGAGATAGAGAAAATATCTATATCTATATAATATCTCTTATATATCTGTATATAGTGGTGTTTCAGGGTTCCTGGCATGGTAAACCACAAGCTGAATATAATCTAATAGTGTGCTCTTGTTGCAAAAAAAAGCCAATAGCATCTTAGGCTTTATTAACAGGACTGTCACTTGGAAATCAAGGGAAATTATTTTTCCATTCTATTCAGCACTGATGAGGCCTCAACTGAAGTACTATGTCGCATTTTGGAACTCACACTTCCAACAGGACATACACTGTTTGGAAAGAGTCCAATGCAGGGTAACAAAAATGTTTAGTGGCCTAGAAGGCAAGACTGATGAGGAAAGGCTGAAAGAACTATTTAGCCTGGAGAAGAGAAGACTGAGGGGGTGGATTTTAATTCTTCTGTGTATTGGATTACGAGCATATTTGCATGTGTATTTTTTATTTGCAAAGAGAATGACAAAAGTGGTGTTTAGCTATTATATTAAACATATATTATATTAAAGCCCTAGATTAGATTAACAAACCTGATTCTGTGTTCTGCCACAGATTCCCTGTGTGGCCATGAAAAAGTCACTTAAACCCTCTGTATCTCAATTTACAATATTTTTTGTTTCATGTTGTTTCCCTTTTTCCCCAGTCTATGTCCATCTCCTGTTCCTGCCAGACACTAGTTCTTATTAGGTCTGCACAGTGCCCAGCTCGTCAGACTCCTTGGCCACATCAAGCCCAGTGGGTGAAGCCCAGTGAGGCACACCACACCTGCCACATGCCTGTACCTTCTACAATGGAGGCTAAGTAGCCATCTTAATGCGGTGCTGGGTATGTATCAATAAACTGTCCCAGTGCTTTACTGAGTCTGTGCAGAAATGTCCCTTTTGTCAGACGAGGCCTTTAGGGTATATTCTTTCTTGGTCATTTAGGTACCCATTTTTTGGCCATCCAAAGGGTGTTTTTAGCACTTACGTGCTCAGAGGAATTTTATTCTTGGATGTATAGCCCTGCGTGTGTGGATCAGGATGCCCGACTATGCAGTCATGGAGACTGAGCATACTGAGAGCATCAACATGTGCCCCTGACTGTGCGATACACACTGGTACAGCACAGTCCCAGCAGTGCATGGATCATTTTTGACCCTACTACTCAGTAGCAATGAGCTACAGCACAGTAGCTTGTTGCTACTGCACAGCAGCAGCGATGTCATGGTTATTGCTCACCGATGCTACATCACTGTAGCAATGAGCTACATCACCATAGCTTGTCACTAGGGTAACATAGTGTCTTCTGTACACATACCTGAAAAGTAGCAGCAACTACATGTATATTCAACCCTTGTGGAAGCATAGCAGACTTGGACACTTGAAAATGGAGTTGACCATAATTCAGGACTTAGCCTCAACAGCAGAAAATGTCGAGGTAGGCATCCGTCTTTTTCCCTCAGCATGAAATAGGCATCTGTCTTTCTTCTCCAGAACTGAGTGGCTAGGCACTCAGCTTCAAAGCTGAAGCTCTAGATGGAGCTTAAGCCTGGATGTCTCACTTCCCAGCACAGCATTATCACCATCACACTACAGGCCAGGCAACATGCACGCCCTTTTCTGCTGCTCCTTTTGAAGCTGAGTCACTAATACAGCCATTCGAAAAATGGATGGAGGACAGCAGCACAAGGAGGAAGCTTCTGCCCAACAAGGGACACTGTCCCAGGCTCTTCTCCTTTCTAGGCAGCTCAAACCTCCTCCGGGTGGCGGTATCCCAGAACCCCAAAATCTGACTACTCAGGTGAATGACCTAGCTTCTGAGCTATAGGAACAAAAGAAAGATGTATACACCCATACCTTTGTTGTAGACTAAGTTCAATAGTTGAACATTTTGACTAACTCCATTTCAGTTGACTAAGGGTGCTGTGATTTTGCAAAGAGCAAATGAATGTGCATGGGTGCTACTCTCATGCTCAGTGTGCATAACTATGTAATCATATATACTTGTCCATATATTCAGGGCTACACATGTGGCGTAAAATCACCCTGAGCACCCAAGTGCCCAAACTACTCAAAAAGACAGCTAAAAAGGCCACTTAGGTAATCAAAAAAGATAGAACATTACCCTTAATCACTACTAAAATAACAAGTAATAAATACAAATAATGGAGAAAATTGAAAATAGAAATGGGTCAATGGACAAAAAAATATGAAAAAGGGGGAGAGTGCCTATTTGAAATACAAATTGTGATTATACAAGCCAGCATCTATTTGTGAGGTTTGTTTCAAGAAAAGATGATCCAGTGTTAATATACAGTATGGTTAAACTAGATTGCATGGACATAAAAGCAAGAAGGTGAAAGCAAAGGAAGTAAAAATATGGAAACTTCTTTGCTCCTTTTGTGGCTGTCTGGGATATTGCCTGCTAACCTGGAAACACAGCCAACCCAGACCTTGAGAACCACGCAATAATAAGAGTTTGTGGCAGGAATAATAGGAAAGAAAAATAAAAAATAATCTAATTCCTCCAACCCAACTACTATTTGTCTTGTATCTAAGTGTCTATGGGAAGTGTATCAGTGCATGGACACATTTCTAAACACATATATCTTGCTGTAATACTTCTATCTCAGACTGAAGTAAATTTTTGTTTAAATAAGGAAGGAAGGGAGAGAGGGAGGGAAAGAGGCAGGAAGGGAGAAAAAAAACCTCATATAAACCAAACATTATTCCTAGTTACTCTTTTCAGAGTCAATGGAAGAACACATAAATTAATCTTTATGGTTAATCCAGGCAACTGATGGACTGACTGATGATAAAGTAATGTTATGTTTTAACATGTTCCTTGATTGTTAGCAGTTAACTCTGCTAAGCTTATACTAGCACATAATTATATTGATGGTTTAATGCAATGCGTATAATGAGGAATTGTAACCCACAGCCACAGGCTGGTTCATTTTGCACTATACTTTTATAAAGACTTTATTTAGTGCAGATTTATCTTTAGGCTATTTTTCTATCTGGTGATGAACACTATTTTCTCACATGCAATATGCATCTTTCCATCCAGAATGTGCTCCTGGAAACTGGAGTGTGCATTACATGAAAAAAAATACAGTAAAAGCAGGTTCTGCCACTTATGGCTGAAGCCAAAGGTAAAGTCTGCAGTGATTCACAGAAGCAGAAGAATAAGCAGTCTCTGTTCTTTAGCTGCTGCTATTCAGTCAGTTACTTACTTTTTCTTCATCCCACCTTTCAAAAATAAGGTGAAAATTGTATTCCAGGGCATGCTTTATGTGAGAAAAATATATAGTAATAGAAACAGAATTAAGTTTCTAGAAGTCCAGATTGCAGATCCCTCCATTTTGAACTCCATCTTACACAAGACATTGGCCATCTTTTTCAGAACTACTTTATTAAAGTACCAGTTTAATAACCTTTTGTTTCATTTGATTTTTGAATAAAGTCTATGCCCTGCTCCATTCAATTCTGATCAACTCTTCCGTCCTTTTGGGGCCTATAAAACATATACAATACAGCCCTTGTTATTTTAAGAGGAAAGAACATCAGTGTAGAGCTTCATTCTGATGGAGACAGCTGAGCTTAGGCTAAAATAACCAACCCAGTTGTCCAAGTTGCAGCAGGGAAGGGTAGGCAGCTCACTGAGCAAAAGAAACATGGTAAGAGCAGAGTGATACCTGGGTTCAGTAAGAGAGCTAGGTGGAGAGGGGCGGAATAGGTGAATCCCAAGGAAATAAAAGCTCATCCCTTAGGCAAAGCAGGCAAGCAGGGCCAGATTCCCTAAAGAAGCAACTGCAGATTAACCAAAAACCTAGAGAGGGTTTTGCAGCACGTGGGGTAGGAGATTACATTAGAGACCAGTGGGCTTGTTTTGCCAGAGGTCTGGTGTGGCTACAAGGGTGGTGGAGGCCATTAGGTGGGGTCCCTGGGAGGTACTTCACATTGTAAAGAAGCTAAGTCCCAGAGAGAGCCCTACTGGGGTCTGGGACCTGATGTGCTGTGAGGTTTAGCTAAGACTAAATCATTAGAGACTAGAGATATCAGGCCAGCAAAGGTCAGGAACTCAGTGGGCTGAATCTACTATAGGGCCAGGGACCCAGAGCATGAAAAAACAGGGCCAAGGGCCCAGAATGTGAGAGAGGACAGACCCTAGGGGGCCCAGTGTAAAAGAGAGGCAGGGCCAAAAAGGCTAGATTAATAAAACTGGAGTGATACATGAGGTACGGGCCTGGCTATAGGAGAAGCTGGGGACCATAATTAGGAATTGTAGGGCCATGATTAGGGCCTGGAGGACAAGCCTAAGAAGAACTAAGTATCAGCAGGTCACAAGTGGTATGAACAGTGAGCACAAAATTTCTGGTAAAGGGGGATGAGGAGGACCAAGGATCTGGCTAAGTAAGTGAGGGTAGACCAGTATCATTAGATGTACTCCAAAACTCTTGGGGAATCTCTAAACATGCTACAACAGTTACATCAAGGTGTGGCAGGATCTGTGGAGATGAAGGTGGTAAAGTTTGTTTGACCACCAGGAGGGGCAAAAGCCACCCTTGAGGCTGGTCTTGCAAAGACCCCTTCCAGTGCAATGCTAGTCACATTCCAATCTGAAATGAAGCTTCATCTCTTATGAAGGAGAGAAAGATAAGAGTCAAAGTTGAATTTCTTCTAGAGACTGGTTCCAGCCTCTTAAATACAAGCATAAAGTTAAATTTCAGAAATTCATAGTGCATATCTGAGTGAAATTAAGTGCTATGAAGAAGACCAATATAACATTAGTGCATCTTTCATGTCACATTTTAGTAATGTATTGAGGTTATAAGGGAGGTTTCATTACTGAATACACTTCAGGCTGGCTCTGAGGATAAAAGGTGAATTTAACCTAACTAAGGCCTCATCTATATGTGCATGTAAAGGCATGATTGGATCTAATGTGTGATCCACAGAATTGTGCCTCCAGCCATGCACATGCACATGGTAGGAAGTATAATTGCGGGATTGCATATTAGATCCAAATGCGCCTTATTGCCAGTGTATGGGAGCCTGATTCTAGGCTCCCCCTACATTGGTAAGATGCACGCTCACATGGCTGGGAGCCCCCTTTGCTGATAGGGCTCTCAACCATAGGGACCATGCACAGCTGGGACCAAGAGTAGGGCACAACCAGGACTGAGAGTCCCATCAGGTGTGGGACTCTCAGCAGCTACAAATCTCCCAGTGACTATATGGGGTGCTTCCCTACCTCTGTGACTGAGAGACCGCATTGGCTGCAATCTCTCAGCCCCAGGGGTATGTAGTGCTCCCCAGCAGCTGGGAGATCACAGCAGCTGTGATCTCCCAGCTGCAGGACATGCAAATTAAAGCTGGATAGAAACCAGCTCTAAAGTTGTTCTACATTTCTGAGCAATAACTTTATAGCTGGTTGAATATTTTAAAGATGTGATAGTTAATTTGCACATGTAGCCAGTCGAAATGCATTGTATAAGTAACAAGGTAATAGTGCAATAGATATAATGTGCAGAGGAGGCCTTAGTATCATACAGCCCTATGGTCACACGAAGTGTACAGAGTTTGAAAAGCAAACCTTCTAAATTAGAGAAACACATGGAAGGAACATTTCTCACTTTCCAGAGCTTCTAGACCAAAGCAAAATAGTAAGTAAATAAACAGAAATAAGTAAAAATAAGACAGCTTTGTTTTCACTTTGCCTCACTAATGTTTATCCAGTGGAAACATGAGACTCTAAACCAGGGGTGGGCAAAATTTATCTTGGCCCAGGAGCTGGATCTGGTCTGCCAAGGGATTTTATCCAGCCCACAGTGGGTCTCTCAGCCCTGCCTGAAACAGGCATGAGGGCAGCCCAGGTTGTGGTGCATGCAGCTGGTTCTACTACCCCATGTACACAGTGGGGCTGGGGCAGCAAGCCAGATCAGCATCACCCTCGCCACCACACCAGGCCAGGTCAGCACCCCCTTGGCCCACAACAACTCACCAAACTCCCTAAGAGGCCCTCCAGCCCAAATAATTACCCTCCCTGGCTCTAAACACATGAGAAAAAACAAAATTGCAATAGCTAACTTTTATAATCATGCTTTATTTAGGAGCCAAATTAAAACTTTGAGTTATATGTAACACAAAAGACCTTGTAATTTATAGCTAAACCTTTACATTTGCTGAATGATCTTCCTGCAAATTCTCATTTCCTTCATTGATGCTTTCAAGCACCTAAAAGGTGCTCAAGGCTTTCCAGAGTTGTCCCTTAAGTGAGATTTTTACACCACTAATTCTAATACCTTTCTGTAATACATCTGCAAGTACATAGGCAGAGCCACTGCTGAATGTCTTCTAGATTATGATCTCCTGAAGATGAGTGGGATACAATGGTTAATTACTTTGTTCCCCAAATACTGAACTCTCAACAAATTTAAGGGGTAAGGAGCACAAATCCATACATTTGTTTACAGACACCAGTTTGCCACAGACTACTGGGATTATCAGCATTGTATTCCATATCCAGTCAGAATCCAAATTCAGACACTCACAGAGTTTTGGTATTTGGCTGCTGGGTATCCTAAATTATAGATGGAAAGCTGTACTGCCAGATGAACTTGGAATCTCAAACGAAAGGAATGCTGCTGGTTTTTAAAATATGTCCAACCTAGAAGATGAGTTTATTTTTCCTTGACTTATTTGTGGAAGCCCAGACCTTGAGAGCCATTTTTAAACATGTCAAATGAGTCAAATTGTAGGGGAGATTTTTTGTTCCATTTATCAGACCCTAGTGCAAAGGTGTAGATTAACTCCAAAGTGCCCATTTGGATGTTTTTAAAAAATCTCTAAAAGTTATATCATCAAACTATTACTTTCCCTTCCTCCCATCTCTTCTCTCCAATCCCCAAGATTCCAGAGGTGGAAGAATGCAATGTGTTCTAGTGATCTTCATCTCACAGATGGTATTTTGTGGATGGTTGCCAACTGGCAATATGTAAAAGCAGCTCCTAGAAACAGAGAAGCAGGGAAGTATCTGGTACTGTCTCTGCTGTTTGCAACCAAGTATCTATCCCTTTTGCTACAAATACATTTTTAAAAGAGTGAAATGCCTTCTGAAGTGAACGACTGGAATACCATCATTTCTGTCACTATCCTCTGCATATTTCTAAAGCACTGTTCTTTCAGTATCTAGGCAACACACACACCCTAACCATTCAGTGAAAACCCTTTTATTTCCCTTTTGTATGACTATTATTGCATAAAGATATATTTATGTAGTGTACTTCTAAGAAAAGAGGCAGAACTCCAGGTATCTGTAGAGAAAAGAAGCATGGAAACTTGTGAGTTTCATCATGAGGCTCCACCCCAATGAAAATCAGTGGAGTGTGCTTGAGCAGTTCCCCATGAGCAATACTTATGTGAAAAGAGTGTTCAGGATTATATTAGGAGGAAAAAAAGAGAAAGAACTCTTGTACAATGTTGAATGAAATTGAATGTGAATAGAATTAGTGAAGGTTGAAATATACATATGCATGAACATGTAGATGAAGTGTGGTGAATTCTTTAAACATATTCAGACAAACAAAAAGCAACCAGCTGCTGCTAAATCATCCCTAAAGTATTCCTCCATAGAATAGCCTCCCTGGCTTCATGTATGTAAATTTTGATTGCTTCACAGCCTTTTTTTTACATCTCTGGTCTTTTAATCCATTTTATATTAGAGATGTCTTCAATATATTGGATATACTTGTTGCAAAAAATATTCTGCTTTATCTGCATTTATCATATTTATTTAACTGAATTTCTGTTGAATGAATAATCAATTTGGTCCATACACAAAGAAGTATTCACTAAGCAACAGATGTACTATATGCCAAATTCATTTCAGTGTAACTTCACTGAACACAGTAGTGTTACATCAGGGATATTTTTTTCCCCTTGACTTCAATAAATGACTTGATACAGTGCCTACATGAAATATTCATTCAAATTAGTTTGTAAATGAGGAATCCCACATGGACAGAATTCTGCCTAAATCATTATTATTTATTATTTGTATTAGTTGAGGACTAGGATGTCCCAAATGAAAATGAGTTTTTATTTTAAGTGCTGCACAAGCACATAGAGATTCTCTTCCTTCCATCCCACCGTAAATTTCCATGCTAAACTGTAAATCAAAAAGAGCAGAAATTAAACAGGATAGAGAGGTAAGGAAATTGATCCAAAAATTGATCCAAAAAGTGCCAAAGTGCTGCCTAACCATACGGAATGGTCCTCAACTCAAAATTTAGAACTCCCAAAACCCTGCTCTGGTACTAACTGCTCTGATAACTATAGTGAGCCCATAGAAGTCTACATTTTTCCAAGTAAAATTCCTTCTGAGTAAAATAGTTTATCTTCCACATATAACACTCAATGCACAGCTTACACATATGCCCCATTAGGATCCATAAAGTAGGCATTTCTTCACCTATCTTTTTTACAAAGCTTACTCTGGGAGGTGTCCTCAGTGGAGAAAGCACACTTGGAAAATGAGGAGCTAGGAATGGTCTCCCCCCACCTTAGATTCAGTACTTTACAGTAATTAGAACACTTAATTTGCTGTGGGCACCATGGATCCTAGCCTATAAAGTGTAGGGTGTTCTTAATTCATTTTATTGCTGCTGTCATACTACTTAAATATTTATTAGAGAAGAGGGAATAATCATGATTCTCTAACCTGATGGTTACAGATTTTATTTGGGAAGGGAGACATGGGAGTCTATGTCCCTATGATTGTTTAAGTATCTTTGGGAGCATCTACATGTCACCCTATGGCAACATTGTTACTGTGCTGTGCTTTAGTACTTCTTTTGGAAGCACTGAAGCATGGCACAGTAACCGCCCATACTGCGTTGTGTGCATGGTGCACAGTTTTAGCCACTAGTTTGCCATAGCAGTGCAGTAAAACTGGAAAGCACTCCACCATGGCAGAGTAGCGGCCAGTCACATGTAGACTCATGTGATCACTACATCACTGTACCATGTCATACAGTGACATACTGTGTTGCTACAGTGACATGTAGATGTGTCCTTTACGAAGAAGCCATAGGTGCAAGAGCTAGAAACTAGGGTTCTTGAATCATCAGGCTATACTCATTCTTTTACTGCCTGGCTCAATAAGTATTAAATATTGTATTTTCTAAAATTGAACAGTTTCAACTGGAGTAAATGACAGAACTCACCATAGGACACCTTGAATAGTTCACTGATTAGAGCACTGACTTAGAAGGAAAGCCATTTGTGCTAAAAGTCTATCTCCACATGAGGCAATGAATGATTACTCACCTATCTGAAGTGAGTGCTCTAACCTATGAGCTCCTGGATACAGAGGGTCATTTCATTCTGTTTATCTATTTATTGCTTGGAGGGTGTGTAACCATCCGAGGGCTCATCAGCATAGTCTGCTGCCCCTAGCAGTCAAACCTAATTTGTTGGCCCTCCCCTCATCCAAAGGTGCTTACTTCTCTCTCACCTGCCATGACCTGATGGTATTGAAAGTACGGAGTAGAACCTTAGTCCTGCAGGAGAGGAGCAACTTTAAGTTCCTCTCTCAGCATGCACACATCTGGGCTGTCTTTGAAGTCTTCCCTATGGCTCTGAAGACTCTAGTTCTGATCAGCAGTCCAATGGGCTCTCTCACCCGAACCAGCAGTCCCATGGGGTGAATTCCCTCAGTTTGGTTCATTGAGCAGGCCAAAACAAAAACTACTTGTACAAAGCTAGGATGAGGCCTACCCTTGCTATATTGATACTGCCTTTCCTTCACAGCCTACTCCTACAATTTCAGCCACCTCCCACTCCTGCAAACAGCCAGTGGGGTTTAGTGTCCCTACAAACATTCCTGGTGGGTCTCAGCTGCTTTGCAGGCAGTCCTAGCCTTTTGTGAAAGCAAGTGCCCAGTCTGTTTAAGAAAAGCAACAATGTTCCCAGAGGACTGAACATCTACAATCCTCTAACTACTACACACAACTCCAGATATGCTTCACAACTATGCAGGAGAACTTCAGAAAAACTTAGAAATCATCTTCTTCACCTAACCTATTCCAAAAGAGATCAACTCAAGAAGGAAATCAACACATGCTGCAACAACTTAAAAGGGAAAAAACCAGATATCTTCCCAAACATTATACATTGTAAATAAAGAAACTACCAAAGATTTTCTACAACATCCATCCAACATAAAAAAAAAGAAATGGAACCCATTACTTCAGGAACAACTTGCCCAACCACAAAACAACCATCAGAAAAACAACACCAACAGCTTACAACATTCCAACTCATACTCAATAAAACTGAAAGAACCAATTAGTCTTCAAATATTATCCCCACACAGTCATAAGTGTGGATAATATTTTTCAAAGCTGAAAAATCTCTTTCTAAAGGCCTGAATTTCTGTCTAGAAAAATTCTCTAATAAAATACTACACAGTAGAGAACTAGAAGAATTCTTCTGATGTCTCCTCCTCAAGGAATATTTCCACAACCGAAATGAATCCACTTTCAACAACACTTCATCTTTTGAAAATGTCAAGGAAAAGTTCAATGTTTGATAGCAGTGCTATCGAAGAGGTTGGCAATCATGGTAGGAATGAAGAGAAATACAACAGGACAAAATGTACTGAGGATTAGGTCTACAAAATTTACAAAAAATTCACTCACTCCAAAAAACCTTGTATCCTTCTTTTACAGCCATAAAAGAAGTCATCCATCTAAAGGAACATATAAGAACATTAAAAAATAAAATCATCATTAACATGGAGTAAAGGTTGCCAGGATGCTAAATTAAGCAGAACTTAAACTTTGGAAAACCAGGAAAAGAGTAGAATCTTGGAAAAGAGGGCTGGAAAGGACCCCAAATAGTTTAGTCCAAAACCCTGCTCAAGGCAGGATATTTCCCATCTAAACCATCTCAAATAAAATATTTGCCCAATTGGCACTCAGATATTTACAATGATTGAGCTTATATATCTAGGCAATCTTTCCTGTGTTTAAACATCCTTTCTTCCTCAGTTCACCCTAATGTCTTACCTAAGTCTCCCAGGATTAAATTTAAGCTTCTTACTTTTTGTCCTGTTCTCTGTGGACAAAGTGAACAACTGATAACTATCTTCTTCCTAGCCTTTCTTTTTGCATTTGAAGACTGTTATGAAACCCACCTTTCAGTCTTCTCTTTTAGAGGTTAAATAATCTCAGTTCTTGCAATTCTTCTCACATGCTAGGTTTACTGGACCCCTAATAATAACATGTGAGCTCCTCTGGGCTCAGTCCAGTTTGTCCACATCCTTCTTGAAATGCACTGCCCCAAACTGGACATGATATTTTATGTAAGATAAGTTATGTAAGTTGTGAAGAAAGTAGAAGAAACACTTCCTGTGACTTGCCTACAAAACACCTGTTAACATATCCCAGTATGTTCTCCATCTCTTTTGCAGAAGTATTACACTGTTGAATCATATTGTTATCTCACTACAAATCTCACATCTGTTTTTTGAAGTCTTATATCCCAAGAATTGCAAACTGGACATAGTAGAGAGGCTTGTGTGATATCAATGACCTTGAAAGCAACTTCATCTGTAGTTTTGTACTCCTGGTAGGGTCATCCATGGTGGCAAAGTTTCCAGGCTCATACTTATTTTTATTCTGAAAAAAAAATAAAAACCCTCAATGGCAGAGCAGGAGGATGAGGGCAGCATACCTTACAATGGTTGCAAAGGCAGATGAAGGCTGCAGCTGTATAGAAATCTATCATCAGGAATCCTGGTTTTCTCTGATAAAAAAAAAATCCCCAAGCTTTGGATTAATAAATTAACCCCAAATCCAGATTTTTCCATGACTAAAAATAAATACTTCTATCTATCTATCTATCTATCTATCTATCTATCTATCTATCTATTAGTGGTGTTTCATTTTAATCATGGAAAAATCTGGATTTGGGATTACTTTTAAAACCCAGAATTTGGGAGGGGGTGGGGGAAGGGAGGAGGAGGGATGGGATTATCAGAGAAAACCAGGATTGCTGCTGATCATCTAGATTTTCCTTGCCATTGGCTTAAGGTTTCCTTCCTGCAAAATATTGTGCAGGTGCTGATGTGCAGTAGGATTCTCCTGTTAAATGAAGACACACATAGATGTCTTACTTTGGTAGCAAGTCCTACAGCAGTGGGCCAGTGGGATGCGAGCAGGTGCTAATGATTACTAGAAGCCTCTATTTATGGATCTATACAGAGAGAATAATTGTATGAAGGTAATTTTGTACTTGGAACTGAGGTCTACTACTTGGCAGCCAGACAGGCCTTAGGTTCCCATCTGCTCAACCCATATGGGCAGAGGACTAGAAAAGGTGCCCTAAACAAATTCTGTATCATTTTACTTGACTAGAAATTTGTATCCAGTGGGCTCACTCTATCTGCGTTCCAAAATCAAGTAATGAAGATAACCTGGAATAATGGTGCAGTAACAGCCCATACTAGACCATGCTGCCCACGCAAGGTTATGTTTAGCTGCAACATGTGTTGCTACAGTGACATAGCTGTGGCATCATGGTTTTTGCCATTAATGCTACCTTGCCATAGCTCATTGCTATGATGACACAGTGTCATGTGTAGACGCATCCACTGAATCCCAATGTAGTTTCAAATGACTCAGTGATGACTTGTACAATAGATACAATTTTGTTACTAGAGAATGGCAGCAGTGCTGCAAGCAATACCATGAGTCCCTGCACCTTATGGAATAAAATCAGATCAACTAGGCCTTGCTTACTTTTGACAAATCCATGTTGGTTGTTAAATATCACCCAGCTATCTTCCTGGTACCCACAAATCAAATGCTTGATTATATGCTCCAGTATCTTTAGAGGTGTTAAAAAGGTACCCACTCACATAACCCTAACTTTACATCATAGAACTGTGTAGCTTGTAACAGAAGTTGGTCATGTTTATTATAAAGTCTATTAGTAGTTATGTGGGAGATGATCTTTCAGTTTAAATGAGAGCATAGGAATTATAAAAGGAATAAGGACAGAGTGTTCTTTCTCTGTATCAGACTAAATGTTTAGCTGTAGAGCACCTGCTCTAGAGCACCAGGCAGTTCCTGTTTGGCACAGGTGAAAGGTGAAATGTACTTGAGTAATAGTACCCCATAGTCGCATGATGCATACAAGAGGGGAGAATGTGGTGATAATGGGCACATACATCCCAAATCCCTGTCACCTTGACACACGTCCCCAGAGTCCCGTAACTTTCCTTATGCTTCACTTCCTCTTGGCCTCTCATTCACTTTCCTTTCTTCAGCTACTTATGCCCACTCATCCCTCTCCTCATAATCCCTCTATTTTACCACTGACCTAAACTACTCTCTTCCATTCCCCCAAACTCCTCTCTTCTGTAATCCTCTGCCCCTCCAACCAAGCATTTCAATGAGTGACTTAAGCTATGGAGAGATCCACCTTCTAATTGGTTTCAATACCCTCCTCACCCTTCCCAGAACCCCTCATCCATACCTACTACCCTCTGCCTCACCTCTGTGCTTGCTAGTGGCTGCCCATGCTGTCTGTCCCAGGGGAGCAGACAGGGAAGGGTTAACCTATCTACCTGGCTACCTCTGCCAGTGGGCTGGGTTCAACCTGGAGAAGTGCAGCAGCAACCTGGCAGTGGCAGCAACAGGGGTTGGGAAGGCAAGTGAATCCTCCCCTGTCTGCTCTCTCAGGACAGATTGGACAGTCACAAGTAGGTGGAGTGGAGTGATTTCCCAAGGGGTAGGGAGATCCATGGGGGCAGAGGAGAACTGGATGTGGGGGGCGGGAATGAAGAGCCCTAGGGGGCAGGAGGCTAGGAGAAGCCCTGTCCGGAGGTGTGGGGGATTCTTATCTTTTAGTCCCCCAGGCTGCTATTGACTTGAACGTGTGACTGCTCGAGCTAGTACTAACAGGCTACATCTACTCATGCACTTTACTAGGGAGCTGACTAATTTAGCATTGAATTTAATGTGATGTGCTAATTGCACATGTAGATACACCCACACTGATCAACATTTGAGCAGCTCACAGTGTAAAGTGTAACAAGGGCCTAGTAGACATGCCAAAAAACGTGGTAAAGAGCAAAGAAAGGCAGCCCAGAACAGAGAACAGAATGTGAAGAAAATGAATATAACTGAGGTAAATTATCTCAGGGGTAGTGGCAACCCCAGCAGTTAAAGCAACCACGAAGAGGTGAATAATGTAGTCAAGAATATAGGGAGTAATCCTGTATTAGCAAAAGTATTGATCAAATGGCTGAATACTATAAGCCAGACAATATTTTGATTTCTAAAAGGCCATTTCGTATTTCTTGATTGGCGTGGTCTTTGTACTTTAACTTGTTTTATAGACTGTTTTTTTTTGATAAAGCTCAGCTGCATCATTTACTTTCTTAAGCATTGATCCCTAAGGCATTTTGAAAGGTATGGTGAAGTCCTTAAACCTCTCATTTTTCCACTTGACACCTCAGGAGGCTCATAGCACTCGATTTCCTGTCCCTTGCTGATGTAACTTCCCTATATGGAAAAATCACTTCCTGCTCCCCAACACCTCAAGATGAAAAGGTAAATTATCCCTGGCTTCTGTTCAAGGAAAGACCAGCAAAATAAACTGTAAAATGCCTGATGACTGCATGCATACTTTAAAGAGACAAAGAAAAACAAATCAGGCTACTAAAGAATTATTTCTTCCTGAAAATGTGTTTCTAAAAGCTACATAGCATACCTATAGCTTAGTCTTTTTCTAAACTGCCTAAAGTTGACATGACTTCTTAGAAAAACTCATAGAATAATTCTAAGATGAAATTTCAACAGCCACTAGGGAAGGTTTTGATGTTCTGGGAACTGAGAAGTCAGGTATTACCATCTTTGGCAATCAAGCAAAGAAGAAAAACCCCCTAATCTATGTGCAACAATAGACCAACACTGGATGTGTCTATATGTGCTTCACTGTGCTGTTGGTACTGTAAAATCATTTAGTACTTGCTTTAGCAATCTCACTGGTGCATGGGCCATCTCCAACTCTATTGCACAGTAACAATGAGCTACTGCACAGTTGCTTATTGTTACTGTGCAGTAGCGGTGGCATCGTGGTTAGTGCCTACTGGTGCTATGTTGTCATAGCAATGAGCTACATTGCCATAGTTTGTCACTACAGTGATGTAGTGTTTCATGTAGATGCACCCACACAGAAGGAAAACTTACCATTCTGATCATCCATCATTAAGCATGAGGTCTAATAACTAAACAAGATCCTATATAGTAGTACCAGATTCAGGTACCACCCCCACCGTGCAAAAATGGAAATCCTAACTCAGAGCCTAATTTTCTCTTAACAGAGGGAAAGCATTTCCATTGGTTTCAGTGGATGCTGGACTAGACTATTATGCTTCAGGCTATGTGACTGATCAAGGAGCCACTAAGAATGGCAAGCTGTAAGAATTTGATGCTGGTGATTCTTATTCTATTTTAACATTTAGTTGTTTATATTTGCTTTATTTTCATTTCACTGGTGTTACTGGGCATGTGTAGATGAAATAGGGGCCCTAAGTTGAAGCAGTGGGTTTTTAAAAACACCGCTTCAATTTAGGGCTGATTAAATCCCCCACGTGCTTTCCTCCGCAGCAGCAGTGCCCCCACCCACAGGTGGCATCTGCCCACAGGCACCCGGTGCAGGTGGTCCCTGGGGGCACTGCAGCTGTGGAGGGAGGCACCAGATCCCTGCACAGCTCAGGTAGACAGGCAGGCTTCAGGCCAGGTGAGGGTGGGAGGGAGTCATGCTCACTACGCTTTTTTCCCCCCTCTCTTGGGCAGAGCCTGCCTTCCCAGACTGCTGCAAGGCTGCCTGCAGGGATTCCTCTTCAGAGGAGTTTTAGTTTGCTGCATCCCAAGTCGTTTAAGGTGCATTATGCCGTTGAATTTCCTACCGCAGCTGGAATTAATGTGCAATATGCTGCTAAGGCATGCAAACACCAACACCATTAAAATGCTGCAAAAACATTTAGCCTGCTTTAAAGTGTCATGCACACATACCCTTGTTTTGTCTACACACAGCCATTTTTATTGGTTTATACTATGTTAAGAAATAGACCCCTCAACTGAGAATGAGGTAGTCCCATTTTGCTGAGCACTCTACATACATAGACTAAGGTGCAGATCATGCCCCAAAGCTATAAGCTTATGATGAAAGGTGAATATTGGAGTAGAGTACTGTTACGAGACACGTTTTTAGAGTTTGCTCTTGGGACGTATTTTATTTAAAATTTTTATCAGAAATCTTGGTACTAGAACCTGATGGCTCCTCATTCAATTTGAAGATGACACAGCTAGGGGCTATTGCAAATAAAAAAAAGAGGATTAGAACCTATTGGCCTTTTCACAACTGTATTTCTCTAGTGGCTCCCTGATACCTGTGACTGACCAAACCACCCTGATGTTGTAGCGATGAGTCCTTGCTTTTTAAGCACATGGTTTTGGGTGTGTCTACACATGTTACTATGGCAACATTGTTACTATGCTGTCATTTAGTGAAAGTGCATGGTTTTTTTGTGATACTTTTTTGTGAACATAAAATATGTCATCATGGATCATTTGAGTGCAAACCACAGGTTCAAATATTTTGTTAGGATGTATTGATCACAGTACAATAGTCCATACCACTGTGTTTGCTATTCCCATTTTTGGAATCACTTCTGTAATAAAAGTGAATGCAGAGGAAAAATGAGCATTCAATGAAACCTGAAAATCAAATAAAAAAATAAAATGAAATAGTTTTAACAGTTATGCTTGAAGCCAAGCAACACAATTATTGGGAGGAATCATTATGGGTACAAAGTAGTCTTAAATGCACATTATTTAGTGATACTATAATTTTAGTTATATTAAATTAATGGTTATATTGTCTTGGTTATTAACTTAATAAAGCATAAAAATAAAATTATTGTTATTTATACATAGTTTTATGTGTAACAAACAGTAGTATATGTGGAAAATAAAGATTTTCAAATCAATGTATAAACCAGTTATAAAATTATGATAGTGATTGGTTACAATTTGATCTCACCCTAGCAGAGTGTGGAATTGTTGCCCCAAAAGTTAAAAAGAATAATTTACTGAGGAATGAAGTTAGGTTTAATAAGAGCCAAAGGGAAAAGTAAAGGAGTCGTATTAATTAGGTACTTTTATATTAAATTAATGTAGATCAAAGTTTTAAGAGCACTAAGAACTCCAAACAGACATGTTCTTGAAAAAAATTTTTTAAAACAGCCAAAGAATTTTAGATATACCAGATTTTAACTTTACATGCAAATAATATTGCTTTTTTGATTTTTGGGATTGTTATTAATGAGACATATTGTATGATTTTTACACATATTGATAGATTTTATAGGAAAGTCCAGGGACAGTATTGTTTTGAGGTTGAAGCAACCAAATTGATGTGCTACTTGTTATTCTGTTGAAGTGCATGATAATAACTGAATTCACTGCCTGATTAAAATGTTAAGGAAATATATTCCTTTTACAGTTTGCTATTTTTTGATTTTTCCACAAATATGTGGCTTAGCAAAGAATTCTTTAATAAATTACATCACAAAAAGGAAGTTTATATGAGGTGAAACTTGGACAATAACTAGAGAAGAATATAAGAGCATTGCTTGGGCATGCAGGGATGAAATCAGGAAGGCCAGCCAAAGCACAATTGGAATTGCAGCTAGCAAAGGATGTGATGGGTAGCAAGAAGGATTTCTACAAGTATGTTAGTAGCATGAGAAGGATCAGGGAAAGTGTGGGTCCCTTACTGAATGGGGGAGTCAACCTTGTGACAGAGGATGCAGAAAAGGCTGAAGTTCTCAATGCCTTTTTCACATCAGTCTTCACAGGCAAGGTGAGCTCCCACACCATTTCAACAGGCAGCACAGTATGGGAAGGAGGTGAGCAGCCAACAGTGGCAGAAGAACAGGTCTATTTAGAGAAGAACAGGACTATTTAGAGAAGCTGGACATGCACTAGTCCATGGGGCCAGATGGGATGCACCCAAAGGTACTGAGGGAGTTGGCTGATATGATTTCAGAGCCACTGGCTATCATCTTTGAAAACACATGATGATCATGAGAAGTCCTGGATGACTGAAAAAGGGCAAACATAATGCCCATATTTAAGAAAGAGAAAATGGAGGATCCAGGGAACTACAGACCAGTCATCTTCACCTCAATCCTCAGAAAAAATCATGGAGAAGATCCTCAAGAAATCTATTTTTAAGCACTTGGAGGAGAAAGAGGTGAATAGGAACAGTCAGCATGGATTCACCAGGGACAAGTCATGCCTGACCAACCTGATTGCCTTCTATGATGACGTGACTGGCTCTATGGATACAGGGAGACCAGTGGGTGTGGTATACCTTGATTTTGCAAGGTTTTTGATAGTATCGCTCAACATTCTCACAGGCAACCTAAAGAAGTATGGGCTGGATGAATGGACTTTAAGGTGGATAGAAAACTGGCAGGAGCAGCGGGTTCAGACAGTAGTAATCAATGGCTCAATGTCTAGTTAGCAGCTGTTATCAAGTGGAGTGGGATAGGGGTCAGTCCTGGGGCTGGTTTTGTTCAATATATTCATCAATGACCTGAAAGATGGCATAGCATGCAAGCATGCAAGTTTGCAGATGACACCAAGCTGCAGGTAGTAGAAGATATACTGGAGGGTAGGGCTAGGATTCAGAGTGACCTAGACAATTTGGAGGATTGGGGCAAAAGGAATCTCATGAGGTTCAACAAGGACAAGTGTAAAGTCCTGGACTTAGGACAGACCAACAGAACAACAGTACAGGCTGGGGGCTGACTGGCTGGGCAACCACTCTGCAGAAAAGGACCTAGGGGTTATAGTGGATAATAAGCTGAATCTGAGCCAGCAGTGTGCCCTTGTTGCCAAGAAGGTTAATGGAATACTGGGCTGCATTTGTAGGTGCGTTGGCAGTAAGTCAAGGAAAGTGATTATCCCCCTCTATTCAGCGCTGGTGAGGCCACATCTGGAATATTGTGTCCAGTTCTGGCCCCCCACTACAGAAAGGATGTGGACAAATTGGAGAAAGTCCAGCGGAGAGTAACAAAAATGGTAAGGGGGCTGGGGCACATGACTTATGAGAACAGGCTGAGGGAAATGGGCTTATTTAGTCTAGAGAATAGGAGACTGAGAGGAGATTTAATATTAGGGCTGTGAGAATCTTCAGTCACTGATTTGATTTGGAAGAGATTTGGCCTGATTCAGTGGCCATATCTCCGAATCCAAATTGACTCAGGAGACCCATTAATCTATCCGAATCTAATTGGAAACCTCTGATTCGATTAGGAAAGATTCTATGATTTGGCCATAGACTCAGCTTTGTATGTTTTTTCTACATACCTTGAGGTATACCAGGAGTGGCTCATGAATGCTGAGATGGTGAGGTGGATGGAATGTCCCATGGGAGCATGGGTGGTCCCCCGCAAGTTCAGCAGCAGACCCAGAAATGGACCAGAAATACTTGTCCACTTCTGGGTCCATCATGGAGCACATGGGGGACCCCCCCAGCCCCTGGCTCAGTGACTGGTGCCTTCTGGGTCTTGGAGGGCACCCAGTGTCCCTCCAAGGCAGATCACTGAGCTGGGAGCATGCGGAGTGGGGGGATCCCCTGTGCACTTGGTGGCGGACCTGGAAGTGAACAGGAAGTACTTCTGGTCCACTTCTGGGACCCCTGCTAAGTGTGCAGGGGACTCCCCTGTGTTCCTGTGGGACACTCCATCTGCTCCACCATCTCAGCTTTCACAAGTTACACCTGGTACCTCAAGGTATATAGAAAAAACACATAAAGCTGTGTCTATGGCTGAATCATCGAATCTTTCCAAATCAATCTGGGGGCTTCCGATTTGATTCAGAGACATTAATGGGTCTCATGATACAATTTGGTTTCGGAGATTCAGCCTCTGAATTGGGCTGAATCTCTTCCGAATCAAATCAGCAACCGAAGCTTCGCACAGTCCTACTATTAAATCTCCTCTTAGTCTCTTATTCTCTAGATTAAGTAAGTCCATTTCCCCCAGTTTGCCTTGAGTAGTTTCATAGTTAGAAGGGTCAGAAGGGACCTGAGCAGATCATCAAATGCGACCCTCTGCCATGGCAGGAAAGAGTACTGGGGTCAAATGGCCCCAGCAAGGTTATTGTCTAGCCTTATCTTAAAGACCCCCAGGGTAGGAGCCAGCTCCACTTCTCTTGGAAGTTGGTTCCAGTCCCTAGCTGCCCTGACAGTGAAGTAGCGCCTTCTGGTGTCTAATCTGAATTTACCCTCTGCCAGCTTGTGACCATTATTTCTAGTCACTCCTGGTAGTGCTTGGGGGAACAGGGACTCCCCCAATGCCTGCTGGTCCCCTCTGACTAGTTTTTAACAGGCCACTAGATCCCCCCTCAGCCTTCTTTTGTGGAGGTTGAACAGGTTCAGGTCCTGTATCCTCTCCTCGTAGGGCCTGCCCTGCTGTCCCCGATCATGTAAGTGGCCCTCCTCTGGACCCTCTCCATGTTGTCCACATCCCTGTTGAAGTGCGGCACCCAGAACTGGATGTAGTACTCTAGCTGTGGCCTGACCAGTGTCACATAGAGTAGATCCCTTTAATTTGCTGCTGAATCTCAAGGTTGCTCCAAGCATAGGCAGTCAAGCCTACTCATTGAGATCAAGGACAAGTGGTCCAAGCAACCAGAAATAAGCATCAAGGGCCAGGACATCAACACCCAATAATCCTGTTGCTGGAACAGGACCCTACATAAAGTGGAAGGGTTATATAGCCCTCCAGTCAGGGGTTTGTAGCTCCCTTTAGTCTGTCATATATCATATGCTTCAATAGAAACCTCACAGGAGAGCCCAATTTGAATGGGGACTGGTGTTCGCCTGGATTCCTGGTGTTATTAGAATCTTGGTTTCTGCTTGTGAGTTTAAAAGATTTGGGTTCCCAGAGTTCCAGGCATCATACGCTTAAAAATTAAGTATTTTGGTTCCTGCCTTATAGGCACCTAAATCCTTTACTGGATCATGATCTTATATAAAATGGAGTTATATGTCAAAGACACTATTAATGGACATAGATTTTATTTGTTTTGATGTTTATGTTTATTCCAATACTTGATTGATAATGCAGTTTTTGATCAGGACGCTCTACCATGATATGATATTTTCGGTTAAACAACTGCAAGAGAAGTCTAGAGAAAAACTACTATATCTACCTTTTATTGATCTGATGAAGGCCTTCCATACAGTCAACGGACAGGACCTTTTTACTCTCTTGAAGAAATAACTGTCTCCTGTGACAGGGGAACATCTTGGGGCTGGTCCAAACATTGGCCCACCCACCTCTCTAGGGCAGCCCACCTACCTTACTCGCCTGCCATGCCTTTGTTGTAACCAAGTTAAATAGTTGTTCCTAGGTGAGAGGCTGCCCATTTAATGCTTTGATGCCAAGAGTGTAATGCATGGCTCCATACTATCCCTACACCATGTCCCAGGCCTTGTGTATGGCATCACTATATGACTGTGCCCCACACTGCACCTCACTATAATCCCATGTGACATTTAGACCCGAACCTAGATCTCTCCTACTCAGGCGGCCTAACCTCCACCACCATCCTGGGCTGCAAACTCCCTAGACCCCTTTCCCTCTTGGCAGTGGCTCCCTCCAGTACATTTGACCTCACCAGTCCTGGTCTCGCCTTTAGCCCTGTTGGGACTCTAGTCCCCTGGCTCTTGCCCTCATGGTGGGCATTCTTGCCCTTTGACCCTAATGGTCCTGGCCCCAGCATGGGCCAGTCAAGTTTCTATGGGTAGGTTCTTGAGTGGCTAGCCCTCTCTCCCAGATGGGTCTGCCTTCTTGGGCCCCTCTACACACACTATTCTCACTCTCTGACCTCTCTTTGGTTTCTCTGGGCCCCTCCTGGGCCCGCTGTTCTGCTCTCACAGGACTCACTCATTCTCTGCCCCTTACTGAGTCACAACTCCAGCCCCTCACTAGGTTTCTTGGGCCATACAGCCTTGGGCTTCAGGTATCTGATGATGTGCAAGGAACACTAGCCTGTCCTATCCCCAGAGCAACCCACCAGGTCATGGGGGACTGAGGCTATTTGGCACCCCATCCTTGCCTTTCACCGGGGAGGCACAGGTGTGGCATTTCCTGGAGATTGCCCCACCACAGGCAGCCCTACCACACCATCCAATCCCAGCAGGGTGTAGTTGTAGGTCATACCCCAGGACCAGGAACTTCCTCCACCCCCATAGTTCTTACCTTTGACCTCCAAGTGTTCTGGGAGCAGTACTCCGGCTGGGAGATGTTCACCTTCTGGCTTCCCAGAACTGGCCAGTTCTTCTTTTAGGGCCTGTCTTATACACTGACTGCCTAGTCCTACACCAATCAGGCAGCCTCCTGGGTGCCATATGACTACCTGATTGGGTCTGCTCCCACCTGCAGGCTGATCTGCAGCCTGATTAAGCATCTTAAATTAACCACCTGTGCCCTGCCACATCCTCCCAAACTGCTGTACATCATTCGCTCATTACATCAAGGTATGAAGGCAACTGTAGTGTATAGAAACAAAGAATCAAATGCCCTTGGCATCATTAACAGGATGAAACAGGGTGTGTCTTAGCTTTTGTGCTCTTTAACATCTACATTTTTTTCCTGCTTCTTCATGCATTCAAGGACAACAATGATGGCACTTCTCTTGAAACTAGACTGGATGGAGGCTTGTTCAACAGCCTGTTCAACAGCTTGTTCAACAGCTGGCTCTGTGAGATTTTATTTGTTGATGGCACAGCCTTGGTTGTGAATATTCACTACAAAATCACTTGGGCAGATCTTCTAAGTCCTGCAAGAACTTCAGGTTGACAATTAGTCTCAAGGGTTAGTGATAGAAGTTACACATAAACCAGTTTAAGTGATCAGGAACTTGCTTAACCCAGTAACACAACAGAAGTTCAGTGTAAATAAACCACTTTCACAATGACCAAAACTGGTTTAAGATAAAGCTGGTTGGATATAGTTTCAGACTTAACTGATTTAGGTCAAACCCATTTATGGAACTTCTGTTCCAGATCAAGAAGACTGTGATCATGTACCAAGGGATAGAAGAACTAATACCTGATATCACTCTTGAGTATACATCTTTTGGCATTTCAACAACTTTTGTTATTTGGTTTTATGAGCAACAGGAATCTTGACCTTCAGACTAAACTGACTAACAGAATCAGAAAAGAGGCTAAGAATGTTGGGCTATTACAGAAATGTGCATGGAATAACAGCAAACTATCAGCTAAGGTGAAAATGTGAATCTACAAGACGTGCATGCTGTCATCCCTGATTTATGGTTCAGAAACATGGATTACATATGCTAGGCATATAAAAAGCCTTAACAGCTTCCACATGAGATGATTGCATAAGATTCTGAAAATAAAGTGGGAAGACAAAATACCAAACACAGAGATGCTGGAGCATGGACTGACACACTTAGGAACTGCTATCAAGAAGAGGAGGCTGTGATGTCTCGGCCCTGTCAAGAGAATGAGAAGAAAGCATATTCCCAAGACTATTTTATGTAAAGAGATTTGAGATGGCTTTAGAAAGTGGGGTCACCCTCTAGGGTGGCACCATGATGTGTGCAAAAATTATATGAAGTTGTTCAACGTAAATGTAGAATGCTGGGAGGTGTGCATAGAATCCTATCTGACCTGGAGGGAACATTTGGCACTGGGTGCAGCACAAAATGAAGCTGCTTTGATCCAGAGGATGGTAGCAAAGAAAGAAAGAAGGAAGCAGCATGCTATAAACTTGGGCTTCAACTCAGACAACATAATTAATTCGTGAAACTTGTAACAAGCTGTATCTCTCTCAAATGGGCTTGTTAGCCACAAGTGGATTCATCAAGCAACTGATTAGACCTCTTACATATATACCATGATCCAGAGGATCGCCGGTTGTCTGTGAATGATTAAGGAATATTTTATGAGTTAAAATACACACTTCGCTTCATTACAATAAGAAGAATATCAATATAAGGAAAGGTGAAAGCAATAGCCTACCTCTGTAGACTATTAATTCAGTACTATACCTCCTGGAATTTTTTGTCATTTATTGCTTCTGAAGAATTTATCACTTGAAATATTCTGGTGATAATGGACTTTAAGCCATACAGACTCTCCAAATCACTGGATTAAAAAATCTACTCTATGGTCTGTAGTCCCTGAAGCACGTTTTAATGGTGCTACTGAAAGGGTATCAATCATTTAGGAATCATTCTACAAATACAGATTTGAGAACAAGCTCTCTAATATGGTTAAATGTTCACATTTTCACCTGCATAATTTAAGTAGAAAGTTAGGTACAGGATATCTAATAGCCATAATATCAATTCCAAAACTATTTAAGCCATATAATTTTGTTTTTTATTTTATAAAACAGACACCTTGTTGTAATATATATAAATACTATTATTTAGTGATTTTATCAGTTGAAGTAGATTATTTGTATCCAGTGGTTTCCTAGCAATAACTCTAAATTAAAACACATTTGATTTATTCGTAGTACATAACATTTTAATATTTTCCACTTGCAGTGGTCTAAGGCATGCTGTCTTAAATGTAGATCTTTGCCTAACTCCAAAGATGCCTATGTGAAATTTCGCTGACTCTCAAACAAATCCTAGAAAAAAATACAGATTTAATCACCTTTACACCTGGGACAGCTGACCTTTCAAGAGGGACTACAAGCATCACTACTATAGGTAATATTTTAAGTAAAAAAAATCCACGATAATTTTATTTTTAATGTAGTTATAAGTGAAATACTTGACATTTTTTAAATGTATTTGTATCATATGAATGGCTATAAACCAGTAAACTATGATCCTTCTGGCTATGAGCCACTATGCAGTATTATCACTCAGTGTTTGGATTCCATTTTCCCCATCAGAGCATTGGTAAAGATTGCAGCTTTCGATTAACTGCTGTGTTGCCTGATGGACACCACATTCACACAGGGGGATGTACAAGGTGTTCATCTGGTACAGTGCTGTTTTGAAGCACCTGTATTGAGATCTCAGTCTGTTCAGCTTGACCCACACTTCTCTTGACCTAAGATCCTGACAATGGGGCACTCACTTGGTGTTGGTATGAAATGCTGTGGAAATAGATTTGAGACCGGATTACTCTGTACAATGGCTACCTATACATGTGCTTGGAGTTGGTGGGCAGAAGGCATTTTAATTAGAGTGTTTCCCAGGTAGCCACTGTAATTCAAACACCGCACCTTGGTATATGTGACCAAGAATATGAGAATATGAGAATCCCACTCTCTACATAAATGGCATCAGCCATTAGCAAATTCTGCTTGAGAAGGACTCTTGTGTCCTCCTCCTTTGGCATCAAATAGTTGCTAGTCAGTTGAGACTGACACTGTATTAAACATCCACCAAGGAAGTTCTCCCCACCCCCCACAATGCTTCCAGACCCAAACTGTAGCTTATTGAGTGTAACTACACAGAATCAAAACTATGTTTAAAAAACAGCAAAAAAGTGAAAAAATGCAGTTTTGCAGCTACTAAATTGCCATATACTTACAGAAGGATTAAATGGCCTTATAAATCCATATAGTCCATATGAATAAATCCATATAAATAGATATGCAGAAGCAGTGAAAAAGCATTCGTCAAGATTCTGAAAACCAGAGCCCACACTGGGTCCCTTGGCCTCGCAGATATTTTATTCCTCTACTGAAGCATGCTCGTTTGTCTGTTACCTATATAATAAGACTTTAGAATATAAATTTGCGATTACACTAATGTTGTTCCAAATAAGCAAAAATTGATTGTTTGAAATCTAGGAGGATTTGAGCTATGTATCTTTCTTTAGCAACACTGCAGTAGAGGTATTGATTTGCACAGTATAAAACATTTTAAGTAATTTACTGTAATCTATTTTTGCATACTTGAAATTATACTTGTTTTAATAATATGAATATGCCCCATGCTAATTTCCTTTTTCTCAAAGTATAAAATGTTATGCATACTTTCATTTCCAACAGAACTACATTTAGTTGCTGTTGTGTTTTAATTATAGTAAAATATTGTATTTTCTGTCCTTTTTTGTTCTTTAACATTAACTTATCAGGAAGTGTCTGAATGATAGGGATTTAAGAGAATGAAGACAATTTTTAAAATTTTAAAATGAATGATGAGATAAAACTTAAACATTAGCTGATTATTCTTTTTTGATTTTCATAGCATATTCTATACCCAAAGGTTTCATAATGTCCTAGTAACTCTGCCTTCATTTTTAAAGCCTAACATTTTTGTTTATTTATTTACATAAGAAATAAGACTATGCATAATGCTGGGAGGTAGTTTCACATGTGACATATATCAGGATTGCTTTTTTTCAAAGTCTTCCTCAGTGGCTTTGGGTGTTAGCTGCATACAAAGCTGCAGATTTTGACTGGTTCTCTCAGTGCTTCTCCTGGAATTTAAACCCAGTGGTTCCTGGCTACAGGGTCTTGCCCCTCCACTCAGGGTCAGACTGATTACCATATCTAGGGTCAGGAAGGAATTTTACTCTACAGTCAGATTGGTATGGATTGTGGGGGGTGGGGGGGGTCCCCTTCCTCTGAAGCAGAGGCATGGCCCTCTTCATGGGATTTTTTGAACATATATCAATAATCTGTGCAGTATCAGGACATTAGCCACCATGGTCCTCCTGCTTTACTTCTGGCAGGTTAGAGTGTTATGTCTTAGGTTTTGTGTCAGGGTTGACTGTAGTTTTGCTAAAAAGGTTAGACAATGTGTAACCTTCACTGGCATGCCAAGCTGGGCAATATGCTGGATTCTGGATCCACAGGGTTCCAGTAGCCCTAGAAATCCTCTTAGGCCAGTCTGCTGACTGAGGTGTCGCTTGAAGAAGTGAGTCCCTCAACCTCACTGCCCAAGAATTTACTTTAATTTCACGAAACAAATGGCCTTCTTTATTATACACAACTATATACAGAAAAGAAATGATTAATCAAGAGAAAAAAATATATGCATATAATATCAATAGTTAATTAAAAAAACAACACTTTGAATACAATTTACAACTGCAACAATAAATGAATAATTCCACTATACTGGGTGGTCCCATTTGCATCAAACAACCTCAATGATTACTTTCACCTTGTTATAACACTTTAAAACAGTTTTCCCTCCCCTATAACCCCAGCTGATTTCCTTCTAGTCATACACTCTTCCCCTAACAATAAATGGCAACACAGCTTCAACTGTGTGATGCTGCAGCTAGTAAAGCAAGCAAAATACTGGCTTGCATCCATAGATGCTTCTCAAGCAGATCCCGGGATGTCATTCTCCTGTTGGCCTTGGTGAAGCCGCAGCTGGAATACTGCATCCAGTTTTGGGCTCCGCAATTCAAAAAGGATGTGGAGAAGCTTGAGAGGGTGCAGAGGAGAGCCATGTGCATGATCAGAGGGCAGAAAAACAGACCTTATGATGAGAGGCTGAGAGCCATGGGGCTATTCAGCCTGGAAAAGCGCAGGC
>NW_017729032.1:82197771-82220179 GCF_001723915.1 Gavialis gangeticus
TGAGAGGGTGCAGAGGAGAGCCATGTGCGTGATCAGAGGGCAGAAAAACAGACCTTATGATGAGAGGCTGAGAGCCATGGGGCTATTCAGCCTGGAAAAGCGCAGGCTCAGGGGTGATCTGGTGGCCACCTATAAGCTTATCAAGGGTGCTCATCAGGTTCTGGGGGAATGACTGTTCTCCAGAGCCCCCCAAGGGATGACAAGATCAAATGGTCACAAACTTCACTGTGACTGGTTCAGGCTGGACTTAAGAAAGAACTTCACTGTCTGAGCCCCCAAGGTTTGGAACAGACTGCCACCTGAGGTGGTTCAAGTGCCCACTTTGAACACCTTCAAAACACATGTGGATGTTTATCTTGCTGGGATCCTATGATCCCTGCTGACTTCCTGTCCCTGGGGCAGGGGGCTGGACTTGGTGATCCTCCAGGGTCCCTTCCAGCCCAAATGTCTATGAAATCTATGAAGAACTATGATCCACCACTAGGTGGCAGAGGCAAGGCTTCTCCAGCTCTGGGGAAGGTGGACTCTTTGCTCTTTCTTGGTAACTAAGCAAGAAAAACAAGTCTCTGATCAGCCACTGAACATAATAGGCTTCTTTTCTTTAGTTTCCTTCTGAAAAATACACTTCCTGCAAACACTAGGGGTTGTGTCCCCTCACACCTATGCAGATTTGGGATTTTCAGAGCCCGCTCCCTCTCTGGGCTGTCTCTCTCCACAAGCACCTCCACATGCAGACAGGGTCTCTGCAGGTCTCTGTTTCTGAAGTACAAACCTTTCCTGCCCAAACAGAGGACTTTCCTCTGCAGGTTCTTGACAAGGAAGCTTCTCCAAGCCCCGAAGTAGCTTATCAACACTTCCCGACTCTTTCCCTGGGTACCTGTGTCCCTGATTACACAGATCTGAGCCAGGTGAGGAATCATCTTCTCCTGGGATGACTCAGGATTCCCTCTGTCCTGAAGTCTGCTCCCCAGCAAGCCTCAGCTCTATTCCCTCTGCCTGGGGGGAACGAGGGGCTGAGTCTCTCTTCAGGCTGGTGTAGCTCTCCTGCAGCTTCTTTCTTCAGCTGCTTTTCCATCCCTTAGCTTTTATGGCTCCATAGTAACCAATCAGAGCCTGGGGTTTGCAATGGGGGCTCTGGTAACAGTTCCATTCCTCCAGTAAAAAGGAGAACAGCATTGTGCACAGAATACCCTCCATTTGGAAAAGCTATTGCACCGTCTGCAAACATTTTGCCTCCCTTCTTGCAAAGTTCTTTGACATAGCTCACCCATTCAGCTTGAAGCCTTTGCAGGTTGCTATTACAAATGGATTTCTATAGGATGGTTTTGATAGGAATAATCTTGCCTCAGGCAGGAAGTTGAACTAGATGGCCTTTCCAGGTCCCTTCCAAACCTACTTCTCTATTATTCCCTATAAATCCTGATATTTAGAGTCTCATCCTACAAAGGTATTGAATTACCTGATTTCAAATGAAGCATTCAGCAGGACAAAAAGAATTTCAAAGTATTAATCAACTCCCATTACAGTCAATGGATGAGTTTCTCCACTGCTCTTTAGACTTATTTTGCCCTAAAAACTGAAAACTCCTTGCGCAGATACCATGGAGAACTTGTCTTTGGAGAATCCTGAAAAATACACAAGTAAAAATCCAGACAAGGGATAGGGATCTCCTAGATGTTCAGCTGCAGTGGGATGATTAAAAGTAGTGGCTAGAGACAAAGGCACCCCCAGAAGGGCAACCCCAGAAAGTTGCTCTAAGTTTTGGGGGTGCTTCTAAAACAACAAACTTTGGGAACAGATATATGCTGGGAGTTAATTTTGTTAGAATATTTAATATAGTGAAGAGGAATAGTTTACTGGGTGGTTTGCATGAATAGAGGTACTGAACTGAATCTTTATTCAAACCTTATTGAAAGTGACAATGGCACTCTCAAAACTTCAAAAATAAGTGTTCCCATATAGAATTCAGTTGACTCCACACAAAAAGAAAGAAAGACTTTGACTTTTAAGAGACGTTTATTCTGGGAAGGATGACAAATGGTGGGCAGTAGAAATTATGTACAGTTCGGTCTGAGGACCTGGGTCTCGAGGACAAGGCCTGGGCTCATGGCCTGCAAGGCCTGCCCACACACTTTAGACAAAAAAAAAACCAACACAAAGAATAAAAGAAGTATTTACATATATACAGTTCTTGCCAGTGGGGACACCCAGGGGGGCCTCAGGACATCAGGGGTTGGCCGTCCTGGACAAAGCCCAAGGTCTCGGCTTGCTGGGTGCACCTCCACATCTTGAGGAGCTGGTGACGTCACAGGGCACGGAGCAGGCATCCCACCTCGACTCAGCACAGTACTCCCTCAATGGCTCAGCGTTCCTCAAAGGTGGACACCATCTGCTGGAGGACTGCATGCTCGAATTCAAGAGAAAGGTGGGCCCACAACAGCAGGTGGAAAAGCTGCAGGGTGTTGCGCATCCTGGTCCCGGTGAGCTGGTTCTGCCAACTCTTCAGGGTGGCCATCTTGGCCTGGCCCACCAGGAAGTTGGCCAGGCTGACTGTGGCCAGCTCAGCTGCCCGGTACGGGAAGAAGTAGATGTAGGTTTCCTCTGAGAAGTCCCGGCCCAGAGCCTGAAGTAGCACCTCAAGGACAGCAAAGAGTGGCTGCAGCCAGGGGCAGCTGAGAAAGGTGTGGAAAATGTCCTCTTCCCACACCCCTGGGCAGAAGGGGCAGGTCACTGAGCCCACCAGGTCCAGGTGGCGCACAAAGGTGCCAGTGGCCAGGATGCCATGCACCAATCTCCACTGGAGGTCACTGGTCTTCTTGGCAGTGGGCTCCTTGTACAGCGTGTGCCACGCTGGGGTCCCGGGCCACGCCAGGCACTGCCACCATACAGTGTTCGGGTGGCTGGCCAGCACCTGGGCATGCTGGGTACGCACCACCCACATGTAGAGTCCCTTCCGAGGCAGCATGCCAAAGGGGAAGCCTGTATTGCTGCTGGGGGGTACAGGGAGCCTGAGCAGTGTGTTGGGCCAGTCAGCCAGCTCACTGGCCACTGCTGGGATGACCGGCAGTAGTGTGAAGGCATCACCTGCGGCGTCTGCAGTGGGGAGGGTCTGGTGAGCCTGGATGTAGCCTTCTAGGGTGGTTGCTGCTTCTATTGGGAGGGCGGCCCTAACAGCTTGCAGAACCCAGCCCACAGGGTTTTCGGGTGACAGCCAGCCTGACTGATCAGGATCCAGGAGGTGCCCCAGGCAGGTGGTGTGCTCCTCGATGAGAGCAGCCATGAGGCTGGTGTAGGCCAGACACAGCATGACATGCTACAGGGCCAGGTTGTGGACTAGGGGCTCCTGAAGCAGTTGCATGAAATACAGGCAGGCACTGGCTTGGGGACAAAGTTGGAAGGCAGCCTGCCAGGCCCACACCATGCTGTGGTAGAGTGGGAGAAGAACTGCGCCATTCAAGGAGGTGATGTTCAGCATAAACAGCTCCTGGTCAAAGCCAAGGGCCCCTACTAGGGGCAGGAACCAGCACACCAGCTGCTGCCATGGGAGGCGAAGGTCCACATAGACATCCCCATGCCAAGTGCCCTGGCTCCTGGCAGCCATCCTGGGCAGGAGAGTGTTAAACTCTCCCACAGAGGCTGCTACAGGAAAAAAAAAAGGGCCTCAGGCTGAAGCTGGGGACTGGGAGGGGGCTAAAAGAGCCCCAAAATCAGCCCCAGGGGGGAGAAATAGCCCTGCAGGGGCTGAAGGCAAGCCCAAAGGCAGGAGGAGGTGGCAGAGACCACGGTAAGAGGCTCTGGAGAGGGAGACAGCAGAAATCAAAGGAAGAGCAAAGGCAGGAGTGGGGGAGGGGCAGAGGCAAACGAGGATGCTAGAGCCCAGGGGGAGAAGCTCAGAAAGTGGGGGAAAGGGGCAGAGAGGGGGTTCCCAAGCACAGGCTGGGGAGAAGCAAGGTTTAGCAGTGTGGGAAGAGGAACAAGGAGGGCAGAGAGTGTGGTGGGGGATGTGTAAAAGGGACCAGAGCTGGAGGAGCTCAGAAGGGCTTCACCTGTCAGTGGCCATCTTAAAAGAAAGAAAGAAAGAATATGTATTTTCTACTTATGTTAAACATGGTAATTGTGCACGCAAGCACTTTCAGTTTTTGACAGGTGGGAATTAGTAGCAAGGAATCTATTTTGCATCTCGATGAGGGATAAAATACATCTGGGAGGACTAAATCTGAGGTTGTTTAGTTTACACCTGCACTGAAATTTTCAACATAATTAGTGATATAATTGAACTTAGTAATTAAGGGTCTGAATGTGCATGCACTTATGTATATGAACAACTTTGCTTGAGAAATGGGTCCTTATTTATAGTCTTTGTGACATTTCTTCTTGAACTTTAGCTGGTTTTGTTGTTATGTGGTAAGGAATCTGAAACAAGCACATGGTGCCTATTCCATCAGACATCTGCAAATCTATAATTGCTTGTTGGTGTGACTCATAACACTCATTAAAGAATGTAGCAAGCTTTTTAATCTCCAGAAATGTAAATTGTTTTTTTTTTTTTTAGATATAGTTTAAAACAGAGCAATGGTGGGATTAATCTTGGTATCCTATCACCAACAATTTTACGGGCATAAAGGAAAGTTAAAGAAACTTGCTGGTGAGTTTATAATGAGCTTAAATATACTTGTTGATTTATCCAGAAAAAGGTTTTATATATCATTTACTTGTTTATAATCTTAAATTTATAATCTTGTTTATAACCTTAAATTTAACCTTTCATATATCTGCTTTCTTGTAACTGTTTAAACCTTTTTTTAGTCTTATAAAATTGTCAACTCAATAGTATATTGTAGCAATGAGTTCTACAGACTCATTTGTTTGCATTTTCTTATCATTTTGATATATGTTCCCAACCACTGTCATGAGCTGTTCCTTATTTTTGCATTATGAAAAAGAACAAATATTTTAGTCTGAATTTACTAATTAAATATTTTTTCTGTTGCATTCATAGTAGTATATAATGTCATTCTGACATTTCCTAATTTTCTCCTTTCTAAATACAATAGTGAGGTTCTGGAACAATAATAGGTTTTCTCCATGTTTTTCCTAACTACTTTTAAGATAGAGCTTGATCAATGTAATGGGATTATATGCTATGATTGCTTGCAATAGTGGGTAACTAAACTCAATAACCGAGGAGGTCCCATACAGTGTGTTTGTATAAAATTTCCCATCTTTTCAATTGATCTTTATGCAAAAATGTTCTTATTCCTCTATTTGTAGGTCCTTTTTTAAGCTGTATGGGGGGAGGGGGGGGGAGTAACATATAAGGAGACAAAAGCGTGATAATCTGCTTCTCTTGAAATTAATGGAAATTTCATTTTTTACTTTAATGATCCAGGTTTCTACCCAAGCGTACCAGGATGAAACATGTTTTTACAGATTACACTTCTCAGTAAATGTCTTTTTAATATTTTAATATTATTTTGTACTCCTATGTAATATATATATTTGATCCACAGTTCTATTTTATAATTCTTCTAACTGGTGACAGTTAATTTAGAACCTGTGGTTGTCTCTAGAAATTCAAATTATTCCTTCCAAAGTATATTACCTTGCATTTGTCAACACTGAATTTAATCTGCCACACTGCTGCCAAATCAACTAGGTTTATGATATCCCATTACATGCTTCTCTACTCTTGCTTCATTTTAAATATTTTTCAATCAATTTCATATTTTGACACCACACTGTTTACTCCCTTCTCCTTATTGAACACTCATTCTACTATTGAATCTAAGGGCATTTCACTGAATCATCATCATCAACATCATCACTACTGAAAAGTTTCAATCAAACTGAGCTCACAGTATGTTAGCTGCTATACAGAAAGCAACTAAGAAACATTCCCTTCCCAAAAGAGTTTACAATCACGTGGCACATCTACACATGCATTAACACACTTTAGTTAATGCTTATTAAATCTAGTACCTCCAGGCATTTATACATGTGTTCGGGGCGGGGCAGGGAGGGGGATGATTTAATTAAAGTGTCTCCGAGAACCACTCTAATTAAAGCACCTGGAGTGTCATGTGTATCAGTGTCGCCATGCTGAAAAATGGTGGCCAGAGACTCTTTAACTAAAGCTCATCAAATGACCTTCAAAGTGCCCCGACTGGCATTTTTCAGTGCGGTGATGGTGATACATGTGACAATGGAGAGTGCAGTAATTACCATGCTCCAGGAGACTCTGGTAATCCAGTTTGCTCCAACACACTGTAATTACAGTGCATCAAAGCAGCCTCAATGTACATGTATAGGCACCCTCCAATGTGAGGTACTAGAAAAATTAACATTAGCCTATTTCCATGCACATTAACTGAAGAGCACAGTTTTGAAGTGATGCTTAATGCACATTATCCTATTTTAATGCACATTAGCAAAAAAGCAATTTTTAGTGACACTTTAATGCACATTAAAATGCAGATTAAAGGGCACATATAGACACACCCTAAATTCCTAATTCAGCTAACACTAAATTAACAAAGTAGGAGGGAAGACTTTTGAAAGACACAGAACAGCCAAGGTGGTGTCATGGTGGGTGTCTATTATAGATCAACAAACAAGGTAGAAAAGGGGGTGGCCAAACCTTTTTTTTAACAAATAACCAAATATGCAAGTCACAGGATCTAGTGCTTATTGATATGTGTTGGTGGGAAGGTGGTTAACCATAATAGTCTGAAGTTAAGCAGAAGACAGGGGAGGGTGACACCTTCAGACTAATTAGTTCAGATGGGCACAAGCACTCAGAAGCAACAACCTACTTCATCAAATGCTCCTGGAAGGGCAGGACAGGAAATTCAGCATTTCTTAAATTGTGCAAATTTCTGGTGCATACATGAACTAGAAGTGGTTTTCTTGACTTTCCTCTGAATAATAAGGAAAAATTGCTGGAGAATCTGAAGCTGGGTCAACTTTAGTGACAAAAGAGAAGAAATGAGTTTGTGATCTTATGGAAAGCAATAAAGCAGGATAAAAGCATGGGATTTCAGAAAAGCAGATATTAACTTCAGAGAATCATATGGGAGCATGGTCACCCCAAAGCAAAAGAACAATAGGAAGCTTAGTCAGATACCTACTTGGTTAAATCATGAGCTCTTTAGAAATGTTGTGGACAAATTGCAAAGAGTTAAGAAAGATTTTTTTTTAGAAAAGACCAAAAGATTAGAGATATAGAAAATTTGTCACACAAAGAATGATTGGAAGAACTGGGATTATTTAGTCTAAAGAAGAGAAGATGGAGGGATGATTTCTTAAGAGTCTTCATGTACTAAATATGGTGTTAGAAAGTGGAAGATGATAGATTGTTCTTTGTATCCCCAGGGGATTGAACAAGAAGTAATGGTCTTAAATCTCCACAAAGGATACTGAGGTTAGATATTATAAATATTTTTTTTTAAGAAAGAAGGGGGCTAAGCACTGGAAAACATTACCTCCAGAAATTGTGGTAATCCATATCACAAGGCATTTTTAAGTGCAAGTTAGTCAAACGTTTGTCTGAAATTTTTTATTCTCTCTTGAGCTTGAGGTCAGACTAGAACATTTCTTGAGGTTGCTTCTAGCAATATTTTCCCATGAGTCTGTGAAATTAAAGGAAGGATTATTATGGACTCCAGGGGGAAGTAGATCAGTGTAAACATCTCTGTGTTACCTTAAGCGGATGCCTACATCTTGAGGGGATGTCTTCAGTGAGCCCACCTCTAGGACCTGACAGTTTGACCATAGATGTCAACTACTAATGGCATGGACCCTTGTCTTGCCCGCCACACTTTGATGTAAAATATCTAAGATAATGTTTCTGTTTTAATGTGCCATTAATTGTTTAGTCAAGTGGTGTTCCTTGGGGCTCCACTTCCCTTTGCACCCCATCCAAACACCAACCTGATAGTGTCAGCCTTTATTAGGTTATTAGGGTCACCAGTGCACCACCAAGTCCCCACGTACTTGATGCGATGTCAATCGAAGCCAAAAGCCCCCACTCAATTCAGTCTTCCAGGGTGTCAGGCTAGTTCTATTCACAGTCCTATGCCCCCAGCTGGGGCTTCACTTCTCATTAAACTACTAAGGGCTATATACCCTATATGTTGTTTGAGGCTTGCAGGAGAATCCTTTCTCTGTGCCTCAAGCAACTCATGATTCCTTCTCTTACAGGATACCAAGGGCTCCTTGCTGCTTGGCTGGGTCAGCAGCAGGTCTGGAGCTCTCATTCATTATCTCCCAGGTAAGTAGAAAGACTTCTCTGAGTCTTTACAGGCAGGAACTGCAACCCATTTCTTCCATCTGCCCCTGCCAGGGCAAGCTATACTGGTAGCCAGCTTTTTCCCCGCTGTAATTCCTCTTCCAGGCTCTTCTTCCATTGGGCCAGGCATACCTTTATGATGTGCTCCAGTGTGCACACAGCCAGCTGGAGCTGGCATGCACTGATAAAGTGTGGCAGCAATGTGCCAGGCTTCCCACAACCATGCCACTGACATGCCTCCTGATAAGCCTTGGGGTTGCGGTTCCTGGTGCTTCTGGGTCATTCACTGCCTTGGCAGCTCATGTCTCATCACCACAACCAGGTCTGAAGGTCTTGATCCTATGCCCAGGTACAGACATTACACTTTTACTGGTATATGTTCTTGGAAACTGGTCTAAACCCATAACAGTACAGAAGTTCGGCGCACATAGACTGGTTTAAAATGGCAGAACCCAGGCTGAGAGAGACCTGGATTGATGTGTACTCACATTTAATTAATTTAGATTAGACTCAAACTTCTGTACCAGATCCCTTATCAGTTCATGTTAGGTCATTGTCTGTTGGCATCTCAGGTGCCTTTAAGCCTCCCCTTGGCTCCCTGTTGCAGGGAAGCTTGCTACCATTTGCCCTGCCATGCTCCCAGCCAGCTCTTCCCCTGGGTTCTCACAGAATTGAGTAAGCACAGTGACTGACCACAATGCAGCAGTTGGGTGAGGCATGCTCAGCTGTGCCCTGCAGCCCAGTCAGGCTACCTAGGTCTTTTCCCAGTCATGGGGCATGGCTTTCCCAGTGGATTGTGCAGAACCCTACCGAGGGACCTCCATGGCCCCGCAAGCAGGCACAGCACCAAGGAGTATGGCCAGGCTTCAGAGGATGGGTGAGCTGCCTGCAGTTGATGATGTTGGCACTCACTCTGGCTGGACAGTTCTGACTCAGGGCTCTCGGGGTGCGAGAGTTCATTGAGTGCACGTTCCTTGCTGTGACCTGGTCGTTGGAAAGCTACCGTTGGGTAAAGAATCACCCTTTCCCTGTCTGAGGTGCTGAGTTCCTACGCAGAGAAAAGCTAGAAATCCTCAGGGATTGTCATAGGATTTCTCCTGCTGACTAAGCCCAGGGTTTTCTTGCTCCCATCTGTTGTTTCTGGGTTATCTGTGAACTTGTGCAGCAGTTAACTGTGGAGTGACCGAAGCTCATTGTAATGTGTAGTTGATTGGTTGTGTGACCAGGGACATTGAGTTTGGCATCTGCATCAGGTTATTGTCCCGTTGGGTGTATTTTATTGTATTGCAGCTCGGGTGTGAATATTGTGTCAGGTAGTTGTTGTGCGGGTTTTGTTGTGTAATACAGCTTATATTACTCAACCTACCTGTGTTGTAGTGTGTAGTAACTCTTCCTAACTCTGAGTAGGGTCGGACTGTAGATCAATGCTCAGGGAAATTAACTTACTTTAATGCCCCAAACCTGACTACCTGTGGGTCATAGAGGATTAACAACCCTTTGGATTAATTAATTATTTGGTGTCCCCACAGGCAGTCCTTCAATGCCTTGAGCTTTTTGAATGTCTGTACTTTGCTTATATTTTGCTTCAAAAGGGATTCCACACAGGCAAAGTGGAGACAATTGTAGAATCTAAATAAAGACAGGATGAAATGGATATGCCTAGAGGGAGTAGAAAAACACTAGCTACTGCTGGATGCAGTAGTTGAAGAACCAAAAGCAATGTAGCTGTGTTCAGCCCAAGGTAATTATCTCTCCTAAAAAAGGTCCTATTAGATTGATAGGGAATGCAGCACTAACATAACTATAATTATTCTAGTTCCCAAACAAGATACATTTACATATGAACAACTGGTTTTTGTAAATCTTCCCAACTAGATAACTATATGCATCACCTAGTGACCTTTAACCATATTGAAAATTGACATTTTTTTCATTCTTTCTCTTTGCTGTCATAACCAGTTTCTAACCCAAGATGGTATTTCACCTGTAACCAAATTACTACATAGTTTCCCTAGCAGACTCTTTAGAATAACTTTATTGAAGGCTTTAGGAAAGTCAAAATATGTCAACTAGTTCTTATCAAGGCAGTATTTAGACATTTTCTTAAAGACCTCTAATACACTACTGTACGCTAATGTACATTTCCTTGATAGCTTCTTCTTCCCATCTCATGTTCATCCAACTGTTTTATAACTTTGTTTTATTATTACTGAGTTATGGTTCATGGTTTTGTAATTCCTTCAATCACCCTGACTGCCTCTGGTCACCTACTTACACTATTTGCTGCCTTCTAGTCAATCCTCTAGTTTAGTAGCTTCATGATTGATTGCAGCTCAGATTTTTTATTCTAAGGTTCTCTAAAGACTTATTGGATGATAAACATCTGCTCCTGTGACTTCTCAGTTTTTAATATATCAGTTCAGTCCAGTCCTCCACTCCATCTGAACCCTTAGTATCTGATAGTACCTCATCTTTATTACCTAGAATGAGTAATTCCAAAATATGTATCTCCTCAAAATATGTATGTTGGAAGCTGATACAAATCAGTCATTTTTACAATATGCTTCTCTGCTTTAATAGCTCCCTTTACTCCTCAGTAATACAACAGACTGGGTGGTTTTATGCCAAATTGTTACACAAAAGTAATTTCTTATATGACTTTATATAATTATATTCAGATTCCCTCTTTGTTCTCTTCGTTTCTGATTTATGTTCCACTCATTTGGGAAGGATTTCCATATTGTAATATAAATAATAAGTCTATGCACATGAATAAGGACTGGACACCAAATGTGGCAAGATACAGTTACTCTTCAAAGGTCCTGTATTACCCCATGATCTTTACACAAAAAACCCACTAAGGAACATTTTGCGTTTTTTTTTTATGGTCCCCAGCAACAACAACAAAATCAGCTAATATGCATCACAAGTTTCTGATATACAAACTAAATCCAGAACTACATTAGTGGAAAATCAATCAGGGAACCTGAAAAAAATCAGTTGGTTTGATTTATTCAGGTAATGTTTGTTTCTATAACCTATAACAAATGTTCTCCTTTTTAATTCTTATTGGATAAATCTGGGCAACTTAAGCCAAAATCCTGAGTCATTACTCCTTTTTTTTACATTTTGCTACTGTGGGGCACAAATAATGCAGTGTCAGCCTTTGAAGTTGAAGAAGAAATTTTCCATGGAATGATTTTCATCATTTCATTTCACAAAATCCCAGAATCTTTAGCAGGTTGTATTATTTTACCAGCTGCCCTGAGCATAAAAATAACAAGAATTATATGTTACAAATGGGTGGGGATGACACTTTTCATGTTTGGCGGAATGAAGAGAGTCATGGAAAGAATATTCTCAGAGGAAACATTGCTTTTAAAGGCAACCAGCAAATAATTTATTTCTTTAAGTTTTGGGCTCCAGTGAATTAAAAAAAAAAAAGGTTGTATTTTTGTATTTTTTCTGCATTCCACCTCCCCCTCATATTATGTTCTATAATTCATCCTAATTCCCTATTTTTTTCTTTCATTTATGCTTCTTCCAGTATGGCTGTCATTACCATGGTTTTTTTATTTTATTTTTAAATATATATCAATACTAGGAATAGCAAGGTGACTTTTCCCTAGCGTTCTGGAAAATTTCTTCGGAGTCTCAAGATATGGTAAGTGAAACTGTCATATTTTAGGGCCTAAATATAAGTACCAGTTGGGGGGTAGGAAGTAAGCAAGACTTATATGGCTAACTTTGTCCTTGTAACTAGCAATTGGTCCATTTATGCAGATTTTAGATCCTACTCCCTCCATTACAGCTCACTTTGTCCAAGTGTGTGGCTGCTTACATTGTTTTGTGATCTTGTTCCTCCTGGGCAGGTGGGCAACCTCTGTGCAACCCCCCCAAATGTTAGCTTTTAGAAAGCTAAAAAAAGTGCAACTGTTTGATGCTGGAGAGGGGTCTTCATACCTTTCAGCTTAGCACTTGTGACATCTGCCCAGGAGTGAGACACATCAGTTCTAGGCAGAAATGCTACTCAGAAGAAGGGCCAAAGCAGTACCCATCTCACTAGGCCACATTCTTTTTAACTTGCTTTCCTCTACTGGCTTCCCAGTGGGATGGATTCAACATGAGAGGTGGAGATGGCTTTTGGCAAGGCATAGTCCATGGTCTGATCCTCAAGGTATTTTCTTGGAAGTGGGAAATGGAGGTTCAAGCTTCCTCTGTGGGTGGGAGGTCTACAGTAGGGTTACTACTAGGCTATGGGGTAAATGTGGGAAGGTCCTCTTCCTCAGTTTGTCTGTGATTTACACAAAGTTAGAAAGTATTTGTAGTTGCTTCTCTTCCTTTGCATTGTACTGGTCTTTACGTAATGTTTCCATTCTACCAATATATTTCCCTCTTTTTCATTGCTCTGCCAAAGAGGCAGCATCTGCAGTGATCATGGAAATGTGAAAGGTCCTTTAAATGATTTCATTGCAATTTGATTATCATATGATCTACTATATCTAAAAATATAGCACCAGGATTGGGCTTTAAACCCTCAGGATGAAGCAGTGAACATAAATATTCAAAGCAGTTATTATTTGAATGGCAATAAGGTTAAAACATGTTCAAAACCAATATTCTGATTTGTATAGATTTATAGAAAAAATATTTTACTATTTGTCAGCAAGATCAGTTCCAACATCTAGCTAGATTTGACAACAAGCTAACTCTACCCATCTCCATCCATTTCCCTGAACGGTCTTGCTGTCATAATTTCCTCCCACAAAGCACCCTTTTTAGTAATGGATTTACTTCCACATTTGTCTTTCCTGTCTCATTCTTATTCCTTCTCTGTCCTCTTGACATCTTTACACATCCTCAGCATTCTTTTCCATATATATCACTATGAAATATTTGTAGTGGTGTTATAGTCATGTATTACTATAGTGGCCTCAATGTACTCATATACTTTAAAAATAGGTAAGTTAGCTGTACCTATGAAATTAGGTTCATATGCAAAATGCGTTAACTACCAAAACGCCTTTTTCACTACACTGTCTGGGCTAGCAAAGGCGGCAAAATAAGATCTTACATCACTGCTTTTGTTT
The DNA here is from genome assembly GCF_001723915.1 of Gavialis gangeticus. Taxonomy (NCBI): domain Eukaryota; kingdom Metazoa; phylum Chordata; order Crocodylia; family Gavialidae; genus Gavialis; species Gavialis gangeticus. Next base: position 82,211,149 of record NW_017729032.1, read on the forward strand.
TGAGGGTCACAGACTAAAAAGGCAATGATGCAAAGTCTAATTCTGCCATATTTACTTGCCCAAGTGTTGAAGTGAACAAGAAATCCTACTCAAAGATTTCATTAAAATAACAACCACAATTTTCATCATCTGTTGAAGGAATGAAATCTCAATGTGCATTGCCAACACACACTACACAAGAGGTTAACAGTAATATAATTAGCAAATAGAAGACCATAAAAGATGAACACCTCTGAAGGAAGCTATCCACTGCCCTATTCTACAAAATCCATCCCTGCATCAGGATCAGAGGCCAGAAATAGATGTCCCCAAAGGGAGTGGTTCAGCTATGTTGGGATGTGTCCTGACACAGTTGATCCACCTCACTGAGAGAAATACACATTACTTATTATACCACCTGTTGATGGTGAGGGAAAATGAATGACATGTTCTCCTAGGGCTTGAGGGACCAAATCTGGTAGGCCTCAGGAATTCTACACAGAATCAAGCCTTGGGAGTGCCTATCCAGTTTTCCTCATCCCTGTAAGCAGGGAAACTTTGACTTTTCCCATTTAGGGATACATGACCCAGAGATCTTGGTGGTGCATCTCTGTAATACTAAAAACTGGGCAGGCACCCCCAGGACTTGAGAGACCCTATCCTGCAAGAGAATTCCCTAGGTGCATGGGTTCAGGCACTTGAAGTCCCAGGAGAGGCCCCTCAAGCCTTTTACAGGGTATATAGCACCTTCCTGCTGAAGCTGTTTCCATTTTGTCTAAAATAATTAAGAATACACTAGGCAAGGGAAGATCTTTAGAGCATATTTTCAATGATAGAAAGTTTTATGTGTAGCTTTACAGTGCACCAAAAATGCATCAGAGCAATCACGCCTTGAAGAGCATGCAAAAGCAATATTAATAAGCCTCAGAATAAAAATACACATTGGGGTCTACATTATAGGAGAGGAGAAAATAAAATAGCTTGATTGCATGCAGGGGAGCAAAGATGCTCAAGAAGAATTGATTTGACTTCCCATAAAAGATGTTTATTTTTATTTCAGCCTTTCTGATTTAACAAATATGTTTTAAACAAATACATCTATAAAAGTTTGACCAGTTTATTTTATAACTACCTAAGTAAAATGTTCTAATATGCCACCTTGTCCTTGTAAGTTTCAAGGTTACCTACAATAGATTACAGCTGTCAAGCCTCATGGTGCTTATTATATAGTGTTTCTGTTAAGGTTGCCTATGAAACTATTAGCCTTTTCCTTTGACATTTCCTGTTCTGCATGGCTGAGTGTGTTTATATTACTGTAAACCACATATTGCTTTGAAGGTAGTTTAAGTAGTATTCAGGTTAAATTAGTTGCTAACAAGTTACATTTATTGAATTTCTTTTGTTTACACCATAAAAGAGCATTGTTATCCTTGGTGGTTTCAATAGTCTGCTTTTAAGTACTTCATATATAAGCTTATTAATTATTTTAGTCCTAAAAGGGTCATTAAAAAAAAGTGCTAGGATGCTAGGAATGTGGTGCAAATAATAAATGAATCCTCACATACTAAGAAAGAATCTCTCATGGTATTGTGTGAAATTCTTGTTTTATTTACCTATTTGGAAAAAAAAAAGCACTTATTCCAAGTCATATTCACACTGAACACTCCCTAGGAGGTTGCCTTTTGGGATCTTAATAGATTTTAATTTTCACCACTTCGAAAAGAGAGGAAAGTAGAACACCAAATACAATTAGAAAAACAAATTGAACTATTTAGTATGTACAGTTAACATCCACTTAGACTTTTTAATTTTAACTTCATATTTACAGTCTCAATGTTTCAACAGGCTGTAGAGTTCCTATTTTTTTAAGTGTGTATGTGTGTGTGTGTGCGCACACGCGCGTGCATGCACATCTGCACAATGAGAAGTACTGAGAGAACTAGGGAACCTTTCAAACCAGTGACTTTTTTTTTTAAGTGCAACCATTGTATGCATTTCAGGAAAAATAAATAAATTCCTCCACCATAAAGATAAGTCTATGTACATATAAGCTTATCTGGTCACTTCAAGTTTAGAAGTCAAACATTCACTTCCAACTTAGGCAGATTTCCTAGAGGTAGTGCCTCATTTGATGTACATCATATAGCTCTGCTGAAGTCAGTGGAGATATGACTATTTGTATTAGCTGAGTTTCCTCCTGACACATCTGGTGAGAAGCTTCCCTAAGTCAGGAATGTAAAATTGGGCCTATAATATAAGAAAAGTAAAATATAATCATATTGAGCATTTAAATGACTTGTTCTCACTGGTAAAAGTTTATTAATAATTTTCATTAACTCAATACAGTAAAGTATAAATAATACAATGGTTGCCATCAGAAGACTTTATTCTACATGGTACAGTAGAATATCTTTGCAATACTCCATACTTTTGCATAAAGCCAGTGGGTACAAGTTAAACAAAAAAAATACTAGCTTGCACATTGCCTTGTTTTACACTATATGCATGAGATCAATATTTGTGACTCTCTGTTCAGCTGGCAGTAATTCACTGTGGAAAATTACACAGCTCATAGAGGTTGACATAGTTTAGCATAATTGACAGTTTGCTGAGGGGCAGCCCCAGTTGAATTAATTTGCCTAGGGAATAGGCACAATCACAAGGTCAAGCTAAGGACATTGGTGAAGCCATAATATATACAAGTACAGTAACTTTGCAGATAAATTACCTCTCTCTTTTCACCTCTCCATAATAAATATTGAGTCTTCTGCATCCACTGGCTGAACACTTAGGTGGTATAAAGTATAAACAAACATATTAATGTTTTCTTTTATCAGAATATAAAGCTCTCTAGTGAGATATTAAAATGCTCATAGGAAATCTGTAAATGTTTCCAAAATACTAAAATACTATTGAGTTTGTAGCTAAACGATCCAAAGAATACATAGCACCTTTTGTTTTACATTTATCTCAGCAATACACATCTACACAAACACACCCACACACACATATACCCATTTTGTTCATATCCAAACTCAACTCAGCATTAATATTTATGTCTTTTTGGCAGTACCTAAAAAACAAAGAAAACTTCAAACGCCCACAAATACAGGAAGTGTAATCATTTGAAAATTGTCTGTCATATGTTACCCATGTACATTAGAGAGAAAAAGAGATGGGTCTAGCATTAATAACAATCAGTGCAGAGAGTAGAATAGGAAGTATGTCAGAAATTAGTTTTTAAAGGATACATTTTTCAAAGCAATGGCTAAGTTGAGATGTACAGCATCTGCATAAAAAACTTGAGCTGAATTAACAGTAATAGTTGATTCCTGGTTGGTGAATAAAATCCACAGATTCAGTATAATTTCAGTAGAGCTACTTACCTTTCTGGAGAACTACAGGTTCAATATATCATTAATTTCTGGTCAAAAAAAAAGTAGGTTTTAACAAAAAAAAGTATCAGTTTTAATATAATTGTCAACAGGAAAAAATTCTTAGGTCCGGGACATATTCTTAGAGCAAGAGCCCCTCCCAACATAATCCTAAATCATTCATTAAATGAGGCAGTGGAGGTACTTCAATATGGAACTCCCATTGCTCATTTGTGCGCACCAGGCACTGAACTATTTTGGGATCTCTTATTTCTTCTCTGTCTATTTCTCTCTATTTGTTTCACAAAACATTTTGAAAGGTCCCAATTTTATCCTGATCTGGAATGTGACATAAAAAAACTAAAAGCTTAAAAATATTCATAGGATAGAAAAACCATTTTCAGCCCAGCTTCAAGTGCATTAGGGCAGCCAGCAACAAATGGTGGTGTTACATATAACTCTTATGAATTCTCTTTCTTAACATTCCTGCATTGTTGAATTTGGATAAGACATGTTGCAATGTTAATTTCTGGTTGTATGAAGTCCTTTGATGAGATAGAAAGGGATTTATGCATCAGAAGAGTTTGCTTTCTTCCTGTAGTCAATTTGTGAAGCAGAATTGCTTTCACCTGGAAGCTGATGTTGCATTGAAATTCCAGTAAACCGTAAGAACACCTAATTTCAGCAGCAGTGTACAGTGTAAATGAAGCACACAACTGCTATGAGTTTATCCTGACTCCAAGTCACTGATTTCTCTGCCACTGGGAAATAGATCAGCAAAAGCCCCAAACATCTGTTACTGCTGGGTAAGGCATTGGTACTGGTGTCAGAGCTGGATGCTTGTGTCAGAATAAAGGGCAACAGATGTTATCTGCAAATATTCTGTGCCTGCTGAGTATTCATGAAAATGTTCATAAGTCTCAACAGTTTCATAAATGCTTATTCAAGTTTTCTGAAAAATTTATTAAAGGTTCATGATGCATTATTCTCCTCTTTCAAAATGTTCAGACAACCAATCAAGTGGTGGAACCAATTCTGTGTGACTCAGAATACCACTCATGCCCTCTGTATAACTGATAAAACAGAATGTAGAGCAGGATGGCACTTGTAAAATGGATTCATATAACAATTGATCAGTGCATATACAAATCATACGAAGGCCCTAATAATAGCATGAACTGAAGTAGGCCTCAATGAATACAAAACTGGCTATACCATATATGGCTTGCAAAGATGTGCTAGAAAAGTAGCTTGTTGGTTTTAGAGGTATCTCCAAGCTGACAGATAGGCAATGAATTGATAAGAGAGAAATACAAAATACCAAAATAAAGATCAGTGACCTAGCAAACAGTTGTTTCCATCTGGTGTCAAAAATGCATTCATTGTTGAGAAGTGGGGTGTGTATGCTCTAACCATTAAACTTTTTTACCATTGTTAAAAAAAGGGCATGGTAACATTTAATACTTTGTACTGGGCTTTGGGATGATGTTTGTGCCTATTTCATGCCTGAAAATGACCCTGCAAGTGCCTCTAAATGGCTTGTCAGCATCTAGGCTTGTTTGTAGGCCATCGGGCTTCAACTATCTGCTCTCGGGCAGCCCTTGCCCATGAGATGGACATTGGGCATTCTCCAGGCTTGCCCTTTCCACAACTTGCCTTCCCCGCTCTCTCCTGCCATGGCTTCCTGGTTACTCAGTGGTTGGGGATGGCCATTGGATATACTCAGTGGCCTGCAGTTCACCCAACGGTCCTTCATGGGGCTCCACCTCCCCTACACCCCACCTCATTCCCCCTCATGTATGATTGATCTTTGTTGGCCTCAGCCCGTCCATGGAGTTGCGTCCGTTCCGTTGGCCGCCCAGAGTGACTGCCTGACAATGGGAAATCCATCCTCTTGGCTCCGTCTCCACACTGCCTTCCTCCTTCCCTCTCGCCCCTTCTCTTGGGGAAACAAAAAATAAGAAAAACTGCCAAGGAGCTCCCCTTCACCCTGATACATGGGGTAGCTCACAAGGCCATCGCCTCCTTAGCCCCTTCACAGCCAGGGAAAAACAAAGGAAACTGGTCGTCCTAGTGACCCGAGCCTACTCCTAGGCTAAACTATGCCAGGCTCCCGCCCTGCTATATTAACTCTGGGTGCCCTTTAAATCTTCCCGCACCCTTGGAGCTCTTCACCCTCCACTGCTGACCCTGCCAGGAAGGGCAGCGATACCCGCCTCAATTGGGGCCCCTCTGGGGTTCCTCTTGGAGTCCCTCCCGCCAGCATGGGCCCCCACTCACCCTGGTCACTCTGCTTCTCCCACCTGGGATCCTGCTGAGCCTCCCATCTGCTCCTGGATCCTTGTTTGGGTCCAGGGTCCCTGCCGCCTGATGCCTTCCAGCCTCCGGCTCCCAGTGGTCCGCTGCGTTTGGTGAGGCCCGCAGTGAGGGTTTCTTCCCTTTCCGGGTCCAGCCAGGGTCCTCTCTCTCCTCTCTTCCTCCTTCCCCCTCAAAGCGTCAGCTGCTGTTTTTATTCTCGCTGGCCAGCATCTGGAGCTGACATCACCAGCCAGCCTTAGCTGTATAAACAAGTAGCTGATGAGCCACGCGCGTTCTCTCTGCTGCCTCTGCTGCTTTGTGCCTCCTGCTGCAGGTAAGTGTTTACTTGTACATCCCTCCCTGGGACAGTAGACAATAAACCTGGTCAAGGTTTTTGTACTAAGAACCGAAACTTGCAGTCTTTTTCTTGGAATAACAGGCTCATTAGCAGCAAAGCAACAAAGAACATATCCTGACACTGTATGCACAGACCATCTAAATTGAGAAAGTATGATGTGAGTCATACCATCTAATCCCTGATGGAGGCAGGTAACAACACTGATGGTATCTACTCTGACAACACTAGTGACTGCCTGGAGACCCACATCACCTTAAAGCAGGGGCGGGCAAAATACATCCCAAAGGCTGCATCCGGCCTGCCAGGCCATTACATCTAGCCCGCAGGGCCCCTAAACCTTTTAGTAAGTTAACATTTATTTGCTCCTGGCTTCCTGTCAAAGATGACAGAGGCCAGGAACAGTAGGACCCAGGGGGAGCCTGCAGCAGGACTGAGCAGTCCATCGCTGCCCACCCCCAGCCATTTCCCTGCCTTTCTGCCCCTGCACTGCTCCAGCACCACGTGGCTCTCAGCTGCATCACTGGACTTGGGAGCACGGGGCCGTACCAGTACCTTAGGTATGTATGTGTGTAGAGGGAGGGACAGATTTTGTGTGTGCGTATAGGGAGCGGTTGTGTGTGTGGGGGGGAGGGGCAGAGCATGTGTGTGTTCATAAGGAGAGTTCCACATGCACATCCTACCATACACATGCACCCATCACCATCACCTCTATGTACACTACACAAACATGTGTAAATCAGGACAAAAATATTGTTTGAAACCAAATTAATGAATGCTGTACATGTTTGCTTTTTAGAATATAATTCGCTATTTTTCTAGTTCCAAGATGGCAAAACTCCTTGCTGGAAGGAGTACTTCCAGGGACAAGGGAGGGACTTGTGGTGGAAAAGGCCACAAGAGCCTTGTGGAGGCTGGAGGGTGGGACTTCTGGTCACAAGATGGCAACCAGGGGGTGGGGCACCTGTCAAGGGGCAAGGCTACCCATGTGGCCCTCAACAGCTTGCCAAAAATTGATAAGCAGCTCTCCATCCGAAATAATTGCCCACCTCTGCCTTAAAGACAGGAGGCAACTCAGACAGATGTTTAAAGAAGGTACCAGCTTTTACAGCAATAACCAAACATATTTACTCATATATGACATGCATCCTTTTCTGGAAAATCAGCCTTCCAGAATTTGGATGCATATCTTAAGCAGGGGCAAAGGGGTTGATTTTTTTTTTTTTTTGCCAGAATAGAAGCATAAAGGCACTTTATTGCAAAATGGCCACCAGTTTCCCTCTCAGCAAGCTGAGAGTTAGAGTCTAGTGTTAACTTTTTTATAGCCACTCTCAGCTCATTGGCTGAGAGAAGCCAGAAGCTATTTTGCAATACAGTGGATGCATCTACCTGTGTAATTAATGTGACATAGTAAATTCTGGAGCAGTTTGAGCCAGAGTCACTGCTCTGAGCAGTGTACACACTGCTTCTTGGTGCAGTGTCTACACATGTACCCAGGACAGCAGCAATTTGACCTGGGGTGGAACAGGCCCTAGGCTGGCTGGGCACAATACTTTGAATGTGTAATATTTCCTAAATTGGTGCCTCTAAATCTTTGTTTTTAATTTAAAATGCTTATTATGCTAGGAGGAGTATAGACCTAATACCTATGCTCATTAAAGATCAGTAGTTCTAAGTGCAAATTTCTAAGTACTACTGCATGTAACCTGAAATAATTTAAATCTTGTTAGGAAAGTAAGGAAACAGAGAATGAAGCGTGATTGCCATTGCAATTGACCAAATGCATGTTTCAGTTTGAAAAACCCAAGTTTTCCAATAAGGTATTGATTGTTATTAGTTCATAGTAGTGAAAGAAGATAACTAAATGCTGAAATTCATATGGGTTTACTTTTAAAATAAACATATATACCATATGTAGATCAGAGTACCATTTTATAGCTGCTTTATGAACATGAGACAACAGGGTCATTACAAAATGACCTACCAAAGAAGAAAACAGATGCACATTGATGGATTTTCATGAAAAACACATTTAGTGATGAGATACATGTGTAGGTCTCTGTTGTTACCAATAAAAAGTGTGTGTAAATGTAATTTTTTAAATATGTAGGTGGTTTACTGCTACTGTTAAATACCAAATCAGATACCTCACTCCATTCAGGTAAATTATAACAAGGTGCATTACGTTAACTGAATCTAATGAAATTTAGAGGCCCAGCAAAATTTAGAAAATAAATAATTTGTCCATTCAAGATTGAAACAACATTTGGATGAATCCCAATAGCTTTTGTCCAATGCTTTAAGAAGTCAATCTTGTGTAGAATGTATAACTGACAGCTCTGGTGCAAGCAAAGATTAGTCAATTCCCTTGCTTCTGTTGGGCTGCTGTTTGAGAGTATGACCTGAGATGCAGTTAGACCACTAGAGAGAAGTGTTAATAGGAATCACTCCATTTTAGTTATTAGTGATCACACCAGTCATTCTCCAGAAGTGATGCCCCCGTGAACTTGAAGGGGAAAATCGATAGCTGAGAAATTCATACAAGTTTTCAGTATTATAAGACTACCCAAAAATATGTTAAGAGATCCAGGGACCAATTTACCTCCCTACTACTATGAGAATATTACCATTTGCTTGTCATTATAGCCCTTGTGATATTTTCCCTACTACACCAGCTTCCTAAATCAGCTGAATTAGTTAACAAAATGATGGATTAATTAAATGTGTGCAAGAACATCAAAACCAATTATATACTTTACTGCTACATTTAAAGTTTGCACACACAGAAAATCTCACCTTTAGGCAACCAAAAGGGAATTACCAACCATAGCATGTGAGCAGGTTATATTTTCATATATATATATATTTTGCTCCTTAAGGAGACGATTTGCTCCTTAAGGAGACGATCCTCCAAGCCCAAAGGGAGGTAATCCCAACACAGATAAAAGGGGGCAGGAGGGCGCAAAAGCCCCCATGGCTCACCAAAAGCATCCAAGAATGTCTCCTAGCTAAAAGGGAGGCGCAC
>NW_017729032.1:82220556-82220830 GCF_001723915.1 Gavialis gangeticus
TTCTTTGCCTCCATTTTCCTGAGCAGGGACTGGAACAGCCACCCCCCCCGGGCCCCCCTTACACCCCACAGGAGGCGCACCTAGGCCAAGGATTAGTGAGGAACTAGTTAGGTAACTTCTGAAGGGACTGGATTATTCATATCAGCTGATCCGGGCAATCTCCACCCTCGAGTACTGAGGGAATTGGCTGAGGTCATTGCGGGATCCCCACCATGGCTGTACGAGCACTCGTGGTGCTCTGGTGTGGTGTCAGAGGACTGGAAGAGAGCCAATG
>NW_017729032.1:82221324-82224021 GCF_001723915.1 Gavialis gangeticus
CACTTCAAGAGGGATGTGGACAACATGGAGAGGGTCCAGAGGAGGGCCACTCGCATGATCAGGGGGCAGCAGGGAAGGCCCTATGAGGAGAGGCTATGGGACCTGAACCTGTTCAGCCTCCACAAGAGAAGGCTGAGGGGGGATCTAGTGGCCTGTTACAAACTAGTCAGAGGGGATCAGCAGGCATTGGGGAAGTCCCTGTTCCCCTGAGCACTGCCATGAGTGACCAGGAATAATGGTCACAAGCTGGCAGAGGGTAGATTTAGGCTAGATACCAGGAGGCGCTACTTCACAGTGAGGGCGGCTAGGATCTGGAACCAACTTCCAAGAGAAGTGGTGCTGGCTCCTACCCTGGGGGTTTTTAAGATGAGGCTAGATGAACACCTAGCTGGGGTCGTTTGACCCCAGTACTCTTTCCTGCTATGGCAGGGGGTTGGACTCGATGATCTGCTCAGGTCCCTTCCGACCCTAGAAACTATATACATCTGAAATAATTCAGTGAAGAACTGGGGTGATTACAGGAGAAAGTTTGCAAATCCAACCAAAAAAAACCCACTCCAACAATTTTAGGGGATGTTCGTTGCATTACTGTTATAGTAAAATTTCATATACATCTATATATAAACACACAAACACCTTTCTTTGGGTTAAAATGCTGCTATATACATTTCAAATACACACACACACACACACACACACACCTTTCTTTGGGTTAAAATATATAACTATAAACAGAATTTGAAGACCATGAGTAGCAATAGATAAGGGGAAACGGAATTTGGTTTGCAGAATCCTTACTACTGGTGGCAGCATATATATATATATATATAAGCAGTTATAATTGACCTCCTTGAATATTTTTTTTATAATAAACTTTTGGATAGAAACTGTATTTTTCCATCTCTTTGGACAGTGACTGACAATTCAGCAGAACTGCAAAAAAACCAATCATAACAACAAGAAGCAATGATAAGGGACATGTCTATAATGCTGGCAGTGCAAAGGAAAGCTACACTCTACTCCCAGCATCGCTTTCATGTAGACATCTGAGAGAGAGTCTGGGAATGGCATTGGGTGGGCCCCAGAAAGATAAAAAAACAGTCACATTATTTTTTTTTTAGTATTCATTGTGCAGAGAGCAACTAGTTATGGAAGTTTTCTTGGCCACGTTCCATGTGTCCAGTGCAGTGCAGACATGATTTAAATGAGAAGAGACAATTTGAACTAAACTGAAAGGTCTGGTGATGAGGCAGGAGTCATGATAAAGTTCTCATTTTGGTCACTGATGTAAAAAAAAATAGTTCTGAATACATTCACAGGGAAGAAAAGAAATTAAATAAAAAAGATGCCTATATGTCCGGTTTTAGCTAGGACAGTCTTATTTTAAACACTTGTCCTAGGCATCCCATTGCTTTACTTAAGTCAGAGCTTCCACAAGGTATGCCATGACAGCAGTGGAATTGTGCCACACAAAATGGGCTGGATGGAGCTCCAGCTACATTGACTTTGCGAAGCTGGACTGGGCTGTGCCTGGGCCAGAACCTCATGCAAGATGAGGTCTATGGACTGGATGGCCTATAGACCCATGAGCCAGAGAGTGAGGTGTACTACCAATTTTAATCTGGAAAAAAATGTGTACCCCATGTATCAGAAATTTGGGAAACAATAGGGTAAGTGAAACTTTTGTCCTGTTTTCAGTGAGATGCCCAGGGCACATGTTTAAAAAAAACTGTCCTAACAAAACCAGGACAGTTTCACCTTCCTGTGCTCTCACAGGTTCCACACTTCTCTTTCCCTCTTATCCCTGCTTTGCTGTGGTCTGAACCTTCCCCTGCTGTCTAGTGCATGGCACCCGCTTCCACCCTGCCAGCCCTTCCCTGCCTCCACATGGAATGCTCAGCTATCTCTGAGTTCTGATCTCAGCTGAGCACAATGGAGAGCATGAAGTATGGTCACCCTACATTTTACATAATCAACTTTCAGAAAGAAATTTCATGTTAAGGAGCTTCTCTTTCTTTCCTCAAAATCATTGTATTGCTCTTTGACTTTATGAGAAGAAACATAATGGAGAGAAGATACCACTATCTATGGCATTGGCAATGTGTAGGGGGTACATGCAGGTGCATATGCACCCCCATGAGTGTGGTGGCGCACCCTCTGAAAAAAAGGAACTGTCAACACTGCCAGCAGTACCTGCGGGTGCTTACCACTTGCCACCCCCCTCCCCCACTGCTGCCAACACTGCCGGTGCCATCTGTGGGTGATGATTGATTGCCACTGGCCACTGCCAACACTTCCAGCAGTATCTGTGGGTAGTCGCCAACCCCTGTGTGATGGCCAGAACCAAAGGCGATAATGAGCAAATTATAGCAAAAAAGATCTGCTTCTTGAGAACATCTAGAAATAGCATAATAGTTAATATTAGCTAAGTCAAAGTTTGCAAGATTGTTTCCCTCAAACATACCCTGTCTGTCACAAGTATAACCACGATGTTAAAATTAACTGTCTGTACCAATCATAAGACTAACATGGGCCCCAAGAAGTGGAACTAGAAAACAGAACTGCAAACTTTAGCTGACCTAATGGTTCTTGCTTAAAGGTCAGTAAAAATGACAAACCTGACCACAAGGTATAATTAACACATTTCAAAAAATTCCAAAAGGAAGTTTCATAGTTTCTAGGGTCGGAAGGGACCTG
>NW_017729032.1:82229021-82229848 GCF_001723915.1 Gavialis gangeticus
TCCTTGGACCTGCTCGAGATGCATCTGTGGATGCACGACAAGGTGCAGTTGGCCCTCCTAGCCGCCTCCCCACATTGCCGACTCATGTTCATCTTGGAGTCAATAATGACTCCCAGATCCCTTTCCACCTCTGTGCTGACAAGAGGGGAGTTCCCCAGCCAAGTGGGTTGAACTTAGGCGGAGAAAATGCTAATCTCAAACCTCAAAGTGATGTGGTGTGATTTGCTTATTGGGTAAACCCAAGTTTATGCAGTAACCTATTATGATAATTTCTAACACCTTTTAATCCTATAGGGTAACAGGTGTAGAGTAAGACTGCGAGTGACTCTGAAGCCAACAGATTAGCATAGGGCAAGATATAAAGGAACATGCATGTCAGGTGACCAGTAGGAAGGACGGAACAGAATAGTCATTGCTGTTACAAGCCCGGACTCCAGACTCCCAGTGTGAGCAAGGACCGGATCCTGACTAAGGGACCTTCCCTGGTGCTCCCTCTGACCGCGTCGATCAGGGACACCTGACTTCACTGGATCAACTTGGCATGCACCTGGCACTGAGGGACTATCAATAAGTTGCCAACCAAGTGGGAACTCTTTGTCAATTTGTCTGTCTGTTCTTATTATCACTGCCAACTTTTACTGTTGTATTGTCTGTTTATTAGCGTAAACTTTTTGTTAACTGTTATACATGTAAACCATATTTTGCTGCTAAAACATTTTTGTTACTATTTGCAGCTATAAGTAAAATTTATCTTTACTGTTAGAAGTAAAACTTGTCTTTGCTTCACTCCCAACTCAGCCTCCTCAATCCTGAAGCAAACAGCTCAG
>NW_017729032.1:82234848-82236465 GCF_001723915.1 Gavialis gangeticus
TTACTGTTAGAAGTAAAACTTGTCTTTGCTTCACTCCCAACTCAGCCTCCTCAATCCTGAACCAAACAGCCCAGTGGCTGATACATTTGCAGCGCCCAGTCAGCCTGCAACCAAATTGATACACTCAGTGCCCAGTTGGTCTGTGACACCCTTGGTCGGTGTTTGCCACCCCTTCCCCCCGCTGCCAATGGCACTGGCAGCGTCTGCAGAAGCTCACCACTTGCCACTGCCACACTCCTGCCACCACCACTGTACTCTCCCAGCCGCCGGGAGCACAGGTCATTCATGATCCATGGTGTTTTCTGACTGAGACTATACATGTTATTTTAGAAGTCCTTAGCTTTTACTTTCTCAACTAAAGGCTCAGGGAGTTCCTTATTTTGTTGATGTCTGTGTGTGAAATTATCTAAGCCCAACATACAGTCTTGAAAGCAAGATATATTTAAAAAATAGAAAGAAACTGGTAGCAAAACAAAATTATTTTTTTAAAGAAGCACACTTCAGCTGAATACTTTTCAATGCCTAGCAAGGTAATACTCTCTTAGATTCATGACATGACAATGGAAAGAAAATCTTATACATGTGAGTCAGGACCTTTGCCTAACAATTTCCTAGGCAGCCTGATAACCTTTCCCCCCTGCTTTCCTACCCCTCACTGGACCTGCTTGTGAAACCCCAGATCCTGGAGCATATTTTCTTATCAGGGGAGGTTACTTCAACATTTTGTCAAAAAAAGATGCTATCCAGAGTAAGATCTGGATCAAGAAATGTGCTTAAGATGGGACATGATAGCAGTCTTCAAGAATTTGAAGGGCTGCCATAAAGAGAAGGAAAAGACACCTATCTCTTGCTTCAGAGAGTAGGATACAGACTATTGGCTTGAAGTTGCAGCAAAAGTAGGTTTAGCTAGTATATCAGGAAAAAAATCTTGACTTCTAGAGTAGAGAGACAGTGGAATAGACTGCCTAAGGACTTTTTTTATGTCTGGGGCTTTACTGATTACTCTATGGGGCTGGGAGGGAATCCTCCCCCTCTCCACTGCTATGTGTAGCAGGGTTTTTAAAGCCCTTTTCAGAGGCACTGGGTGTTGGCTGCATCCAAGAATGGGATTTGTGACTGAGGTGTACCAATCCTCCTCTTGGGATTTCAAGCTGGAGTTTTCTGGCCCCTCTACTCAGGGTTAAAGCCTTTGATCCCCTGGTCAGATTGGTTTGGTCTGCTTCCTCTGGGAAGGAAGAGGCGGTCCTCTCCCTGGGATTTCTTGAGCATATATTAGCTTTTTTTTCAAAAGGATGTTGATTGCGGTGTTCCTCCTGCTTCACCTGTAGCAGGTTAGGGTGTTATGTCTTATGTTGTGTCAGGGTGGACTGTTGTTTTGCTGAGAGGTTAGGAAATGGATTTGTATAGAATGGTTTGAACAGGAATGATCCTGCCTGAGGTGAGGGGTTGAACTAGATGACTTCTTAAGCTCCCTTCCAGCCCTACTTCTCTATAATGCTATGAAATACAACAATATTTGTTCCCCATCAGAGCAGAGGATCCACTTCTCCTCTCTCTTGCCTTTGAGTCCAGACCCTTTCCATCTCCACTTTCCTGGACACTCCTGGGGGAGACTGA
>NW_017729032.1:82241465-82273038 GCF_001723915.1 Gavialis gangeticus
ATTCCTGTGACATACAACCATTTGGGGGATTCTAAGTAACTCAGTTTTAATGAGCTGGCAAACAAATGGTGTGACTCTTAAACTCCTGGTTTTGGTTTATATTTTTTATTTGCAGTATTAATAAATCCAGCTCCTATTGGTCCCTTCACAGAAATCATCATGAAAAGGGCCAGGAGAACACTGATAGCAATTGTGAAAGAATGGACTATGGTCCTGTCCTCATATATCTGGAAGCCTTTTTTGCTGTTGATATGCATGAGAGGATGCATCCCAGAAGCTGTAAACATAATCTCTGGCAAGCTCACTCAGCAGCCTGTTTATTAAATGGTGTGCATGTAAGGAGACTATTACACCTGTGCATTGGCTTCAGTTTGATTCAGGTGCCATGAAATTTATGCTGGTTTTGATTTATACAGTCTTATTCAGGTCCTTTTGTTTTTGAGAGGTTAGGAAATGGATTTGTATAGAATGGTTTGAACAGGAATGATCCTGCCTGAGGTGAGGGGTTGAACTAGATGACTTCTTAAGCTCCCTTCCAGCCCTACTTCTCTATAATGCTATGAAATACAACAATATTTGTTCCCCATCAGAGCAGAGGATCCACTTCTCCTCTCTCTTGCCTTTGAGTCCAGACCCTTTCCATCTCCACTTTCCTGGACACTCCTGGGGGAGACTGACATCTTATTTTTATGTCTATGACTCTTTCCTATAAGATTCAGGTTATACCACACCCTATATTATATGTATCCAATTTCTTAGGAATCACAAAGATAGCATGGATTTATCTATTTGTCACTTCAGTGTAATAATAGTAATTAATAAACCCGAGGACTATTGCCAAAGCCAACAATTCCATTTCTTTGTATAGCTGTGCAGACTTTTCAACTGTTATAGTTGGAGAGAGCCTCTTTGTTGTCAGGTGCTAGGGAAGATATATTTTATTACAAGCAGGTTGTAGAATTATCATTTAAAAGTTTGTAAATGCCCAGATTAAGAACAACCTTAATTAGGTCCCTTCATGAATATGCATTATCATTCACTTTTCATTACACAAACACATACTATTTCCTCCACAGGACTAAGGTCCCATTACTGTCCCATGCAATATGCAGAATGGGCTATGCTTACTAAATTAGTAGATATTTTATATATAACCTTTATGATCTTGTCCAGACAAGCACGGCAGTGCAGTATGTGGCACTGCAGGCCCATCTGTGGTGCCAAATACCACACGTTCACACATTTCCTGGGGAATCCCAGGGTAAAACAAAAAAATAAAAAACACACACACAAAAATAAAGGAGGGCATCGCACATGAAGGCAGCATGCACCACCCAAAATCAGAACCTGGCCAGCTGGAGTCACATTCTAGCTGCCAGCCAGGCTCCCAGCTGCAGGAGCAATGCAGCTGCAGCTTCCTGGCCTCCAAGACACCAGGTAAGGCTGCTGGGGCCAGCAGTTGCTGGCCCCAGCCACCCCTGCCCCACCCAGGATAACCTGCTACATGCTAGAGGGTGTGTGGCACTGGTGTTTCCCAGGGACAACTAGTAACAGCACAAGGTATGTCACTGCAGATTGTCCCCAAGGAATCAAACCCCCATGCTCCTCTGGACATGGCCTATTAGTCTGTGTGGAAAGCCCTGCATTATTTACTATACAGAATAAGAACCTTGTGAAACTAGAATTTTGTATATATTCATTGTCTTTCCTAAGGTACTGTCATCATTTTGTTTTTTAAGTTCTACACTGATTTTTACTGTGCACCAGGATATATATTTTAATAATTAGCTCTAAGGAGAAAATGTGAAACAATTAAAAAAAAAATCCCTAAAAGTAAATAAATAGAGATTAATCATTACATGCACATCTAGAACCTTTTGCCCAAGCTAATCTTTTGATTGGGACTATCAAGATACTTGCTGTATGATTTCTCTGAGTAATGGGCTTCTTCACAGACCATGGAGAGTAGCTGCATTATGAGGTCATACCACCACAGGGATGCAGGAAAAACACTTTCTCATCCTATAGCAATATGTCCGTGAATTTGTACTTTTTCTTTCCCTTTCTTATTTTGAACCTGTACTGCATTCTCTAACCATCTCTGCTGCAGATATGGAGTAGAACTAAGATGCACTAGATGCCATAACACTTGATACCTCCACAAGTAACATCTCTTTCTTATTAATCTGACAGTACCCTAGTTATTTCTAGTGCATTTGTGATAGAGAAGGAAAGTGGAAGCATAGCGAGTTGTTAGTGCCGTTCAATAGAATGGCTGGTCTGTTTGAGGTTTGCTGCCAGCTAAGAGACTGTGCTTATCTTCAGGGGGTATTCTTTTGATTAGTAGTACTCCAGTGTCATTGGAAAGAGCAACAGTAGAGTTGGTGAGAGTGTGCCCAACACTAAAAGAGCCTGAAGAACCCAAGAGAGTCTGACTTAAAGGAGTATCTAGCTTCCTTTTATGATATTTTACCCTTTTTATTATGTATGACAGTTTTGAGAGGGAGCTTTCTTCCCCAGTCTGGTTGCCTGTGGCAGTAGGCTAGGAAGATAGTGCTGCACTGATCACACACAAAATAACAGGGAAACCATGGACCAAAAGAGATTTCAAAGTCAGCTACTTAAGCCATATCCCAGAACAACCTCAGCTTTTAAACCTCAGTCTCCTTTTTTCTCATCACTATGCTAGGTATTGTTACCACTGACCTCTGCTAGAGGATTCTACTCATTCATTAAACTTTATAAGAAAAAGCTGAGGTTAGATTTATTTGCTTGAATTATTTTAAATTTTTAATCCTATTTTTAAGAACTAGATTTAGATAGTTAAAACAATGTCAATGTGTCCTAAAGGCATAGTATACCTGTCAATTAAAAAAAAAAGATGTCTTACACACACACACACAATACCTTCAGTTCAAAATCTGATAAAACACCAAACATAAAACCCCCTTTGTTTAAGATTTACGTTTATTACGAATCATATTTTAAAGTTGTTTTCTTTCTCTTTTCTTCCTCTCCTAGTACCATTTTAATTGATACCACTGCAGTTACATCAGGGTGAAACTGATACTGTGGGAAAACTAACATTTCTGTCTTAGATTCAGTGACAGATTGAAAAGTTTCACTGAAGGCAAAGCCAGAAACTCACAGAATGATTATGACTGGTACCTACCCTTTATTGTTCTAAGACTAGTTCAAGTAGAAATCAGTTTTCAAGTACTAATTGCTTACTTAACATATGCAAGTTTCGTGAGGGCCAGTTCATATATCTTTCTTACCAAACATGAGATAAAAATAAGAGAAACTATTTGAATATTACTTGCAGCTGGAGACAACAAAGCATAAGTCACCCAAAGTTGAAAATAACATAATCATAAAACACATAGGCTAGGTACAGACAGTCAAAAAGCCTGATGCTGAATTGATTCAGTCTTTGCAGATTCATCTAAACTGCACAGATTAAATTGAAACAGAAGTGAACAGACGTTTACCTTTGATACAGAAAATGCAGCCACATGCCTACAGTGGCTCAGGCTGGAAGCTAGAAAATGCTAAAGCACAGCTCTCTGGCTGTGTGTTCACTTCCTCTTTCTGCTGCCCCTGAGGTCTCTGGGATTTGCAGTCCTCAATCACAGCAACAGGACTCTGCAGCATTGCTCATCACTTCCTCTTTCTGCTTCCAGGTGCCTCTGGGATTGGTAGCCCACAATTTCAGCCAGCACTAAATTTGAGCAGGGGAAGGGGTATTTAACATCCCCTCCCTCCCCAGCCAGGGTTTGCCTGAGGGGGCAATACCCCCTGCAGACTGAGCTGCATCCCCAGGTGGACTTGCCCCATTAGCCAACCCTCACTGCTCTAGCTAGGGAGCAGAGGGGCAGGGCCAGTCTTGCTCTCTGGAGCAGACAGCCCTGCCTATCCCAGAGCTGGAATGCTGGGATCCTAGCATGCTGGGGGACTGTGATTTAACTTGAACCAGGAAGGGGTCTGGAAAAGAAGTTTCATAAACTGGGTGAACCAAATCAGTTAAGTCTGATACTACATTTAACCAGGTTTATCTTAAACCAGTTTCAGCCATTTTGAAACTGGTTATGTGCACTGAGCTTCTGTTCTGATAAAGGTATAAACCAGTTTCTAATCACTTAAACTGGTTTATGTGCAACTTCTGTCCCTTCCATGTGCTGAGAGACTTACAATAGTTGGTAACACTACCTGTTCTTACCTTATCTAGAAAACGTAGTATTCTTATCAAGATGCCCAGCTCTGAAGAAACTGGCAGTCACTGCAGTGGTCAATGAGCACAGCATTTCTGAACTGAGCACTAAGGCCACTTGCAATGAAGATTATTAGCATATTGTAGATTCAGAAAAATGTTTAAAAAAATTGAGAGACGCAGTGTAGTGGCATAAGCACAACACTGTTATGGGTATGAAGTTTATGAAGTGTTAGCTGAGTAAAGGATAGAAACAAATTATAAACCCAACAGCTGTGCAGAAACTTTGGGGTTTCTGATGATAGAGTAGTGCAAATGCTACTGTATATTTGAAAAGACAGATTAAACTTCACACCTCAGTTTTTCACTCTCTGTTCAATTAATGCCAGATTACTACTTGTATCAAATTTAGGCGGGAGAATCTCCCTTCAAACATGCTTAGCTAGTGAGATGAGTTCAAGGTAAAGCAAACAGGAGGAAGATTATACACATAGCATGGGTTATGATGATGTATCTATAAAACATAGCACAGATCAGGTGGGCAAGTTGTGAAGGAGAACCAAAGGAGAAAAATGGCCATATATAATTAAGAAAAGAACAGCAAAGTTCATTACTTTTCTGTCTTGATGTAGTTTTCCACTTGTCTGCTGAGCTCAGTCTTTCCCTAGCTGTCTGGATAATATGGGTTGAATAATCTATAATGAATGAGTTATTTGATAAATTTTTCAGCTTGTAAATTTCTATGAATAAAGTGCAGTTTCTTCAGATGAGTTGTGCTATTTAAAATTAGTTGCTGGATCTTGGATCTTCTCTGAAAATATAAGTGCTGGTGGGTAATCTTACTAGAAGTGGCAAAACCCTCTTGGCCTAGATCCACAAAGGTTTAGGCACTGCAACACTCAGTAATGCAGCACCTAATAGTTAGGCATCTTGCTGCCTAGTGGATCCACATCCCTGAGTTAGTCGCCTCAGCTCTGCATATATAGAATCATCAAATAATGGCTTCTTTAAAGCAAATCCAGCTCTACTAAAATTCTTTCCCCCTCAGAGTGCCCTCCACAGGGAACATTTTTCCTTTATTGGAAAATTTGTGTGTCTAAAAATGGAATCTAACAAAGCCAGCTCAATTGGCAATGGGTGAGAAAGGAGAGCAACACCTTAAAAAGAAATTCAGGTTAGGGATATGAATATAGGTTTCATTTTTCCTAAGTACCCTAACCAGTAGACTAGAGAGTCATGCTCACTGTCTCTGTGAGCCAGAAACCAATGCACCTTGTTATGGTGGAGAGGCTTGCATGTTCCATCGATCCTGAGAGTGATGCTGTCTGGATTTCAAGCTCCTGGTAGGGCCACCCATGGTGGCAATGTCCAGGAGGTGGTTCCAGACAAAGAATGATCCAAGAAGTCATCAGTGATGGAACAGGTGGAGGAAGGCTGCAGCCCCAATGGCTGTGAAGGTGGAAGAAGGCCGCAATGGATAAGTGGCCCCAGTCATCATAGTTCACCATGCCACTGAACCTGGCCACCAGCCACCAAGACCACGTGGGCACAACTGCACGCCGGAGTCCCCATGCTAAACATGTCATGCACAGGCTTCCATAAGGTCCAAAACCCCTGTGGTGATGGAGGATTGGCAACGGGAGCAGGGCTGTGATACCTGGAGGCCCCCAGCCAAGAATCTGCACACAGGCGGTGGATGCATGATGGTTGTCGGTCACCTGTGTCAGGATAAGGGTGTCTTTCAGCAGCTGCATCCACGATTGATCAGTCCTTTTTAGAATACCCTCTGCTCACCCTGATGGAGAGGGGGATAGAAAAGGTGGCCCAAAAATAGGCTGTCCCATCTCTCCTGGATGGGAAACCACACCCAGAAGGATCACAATTTCTGCAGCTGAAATAAGAAAAAGCTAAACTTTGGAACCCGGAATGTGAGAATGCTCATTTACCACCCAAAGCCCAGAAAGACAAACTGCCATCGTGGATCAGGAGCTAGCAAGGCACAACATCAACATCGCTGCGCTCAGTGAAACCTGGCTTGTCAGGGATGGACAGCTGAGGGAGGTCAGCAGAGAATACACCTTCTTCTGGAAAGAGAAACCAGACCGTGACCCCTGTATCCATGGAGTTGGTTTCACCATCAGGAACAAGATCACTGAAGTGCTCCCCAAACTCCCTTTGGGTATCAATGAAAGGCTGATGACACTTCGCCTACACCTTGTCCAAAACCAACGTGCCACTGGCATCAGCGTATATGCTTCAAATCTGGATTTCAAAGAAGAAGTCAAGGAAAATTTCTACTCTGATCTCAACAATGTCCTGGTCTCCATCCCCAGGGATGACAAGTTCATTCTCCTTGGTGACTTCAATGCCCGGGTTGGGTGTGACCATGAAATCTGGAGCACAGCTATTGGCAAGAATAGCATGGGGCAGGCCAATGCCAACAATATCCTGCTCCTGACCAAATGCACCAAACAAGGCCTGATCATGATGAATGCTATCTTCCACCAGAAAGACTGGCCCAAGAACACATGGAGGCATCTGAGGTGAAAGCACTGGCACCTCTTGGACTACATCATTATCCAAAGTAGAGACCTGAGGGATGTGCTTCTCATGAGGGCCATGAAGGGATCTGAAGACTGCTGGACAGATCACTGACTTGTGTGCTCATTAATGAACATCCGCTTGGTGCCAAGACACCAGAAGACCCAGAAAGCTGCACAGAGATGGCTGAATATTACAGCTCTGAAGGACCCTGGACAGCAGGAGGAGTTCTAAACCCAGGTGTATAGTGCACTGGAGCAAGTGTGTACTGCTGATGACATCTCCATCCAGGCATACTGGGAACAACTCAAGTCCACTGTCCAAGACACCTGGACCCAGACTATTGGGTTCACATCACAATGGAAGCAGGACTGGTTCAACACTAATGACACTAAGATTCACAATCTCCTTGTGCAAAACTGCAGCCTTCATTGCCTGCAAAGCCATCCATGAACTCGGTGAAAGACAGCAGTGTACCACCAGCTGAAGGCTGAGGTCCAGCGACACATCTGTGACATGAAGAACAACTGGTGGGTGGAGAAGGCTTGTGTGACCCAAGTCTACATTAACCAGCATGATATGCATAACTTCTTCCAGGCTACCAAAACAACCTAAGGACCCTGATCCATTGGACAAAACCCCCTCTGAGCACAGGACAGCTCCCAGATCGTCAAGGATGATGACACCATCTGTCTGCATTGGAAGGAGCATTTCAATTTGAAGAACTCCTCCCTAGCCAGGAGTCCACCATATCAGAGGAGACCTTCCAAGCCATCCTGCAATTCCCTTGGTGATCCATCAACCACTGGAGAGCTGAAGCAGGCCATCCAAAAGATGAAAACTAACAAAGCCTATGGGCCAGATGGTATAACCACAGAGGCCTACCACGCTGGTGGCTTCCAGTTCACATCATGACTCCACCAGCTTATCCTTTACCTTTGGGGCAAAGGACATCTCTAGGGATCTGAAGAATGCAACCATGGTGACCGTGAACAAGAAGGTGGACAAATATGACTGTGGGAACTACAGGGGGATTTCCCTCCTGTCCACTGTGGATAAGATGCTGGTCTGCATCCTCCTGAACTGCCTTCGTTCCATTGCCTAGGAGACCCTTCCAGAAACCCAGCATGGCTTCCAACGATCCAGGGCACTGCAGACATGGTTTTCATTGCCAGGCAGATCCAAGAAAATTGTCAGGAGCAAAATCAAGAACTGTTCCTCATCTTCATTGACCTGACCAAGGCATTCAATTCCTTAAATTGTGAAGCTCTATGGACCATCCTCCAACACCTTGGCTGCCAATTGAAGTTTGTTACCATGCTGAGGCTCCTGCACAATCATATGACCACAACTTTCCTGAGTGGAAGATCTGAAACAAATGCCTTCCGCATCCAGACTGGGATCAAACAAGATTGTGTGATTGCCTCTACCCTGTTTACCATCTACCTGACCATCATCATCCACTTTATCTGGGATGATATACCATCCAGCATCAGTACCCAGTATTGACTGGATGGGGAGCATTTAAATCTTGGATGTTTCTGGGAAAAATAGAAACCCACAACTAAGGACATCCACAACCTTCAGTTTGAAGATGATTGCTGCATGATGACTCACTCTGTACAGGATGTGCAAGCGACCTTAGATTTCTTCAACACTTCATATAAGAGACTTGGCCTGTCCTTGTATGTTGCAAAGATGAAGGTTCTCCGCCATCCCTCCCCAGGCTAGCTGAATATCCCTTGCACTATCTGTGTAGATGGGGAGGCTCTGGAGTAGGCAGAGCACTTTCCATATCTCAGCAGCCACCTCTCTCAATCGATGAAGACGATCGATGAAGACGTCCAGCACTGAGTCAACTGTGCCAGTGCCACCTTCTTCAATCTGTGACAATGTGTCTTCAAATATAGAGACCTTCAGAAGTCAATGAAGGTCCTAGTTTACAAGGCGGTCATGCTGACCACCCTCCTCTACTGCAGTGAAACCAGGACCATCTACTGACACCACATTAAGATACTCCAGAGCTTTCATCAGCGATGCTTGCATTGAATACTGGGGATCAAATGGCAGGACTGCAGGACCAGTGCAAGCATCCTCCATGAAGCTGCATCCCCCAGCATCGAAGCCTTGCTCTTGAGAAATCAACTCCAATGGATGGGCCACTGCGTCCGGATATCTGAGAACTGACTCGCTTGCCAGATTCTCTTTTCACAGCTATTCATTGACCAATACTCAAAAGGTGGCCAAAGGAAATGGTACAAAGACACACTCAAGGTTGCCCTCAAGCACAGAGGCATCGACACCAACAGCTGGGAAGAGCAAGCTGCTGACCATTCGGTGTGACACCACCTGGTCCACCAAGATGCATACAACTTTGAGGCTCAATGACTCGATACTGAGGAGGAGTGGCAGAGGAAGGAGAAGGAGATCAACCTGGGGCTGCGAATTCCACTCCCCCATGCAACAACATGCCTGCATTGCCAAAGAATGTGTGTATCCAGAATCAGGCTCCTCAGTTACCTGAGGATCCTTCAAGCCTGATGGACGTCACCCTTGACTTCGAGGGATTGCCATAGCTGACGTGTGTGTTTGTGTAGCTGGAAAACTGCTCATTGTCCAGGAACAGGGTGAATTCCACAAAAGGAACTTTGTTAAGAGAATTATAACAAAGCAATGCCATATTTCAGCCATATCAGAGCAAAGATATTTGTTTGTGTTAGTACAGCTAACATAACTGTGGGGCCAGGCCAACTTTCAGGATCTCAAAATTGCGCAGCTAGATGGGAGGGTGTTACACAATTGTACATATACACACACAAAACTCAATTAGGTGCATACACACACACTAGGTACCTACACACACACTACCAACTCAGGTCCATACACATCCAAGATTACCAGCCTAAGCACATGCACATCTATCACCAATTCAAGCACATACACAATATACACACCAAAAGTTAGACAAAAATCAGTTGTCAATACCTGCACACCCAATACACAAACACGCACTTTCATGGCTGTGTGTTAACCCTAGGGGGCATTTGGGGTAACTTGGTGCTTGGGGTTACTTAAGGTCTAGTGGCCGTGGGGTTACTCGAGGTCACTGGGGCTTGGGGTTACTTAGAGTTAATGTGTCCTGGGGTTACTCGGGGTCACCTGGTGCCAGGGTGGAGGCAAGGGAAAAAGCCCAATGGCAAGGAGGAGACATCCAGGAAATAGAGAGGCAGAAAGCTGGGAGATAGCCAGGAAATCGAGGAGGAGGGTTGGGAGGTGAATACAACAAAAACCCAACTTGGGGTTTCAAAATAACAGGTTTATTAAGCAGACAACACACTACACAGCCCCATGAACTTATTGATTCCTACACACAAACACACACACACAATGGTAGCAGGAGACAAAAAGACTTGGTGGAGAGATTGAAGTCACGGTGTGTAGGGACAGAGTCCAGGTCCTTTGCTTGGGGAAGACAGGTGGGTGATAGCTACCTATCTTGGGCTGTGCGTTGATCCTCAATGGCCAGTCGGGATCTTCTCCAGCAAGGTGTTGTCCAGAGGGGGGTTGCTGACAGGGCCTCTGGGTGGATAGCTGGTGTGGCGTGGTGCTGGTTCTGATGGAGAGGGCATCCCACTGCATCTGTCTTCACTACCCCTTTTTATAGGGGCAGACCTTTGATGATCCTAGTGGCAGGGGCATGCCCCGGCAAGGGTCAGCCCTGGTGTACTGAGTATGTGCACTCCAGGTGAGGACGTGCAGTTCCAAGTGTCTGTGTTGCAATAATGGGTTGGCTGATTCTTTGTCTTTCAAAGGCTGGGTGCATGGTTCCTGGGTGAGTCAATGAAAGGCAATGGTCTGGTCATTGTGCTGATGGTCCAGTGGTTGAGTTGATTATTCAGTAGAGGCCTGCTACCATTGTATCTCAAGCACCCTCGTTCATCCCATTTCATTCAGGAACCAATTTCCATGAGACTGGTTAGGCATGAGTCATAGGTTACACCCGGGCAGAGGACACAAATTGGAGGCTTGACATACAAAGTAGAAACTTGACATAATTTGACATTACTTATGCTAACTTATACATGTAGGCCTAAATCATATTTAAAAAAAAAACAGTAAAAATCTGTAAAACAGTAATTACACAGTAAAAATCAATATAAACATAATAATTATAAAATATAAAACAGTGGGTAAAAGGAGGAGAGAGAAGAAAAAAAAACTTGCTTCAAAAATGCCAAATCTTATTCTGTGTCTTAGTTTATTCTATGACTTAGCTTACTCATACTTATCTATAGGGAATAGAGAGGGAGAGAAAAAGTCAGAAATAGTTGGGGAAGGGAGGGAATGCATTTCAAAATTTAAAAAAAGAAAAACCAGGGGGTTTGCTACACAGACGTTGGACTGAAAGATCAGACTTGTTTCAGCTGCACCCTTTTAGCAACAAAGATGTGCATCTTAAATACAGTGTAGGCACATGCTAAATAACAATATTTTCTAACCTGAGGCCGTTATCTTGGGAGCAGCCATTTTCATTTCTGTGCTGATAAATATTCACACAATATGCGTACAAGCGTACTTGAGACTTACCCTTTAAAAAAACATGACCCTTATGTCATTGCATTTTCACATTTGTATGTCATAAAGAATTTTAAAAAAATGTACTAGTGACTTTATTTCTCCTTAATTAACAGCATCCCAAAGTTCTATATTTGTAATCTAGAGGGATTGTTATTAACCTTTTTAAAAATAGGCTGCATATTGTGTATGCAGTCTTCAATGCCACATTAGAGAATTAAATGCAGTTATGTTCATTTCACTGAATTTACCACAGGCTCATAAATTAATATATAAAGAATTCTTATAGGAAAATAACAGGAATATAATTAAACTATGGATCTTCTTCTAATTTTGGATGACATTTTGATAAATTGAAATTGTAATTACTTTAACTTTTTGGACAGATCTGATATTGGGCAGAAACTATGGCTTCTTCAGTACAGAGATTGAGACTACTTTATATCAAGTCAATAGGAAGATTATTTTATTTTTATTAACCAGAAGCTTGCAAAAACAGTATAGTAGTTAACTGGTTCTTTTTGATTACAGTACAAACTCTACTGCTCAGAATTAAAGTGAGATCAGACAGTGACATAAGCAATAAACTTGTCAGTATAGGGAAAAGAAATTACATTTCTGATTTTGGCTGGATTTGCTGACAGATCTACATTTATTTGCTAGGACAGCCTGTAATAAATTTGTCATTGTTCTCAACATTTTTTCTTTTTCTTTTTTCTCTTTTCTGTTTTTCTTTTTGTTTTTTTGTTTTTGCTATTTCTGATTCCATGATATGTCTTGCATGGCATTTTGTGTTTAATGGGTGAATGATAATTTTATGATTCTCTGTCAGGATATTGTGAGCTAATGAAAAATTAATGTTAATAAAAATGGCACATGAGGATCCAGAGAATTAGAGATCAGTCAGTATGACCTCAGTACCTGGAGAGATCATGGAGCAGATTCTCAAGGAATTAATTTAAAAGTACCTGGAGGAGAACAGGGTGGTCAGCAACAGAAAGCATGAATGCACCAAACCTGACTAAGGGTCCTGGCTAAGTTCACTTTCAAGCACTGCAAATTACTGGAATCATTGGAAAGTTGTGATATATTAAAGTTAGCAAGTGTTACCAGATAAACCTTGCCTGAAAGGAAACAATTTTGCAACACCCCAACAACACTTAACACATGATAAACTGCTTGAATGTGTATCTGCTTGCATTTTAACTGCACTTACTTAAGTTTGTGTGACACCAGCCTACATTGATTTCTTTCTTTAATATGGCTCAATGTATTGGGGAAAGCAGTGGATGTGACATAATTTGACTTTAGAAAAACTTCTGGCATGAAGATCTGATTAACAAACTAAGAAAATACGGACTAGATGAAAGTACTGTAAGGTGGATACCTAAGCAGTTGGATAGTCATGCTCAACAAATTGTTTTAAATGCTCAATGTTTAGTTGATGGGAGATATCTAGTGGGGTTCTCAGGGGTCTGTCCTGCACCTGGTACTACTTAACTTCTTTATTAATGATTTAGTGAGTAATGATTGTGATTCATTAATTTATTAATGATTGTTTATTAATGATTGATTAATGATTTTGATTGCTTAGCAAATTTATGGATAACACTGCAACAGGGGACCCACCCCAGCTCTACTACTCTTAGAAAGATGAAGGAAAGTGGGGTCCCTTTAAGAATATGACTTTTATACCCTGGAGAGACAAAAAATTCAGATTAGCAAGCAGACACAGAAACCCTAAAGCTGCATGTGAGCAAGCTTCCCCAATGTGAGCAACAGGCAGAACCCCCGTTAAGCATTTAAGTGAAGACTGCAGAATAACTGGATAGGCATCTGGGGATCTGTAGCTGAACAGGCTTGTTAATTGATTGAAAAGAAAGCCCTGGGCCTGCTTACAAGGACTTCATACAGGTGACCAGAAGAGGTGAAGACAAGTAAATAAACCCAGTTCTGGAGCCAGAGTA
This sequence comes from Gavialis gangeticus, assembly GCF_001723915.1. Taxonomy (NCBI): domain Eukaryota; kingdom Metazoa; phylum Chordata; order Crocodylia; family Gavialidae; genus Gavialis; species Gavialis gangeticus. Next base: position 82,254,759 of record NW_017729032.1, read on the forward strand.
GGCAGGGTGGCTCTGATCACTGTAGGGAAAGGAGCTTCTGACAGTCTAAGCGGTAAAACAAAATAGGTAGTATTCAGGAAAGTACCCTGAAGGCTGAGGAGGAGCCAAAAGACTAGAGATATGGTTTTTGCAGCACTTAGGGATCCAAGGTGGGGTTTGCGTTTGAATGAGATATCATTGGGTTGGTGCTTTTTGTTTTGTTTTAACCAGTGGCTTGGATTGTGGCCACTGGGGTGGTTGGAGGACCCAGAGGGTGCCTGGGAGGCATTCTGTGCTTTTAGACCTGTATAAGTCATAGTACCCATAGGCTGAGAGAGAAGCAACAGCCTTTCCAGAGCCAGGACCAGGGCCCCAGTTGGCTATATGTGGGCCAGTGGGCCACAGCCTCAGTGGGCTGATATCCAGACAGGTTCAAAGGCCCCATTGAATGAAATTAAGGTGAAGTTACAAGTTACACTTAAACCATGCTAAGGGGGTAAGTGCCCTATTCTAAAGCTCCTTAACTCCTGCTAAGTGCTCTCTGAGCATCTGATGACTACATCCCTTCAAGTGAGGGTTAACTCTGAACCTGCTATATACTTTATGTTAGGGTAACTTTGGCCAGTTGCAAGAAGAGAAAACAAGCAATTTACAGTCCTCCCAGTCGCACAGCACCCAGACCTCTCCCGCTTCCACCCAGAGCAGGGCTAGAATACAGGTTTCCTGGCTCTTAAACATGTTCCTCCTTATGAGTACCCCAGTACCAAGTTGGAGCTGTGCAGGCAAGAAACAGTATTAATGCTTAAGGCTGGAACATGCTGTGAGCAGTTGCATTTTAACACTACTCCACAGATTTAGTATGATCTAAGTGTAATGTGTAACTTCACCCTTAGATCAATACCTGTGAGGCACATGTGTGATAAGGGTGGGGAGGGGCAGAGGCCACATGTAGTGGCCCTGAGGCAAACAATTGTGGTAGGGCAACCGTCAGTGCACAAGAGGTACAGGTGCTATGGAAGCACAGAAGAAGAGATAGTGAATTCAGGGCATTCACACATAGGACTGGGGTATCCAGCAGTACAAATGAGCTAGGCTGAACCTAGACCGATTAAGCTCACTTATGGACTCTGGGGACAGCTTCCCAAATTAAAATATAGATAACATCAGGGCTTAGCAGGTGAAACAGAGAGAAGTTGGTATTCTGGAGTACTGGACTGTCGTAGGATAAGATCAGCCACTAGCACTATGACACCTGGGACACCAAGTTGGTTAAAGTTGCAGACACTCTCAAGGGTAACGCACACCCTGGATTAATTGGAGAAATGGTCTGTATGAGTTGCTCTCATATTCTTCCCAAGATCTGTGTCTTCAAATTTCAAAGTTCTCACTTTGTTGGATAGTCCTCTAACCCCCAGGCTATATGGCAAAACTCCAGTCCATCTTTGGAATTTCCGAAATCTTCAGAAATAAGGCTAGATGCTTTCAATGGTTTTTGGTTGAGTACAGTTTCAGAATCTTGCTTATTATCTAGGGAATTACTATTATTATTAATTTTTTCCAAACGCATCCAGGCCTTCTAAACGCCCTTTTGGAGGCACATATAGCCCCTGCCCATGCTCCATGTTGATCCTAGGCATCTAAAATGAAATCTTCCCATTGATAGAGCTGTTGGATACCTAATCTTTTCAACTGAACCCCACTCCAAAGCAGAGCCTACCTAATACTTAGGTACTGCAATACTTAAATCAGGGCTCTCAAACTCATGGTCAATGTGGCACAACATAGGAAATTGAAGGTGAGTCCAAGCCTCTATGGGCAGAAGTGGGAAACTGGGTCCGTGGGGTATAGCAGTAGGAGGGATATGCCTATATGGGCATGCAGTGAAGTAGCCTGTGCCTCACCTGGTGTTCAGTCTGTAGCCCTTGCCCATGTGGCTGTTGGGAGGTTAGAGGTTTGACAGCCTTAATGTAAATGTAGGTGCCTAAGGAACCAATTTGAATCCTAGCCAGAGCCTTACAATTTTAAAGTATGGTTTGTATTTTATTATGTCAAACTTTTAAAGAATATGTAATTTCCTCTGTTTTTCAGGGAAATAAATCAAATTATCTTTATTTGATAGTGTTTGTAGTCAAGCCTTTGTGAAAGTGCTTGCAGGGAATATTTGAGCATTTTTTCCTCATATTTGTAATTGATTATTCTGCTTCTGTATCAAGTATCATCAAATATCCTTCACTGGTAAAAGGTCTCTCTGAGGTTAATAGTGTAAGACAAGTGTGTAAACTCCAATTGTTCAGTTCATAGTTGAGTTAAAATTTGATACAGCTTACAGGAGAGTTCGATATTCCTATAATTAGTCATTCATATATTTGATTCCTCATTGTTCATTTAACCTTACCTATATTTTCAGAATAGTTTTGGAAGAAACATATGATTTGGGGTAAGGGAAGATGCACTATTTTTTGTATCAATAATAAATATTTATGTGTATTAATTTTGGATTTTTTTGGATAACACAGCACTTTGTTTTTGGCATTTTTCCCCACATTCAGCTGTTTACTCAATCCTGATTGTGGGGGGAGGGCAGTGTGTATACATGCCAATCCCGGGTTATTTTTGTTCTTGGACAAACATAGGAGCAATTTATCTAGGGACAAATGCAACATCTGTTCCTAGCCCCAGGGATGCATGATGAAGCAAAAGTGAAGAGCAGCACATTGCAGCACATCAAACAGATATCAAATGGCAGTAAACTTAAATAGAAAGCTAGAATCACCATAGCAAAACTAGCTTTTGTCATAGGACTAGTCTTACATGTTGAATGCTGCATGCATTATTATGGAAAGCTCTCTACTTGAATTAAACAAATTCTTAGGTGCCATTCTCAGAAATGAATTGTTTGTTCACACAGAGATCATTAGAATACAGATAGAGCAAGATGGCTGTCATCAATAAAAGTGAGATGTGTAAAACCACACATGACAAATGGAAAACAGCCACTGAATTAAATATGTGGCATCTCAGTAACCCAGTGGATTTTTTGTTTGTTTATTAAAAGGTCTCAGCCTGTGCCAATGTATTGTGCCAAGCATTTGTTGCTCAGATTTAAAATAAATAATAAAAAATGAGCATTTAAAACTCTCTTCCATAAGTAATCTTGTACCATATGTTCCTTTTCAGTGATATGGAAGACAGCATATGCCTCTTGAGGTTCACTGGTCTTGAAAGCTCCCAGTCCAGCACATCATATTCGCTGTAATAGAAATTAGGTGGAGCAAGATAGGCTATGAAAAGTCACTACCCTTTGCACCCCTGTGAACACATAGAAAATACTCTATGGTTATATCTACACTGGTTCTGCACCACTGTCACTGGAATATAAGCCATGTATCTGCTCCGTCTCCGCATACTCCAAACTCCAGTATATAGTGGTGAGGATGTTTTGAGGGCACTGCTGCCCTTATTCTTGATTTCAGAGTGGCAGTGTAAGGTAGCTCAAAATGGCCTTGACATATATGTCAGAGTGTGGAGTATCCAGACTGAGAGGCTCTGGGCAGGGATTATTTTTCCATAGCAGCCTCAGGAAGGGCACAGAGCCAGTTTAGAAATAACTTGAGTCTCAAGCTACAGGTAAATACCCATTTTTTCTAACTTCTCTCTCCAAAATCTCGAGGTAGAAAACATACTTCACAGCTGCTTTCATCCCCTTCATGGTTCACACACTCTCAGCTTCCTTGGAGAAAGTAGAGAGGCTCCATGTTATTACTATGCTGAAGTATCATAGTGATTAAATTAAATTTATTGTGCTTTCATTTTCCATGACAGTCAATTTTATTTTACAGTACATATTGTATTTTTTTCATGATAGTGATGATGATGATTAAAATCAGTAATAAATACTAGGCCCTGTAGCTGAGATTGTTACTGTATACCAAGATCTCATGTGAGAACTTTATTAGTCCTTTTCCCCAAGATGTTGCAGGAAAAAAAATTCTGTAATGCATAAGCTTTCAATAGGGACTGAATGGTATTATTGGGTAGAATTCAACCCATCGATTTGATTTCTCCTCTCCTTACTCTTTCTCTTTTTCTTTCCCCTCTGGCCAGCATATGAGTCTCTAAGAGGACTATCAAAGGGAAAATATATTTTCTTTTTCGATTTAAAAAAACAAACAAACACAACTTGATCCTCTTTACTTCTGTGTCAGCTGTGCATGTGAATCTCATATTGACATTCTTCTAATTTCTTTTAAAATGAAATAAATATATATTAAAACATTTCATTGTTTAAAAGTGTAGCTGGTACACTTCAATTAGATTCAATATTTTTTTAGTACAAAATGTCATTTATTAACCACAAAATAGTTTTCTGGGAATTGGTTTTGGTGAAACTTTCATTGAGAAGATGCCTTAGGTGCCGAATGAAATTTCTGATCAAGACCTCTTCATAGTCAAGGTATACCAATTAGTAAACTGAGGTTAGGAACCCAGGTCTTTCCATCTCCAACATACCATGCGTGCTTTATGACTAGAATGAGAGGAGTTAGCTTCTCTTTTTCCCTTCAGCCTAATGTACAATTAATTAATGGACAAGGAGACTATTGCAAGAGGAGAAATTGAGGGGATTCTGTTTCTGAACACCCAGTAATTGGGCTGGTAGTTGGTCCACTCAAATATAATACTAGAGGCTTGGGTTCAAATTTCTTTTCTGCCTGATTCACAACAGGATAGGATGTTGAATTGGATCTTTCAGTTTAGTGCCCTAAACTTTAAGTACTCTGTGGTCTACACGTGTGAAGACTCATGTAGAATGGAAAATGTTTGCATTCTGCTTCCTACTTCAAGGACAACTTACAAATTTTATCCAAAAGCTGTTTAATGTAAGTAACAGAAAATTCTTGAAGAAAGAGCTGGGTTTCCCTACAAGGCTTACAAGGGATGGAGGATGGGATTCACCTCCAAGGAGGAATATTCTGTACTGGTCCAGTCCTGGAGGGAGCAAATGAGGAAAGCCAAGGTAGCAACTGAACTCCAACTAGCTTCGAACATCAAGATCAAGGACAATAAAAAGTCCTTTTTCAGAGCTGGAGGAAAAGCAAGGGCAACATTGGACCCCTGCTGAACCAGATGGGACAACTGACAACTGATGCCCAGGAAAAAGCCATCCTATTCAATGGGTATTTTGCGTCGGACTTTCATCAGTCCCATGGGGCGCTCATGCCTGCTACAGGACAGGGAAGTCCAGATGAGGGAGATCCCTTGCCCTCCATCAATGCTGACCTCATGAAGGAAAACCTTGAGAGGCTGGATACCTTCAAGTCAGCCAGCCCTGACAATCTACACCCCAGGGTACTCAAGCAGCTGGCGAGCATCATAGCCCAGCCTCTGGCACAGATCTTTGAAAACTCCTGGTGCTCTGGTGTAGTGCCTGAAGAGTGGAAGAAGGCCAATGTGGTGCCTATCTTCAAGAAAGGGAGGAAAGTGAATCTGGCTAACTATAGGCCCATAAGCCTGACTTTTATCCTGGGGAAGATCTTAGAAAAGTTTATTAAAGAGGCAATCTTTAATGGACTGGCCGACATCAACATCCCGAGGGATAGCCAGCGCAGGTTTGTTGTGGGTAGGTCTTGCTTGATCAATCTCATTTCTTTCTATGACCAGATGACCTATCACTTGGACAAGGGAGAAGAGATTGATGTCATATATCTTGATTTCAAAAAAGCCTTTGATCTGGTATCCCATGATCACCTTTTGGTGAAACTGGCCAATTGTGGCCTTGGATCCACCACAATCTGCTGGCTGGGAAATTGGTTCCGTGGTCGGACCCAGAAGGTAGTAATTGATGGAAGTCACTCATCATGGTGCCCTGTGACCAGTGGGGTCCCCCAAGGCTCTGTCCATGGATCTATATTGTTCAACATCTTCATTAATGATGTGGACACTGGAGTCAGAATTGGACTGGCCAAGTTCATCGATGACACCAAACTTTGGGGCAAAGCATCCACACCAGAAGATAGAAGGGTGGACCAGGCTGACATGGACAGGCTCAGCAAATGGATGGACGAGAACCTGATGGTGTTTAACACTGAAAAATGCAAGGTTCTCCACCTTGGGAGGAAAAACCTGCAGCATCCTTATAGGCTCGGCAGTGTTACACTGGCTAGCACCATGGAAGAAAGAGACTTGGGGGTCATCACTGACCACAAGATGTACATAAGCCTGCAATGCAATGCTGCAGCTAGTAAAGTGAGCAAAATGCTGGTTTGCAACCATAGATGCTTCTCAAGCAAATCCTGGGATGTCATTTTCTCCTTGTACTCGGCGTTGGTGAAGCCACAGCTGGAGTGCTGCATCCAGTTTTGGACTTCACAATTCAAAAAGGATGTGGAGAAGCTTGAGAGAGTCCAGAGAAGAGCCGCATGCATAATCAGAGGTCAGGAAAACAGACCTTACGATGACAGGCTGAGAACCATGGGGCTCTTTAGCCTGGAAAAGTGCAGGCTCAGGGGTGATCTGATGGCCACCAGTTTATAAGTTTATTGGGGTGACCACCAGTATCTAGGGAAATGTTTTTTCACCAGAGCACCCAAGGGATGGTGAGGTTGAATGGTTAAACTACTGGAAAACCGTTTCAGTCTGGACATAAGGAAGAATTTCTTTACTGTCTGAGTCCCCAAGGTCTGGAACAGCCTGCCATCAGAGGTGGTTCAAGCACTACATTGAACACCTTCAAGAGTAAATTGGATGCTTATCTTGCTGGGATCCTATGACCCCATCTGACTTCCTGTCCTTTGGGTTGGGGGGCTGGACTTGATGATCTTCCGAGGTCCCTTCCAGCCCTAATGTATATGAAATCTATGAAATCCCTGTTTCAATTCAAGTGCCCTAGCCACCTAGCTACACTTACCTTTATGTTCTGCACCTCAGTTCTCCCTGAAGAGTGGCACTTATTTCCTTGATAAAAGGGAGAGAGAGGGCACATCTTAGAGGTTAGCTTATTGTCTGGTTATGAGTACACACTTGTGGAAGATGCAACTTTCAACACCCTGGACGCATCCAGATAAACCTGCACATGCCTCTTGCAACATATCAAACCCCTTTGAGATGCTGCAAGAGGCATGTGCAGGAATGAGAAAATGTTCCCTGCACTGCAAATTTGTTCCCTGTGCTGCAAAAAAAAGTGGGGCAGGCACGGTCCCAAACCATGCCCTAAGGCAACCAGAGGCTGGATCCTCCATAGAGACACTCTGGTTGCCAGAGCATCTCTATGGTTAGCGCTCACCCTGGTGCTGAAGCAGGGAGCTAGACCCAGGCTTCACTGCTAGTAAGTAAAGGGTCGGGGGGCTGGAGGAGAGGGGAGGGGACCATGGGGGGAACCCCCCTAGCCCTGCCCACTCCCTGAGCCCCTAAACCCTGCGCTGCCCAGCCCCACTGCCTGCCTGCCCCCTGAGCCTCCATGATCCTTTCCCCACCATGTCCCATCCCCCCGAGGCCCCCAAGCCACCCAATCCCTGTCCCCCCAGCATCATGGGTAATCCCCCCATCCCCCCAGTACTTACCAGCAATTTGAGATGCCATCTGGGTCACTGGGGCCCTGCCTGCACAGTGCAGGGCAGTGTGACACCCTCAACAGCCCCAGCCTGGGCCCTGCTGCCTCCTGCTGCCCTCTGCTGCCCCGGGAGGCTCTGCCAGGAGATCCTAGAGCCCCCACAGCCCCTACTCTGTAAGTAGAGGCTTTTTTTTTTTAAGTGTCAGAGGCTGGGGAGGGAAGGCAGCCATGGGGATCTGGGGGTGCAAGTGGGGGATGGGCAGGGCAGCCATTGAGGGGTCTAGGCCCTTGGGAGGTTAGAGGTTTGAGGCTGGGTGGGGTAGCCATTGGGGGGGCTGCAGGAGCCAGTGGGAGATGGGACCAGGTGGGGCAGCAGTCCAGGGGGCTGGGGGAGCAAGCAGGGGTGTGGCAGGGCATATGGGCCCTGCAGGAAGGGGTGGCCCCTGTGGGGGGGCTGTAGCACCTGTGGGGGCCATAGCCACTGTTTCACAGATTCATAGATGCTAGGGTCAGAAGGGACCTCAACAGATCATCAAGTTCAACCTCCTGCCTAGGCAGGAAAGAGTGCTGGGGTCAGGTGACCCCAGCCAGATGCCTATCCAGGCTTCTCTTAAAGACCCCCAAGGTAGTGGAGAGCACCACCTCCCTTGGAAGCCCATTCCAAATTTTGGCCACCCATAGCATGAAGAAGTTTTTCCTGATATCTAGCCTAAATCTGCTCTCTGTTAGTTTGTGACCATTGTTCCAGGCGCCCTGGTGAACAGAGCATCTCCAATCCCTTGCTGTGTCTCCCTAATGAATTTGTAGGCAGCCACAAGATCACCTCTCAGCCTTATCTTGTGGAGGCTGAAGAGGTCCAGGTCCTGTTGTAGGGCTGTAGCCATGGGGGGCCAGGGGGCAGCAACATATATATTAATGAATTCATGAATTCATGAAACATGTATTTGGAGCTGATTTTATTATTATGATAAATACACTGGTAGTCTTCCAAATTGCTTTAATACTGTAGACATATCAACAAAACATTGTCCAACTGATTGTTGTCTCTCTGTATCACTCTCTCTATCTCTTTTTATAGTGGTCTTTTGTTGTAAGTGTGAAGGAACATGGATTTTGGGGTATTTTACAGAGTGACTTTGGCATTTTTTTAATCAGGGATTTTTCAGTTTCCCAGTAGGGAACATCAGAATTCCTGCTAGGGAGGCCAGTGGCAGGACCCTGCCTGTTCAGAGCTGGCATCTTGGACCCATCTGGCTGTGGCTGACCTCCTGGCCAAATGGGGCCAGAAGGACATGCTTTGACAGTTCAAAGCAGGCTGCCACACCCGGAACATCTTCCAAGCGATAGCTACCCAGATGGCTGGGCAGGAGGCACACATGGCAGTAGCACTGCACAAAGGCCAACTCTGCAGCCACAGCCCTTTGGCAGCTGACCCAGAGGGGCAGATGCCTCATCCATGTCCAGCCAGTCACAGCCAGGCAGCAGCCCCCACTGCAGAGGGTGCAGGGAACTCTCAGGGCCACTTCAGTAGTCCAGGGCACAAGGGGTAGTGTCCCCAGGTAACAATTGCCTGGGTCTGAGAAGTCTTGAGAACGAGTAGCCCTGAGGTACTTACCAGGGCAGCTTTTTGTACTGCAAAGCTTAGATTCAAGAGCTAGGTACAGAAAGTATGCATAAAAATGTATAAGTGACTGGAAAATGGTCACTCAAATCTGTAACACAACAGGGCTAGGTACAGCTATTCAAAAAGCCCAAGGTGGAATTGATCTAAGTTACACAGTTTTATATAAGTGGTGTAGTTACGATCAGTAGTGAACAGAAAACACATTCACTTGGGGGGGGAGGAACAAATCTTAGACTGGGTCCCACCTTTTTAAACCAGTCTATGTATGCTAAACTTCCATTCTGTTATAGTTATAGACTGGTTTCCAATCACTTATACTGGTAAAAGTGTAATGAAACCTGGCCCAGAAATTCTTTGAACATAAACTGGTTCCAAAATTTCTGAAACTGGTTTCAGATAAATTTGGATAGATATAGTATCAGACTTAAGTGATTTAGGTTAAATCAGATTACTGAACTTCTGTTCCAGATCCCCTCCAGATTCAAGTTAGCTCACAGTCTCCCAGGATGCTTTGCACCTTCCCGACAAACTCCTCCTCACAGGGTGGGCAGGCTAGCCTAGGCCCAAACTCTCTGCTATAGCCAAGCAGGGATGCATGCTCTAGCACCCCCAGCTTCTGGCCTGGGCCACTGCAGGCATGTGGCTGCATTTCTGGAGTCAAAAGTATGTGTCTGTTCACTTCCTTATCAGTTCATTCTACACAACTTAGACTAACCTGAAAAGATTGAATTGACTCAGTCTTGGGCTTTCTGACTGACTGTACTTACCCAAGTACCACAGTCATTTCTGCTTAAGTCCTGTTAAATTTTGTTTCATGTCTATACATTTAGTCCCAAATGCCTATCTATAAGGCTATGATATGTTTGGGGTGACTGGTCTACTATGAGAAAAGTCTGACCTAGGTAGGTGACTAACTCCAACAGAGGGTTCAAGGCTGAGAATTCCAGGCAAGGATACATCCAAAGTATTTTTTTTTTTTTATGAATGGGGTTTAGGCCCTGCCTCTCAACTGGGAATTTCCTAATGGTTATCTTAGATGGCATTCTGCTCAGCATTTCAGTTTAAGAGAACACATTATGTAGGGACATAAGGTCACATCTACTGTTTTCCTTCTGAAAGCAAGATCACCACCAAAGAACAAAACCTTATGGACTCAGTCCACTCCATACAATCTTTATTAGTGGACTTTATGAGGATTCTGGATTTAAAAAAATGGGGCAGTGAATTGTAATACACATCCATGTGCCTAAAATTTAGATGTTGCAGTACTTATTACAATGCTTAAGTCTCTTTTTGGAATTAGGCTACCTAAATCTAGAAACCCTTCTCTTGCTAGCCCTCTGCTTCCAAAGATGTTTTGTTTGTGTGCTTTTGCTTTTTATGGTGATTTATGTTCTAGCTTTCCATCTGTTAAAAGGCTTCACCTTTGCTTCCAGCAGGGCATAGCTAATCTAGCTCTTCCAGTGACTGGTATCCCAGCAACCATCAGTAATAGCCTTTTGCACAACTTATATGTTTATCTAATTGACCTTTTTGATTTTGTTTTGAAAGGGGGAAAGTATAGAAAGAGGGAAGGATGTTGCAACAATTAACAGAACAAAGGAGGAAAACAAAACAAAAAGGAATGCATCATCCTGGCAGATGTAACACTACAGACAATAAAATATGAAACAGGAAAGAATATGAACCATGCAGAGAAAAATAAACAGAACCTAAATAGAAATAGTTTCTTACAGGCACAGACTACCTTGCCATGAACTGTTTTTTTCAGATGAGTGAAGTAGCACACTATAAAAATATGTTTCATGTATTTTACTAACATATCTATTAATAGTACATAGATTTTAGGATAGAAGTGATCATTATCTAATATACTTTCTGCATAACATAGGCCAAGAATGAATTTCTCCTTAGTCCAATAAATTTATGGGCACCAAAAAATAAAACAAACAAACATACACATTTGTCATCCTCGGAGCCAGTGAATATTTCTCACTTAAAGATAAGCAATCTACAAATAACAGCTCAGAGAAATGCACAGTGCCTCATCACATCTCAGTGGGGTTTCAGGTTTATAGACTATTTACACCACTTGAAATATCAACACTGTGAACTATTTCACTGTTGAACTAAACTGTTGAGGTTTAGACAAAAGAGATCGTCCTCCTGATCGTCCTCCTAAATCAGGAGGATGATATCTTCTGTCTGATATGTCACTTTTGGTTTTATCAGTGGGTGGGTACTGGTGAATAGGGGTGTTGCTGCTTAGTTTTTTCTCCTTACTTCAGTTCAAACTTTGGGTGATAATGAATTAACAGGGTTTATTTTCCTCTGTAGTTTGACTATGGTGAGGACAGTTTATTGTATATTTTTAGATTTGTGGTCACTGGGGTAGCATAGGGGGGGTTTTTTTCTTTGTTTGTCTTTTAAGTTGTGGCATTCAGGTCATAAAATCATCATTGTTTTGTCTGCATTGTGGGGTCTTAATGGGAAAGAAGCTATTTTTATCTACTGCCACATCATAATTAGCCAATAACAACAACACACAGTACCTTAGTGTGTCTCTCTTCTAGAACAGATACATACCTCTTCAAGTCAGGACAGAACAGAGAATAAACTGTGATAAAAGGGAAATGAAGCTGAGATTACAGCCCTTCAGACTCATCATCTTTAGTATTTTGTTTTTTTATGAGAAGACAGTCATTGATAGAACAAAATATAGGAAATCTTTCCCATCAGAAGACAACAATGCCAATAACCGAAAATAATTTTCAACAGTGGAATTTCACAGGCTAATAAGGAGAAAACTGATGCCCATGAAACTTCCCAGGAAATGAAATTCTGGGGATTTAGTAACAATACAATTAGTGAAAAAAATCCCCTTAAAAATTGAAGTTGCAAGTCCCTTCATCACAATAAAAATGTCATATTAAACTCTAGTAGTGTCATTGGTTATGCTGTCTCATTCAAATAAAAACACCAAAGGTCAAGAGAGTATGAAACTTCCACAATAAAAAGTATAAAATAGCTTGTACTGTACTTGCCAGAATGGGGTGTACTTCACCTTTGGCTTTATCATGCATTCCTGATGCTAAGAATAGACATGACATTTGGTCTTATATAAGTTGTTCCTGTGTTTGTCCCTAAACAAAAATATCTTTAGATTACACTAGCATTTACACATATCACTCTTCTAATCAGGGTTTAGTAAGCAACTGAATGAAGTACCACTTTTCTGCTATTGATTAAATGATGTAATCCTGGGATAACTGTACAGTCATACTTTGTAATATTTCAGGATAAGAGATAGTAACAGTTTATCTGGTAAACCTTTTTAGGGCTTATTCCAGGACAACAGACATGGATGTCTGTATGACTGCACTGTAACTTGGGATAAATGTGATATCTGTTTGCTGCTTGGGTCAAAATACATATGCTTTATATTTCATTCATATTACAAAACATGACCTTATGATGTTAATGGAGCTGGCAAATTTGTTTTAAAAGCTTTGCATTGATATTTTAGATAATATTAATGTATTGGTTGATTGAGAACGCTTTATAAATAAAGACATTAAAGAGTATTTCATGACAAGACCATGGTGTTTCAGAGAGTCAGACCCAGTGTTTAAACTTCTAAAATTAAGAGGAAATGAATAACCAAAAAATATAGTTCTGTCAGGTATCACAAGCATAGGTTCATTTCCAGGTTCTCCCCCCCACCAAAATATACACAACTTTGGAATTAATTGAATAAATCCTTCTTGCTTCATTACATTTTCCCTTTTCATAATTATAGACAATATTATTATTATTTTAAAACCTAGTAGCCCTTTGAAGGACTCATTTCACCTCCTTTGGTTAATGGGAAATATTTGAGCTTGTTCGTAAATTTTTAATCTCCTGGTATATTTATAGAGCTTTTGTTTCATAGTGAATCCTTTAAGTTAAGATAAATTTATATTGTTAACTTTAAGGGTTAGTTTTTGTTTATTATGTTTGATCCATGATCTTGAGTAAGGTAGCAAGGTAATATTTAGGGTAGTATATAATTGTACTGCCCTATTGGAAACCCCAGGGACTATCATCTATCCTATTTGTTTCCCTTTTGATCCAGGGAATAAGTTACCAAATTCCTGTTTTGGTTATAATTTGACTTCTACTCAGGTCAAGGTTTAAGCTGGTTGGAAAAAAGGCATTTCAGCTATTTTCTCACACATGAAACAATACAAATGCACAAACTGAGCCACCTCTATTGGTAAGACAAGGGAGTAATTTCTCCTTTGTGATCAAGTTATACCTACAGAAAGTCTAGATTTTAAAAGTGTGATGAGGCACAGTATCTCTTTGGGGATGTGTCTGTGAACTCGGGTCTTGTACAAGATACATGTGTAACTGGGCACATCTACATGTGTGCATTGACTGTGCAGTAACCAAAATCACTGCACAGAATGGGCATGAATCTCTATGTGCATGCCCATACTGTGCAGTACATGTGGTGACTTACACTGACTTGAGAGAAAATTTGATATCTGCATCATGCAGGTATCAAATTTATGGCTGATTAGTTACTGCACAGTAATGTATGTGTAGACACATTACTGCACAGTAACCCAGGGGGCCTCTCTGCTGGATCTGTCCAACCACTATGGGGCCAGCCTCAGCCCGGCCCCAGGGCTCCTGGATGGCTGCCTCTCCTGGCTTTAGTCCCTGACTTGGGACTAAAGTTAGTCGTAAGTGCTAGCAGCCGGCTCTGGCTTCAATTTGGGACTAAAATTAGTCCCAAGTTCTGGCAGGTATGTGGCTGGAGGATGGAGCTCACCCCAGTGACCACAGGGGTACATGGCAGGCTGCACTGATCTGGGACTAAATTTAGTCCCAGATCACCTGCACATGTAGACACTGGCCTCTTCCCACTTACTGCATAGTAACTTACTGCACAGTAACTTTAAGACAGCATAAATGCACATGTAGATATGCCCACTCTCACTAATGTCAAAGTAAATTACATGCACAAAAAGATATATTTTCTGTGTCCTACCCAGGAAAATGGATGGGTGCTCAGAAGCTCCTTGTATAAGAATAGGCAGGGAGAATATTATCTACAAGACCTGGAGGGCAGGTATACTGTCCTGCTGGAAATGTGGCCTTAAAATGTTGGAAGATGAGATTACTCCTCAGAGCAGCTAGTCTATGGGCTCAATGCATCTTTCTTACTATTCACATCTTACTTCCAAGCTTTCTCTGCATGCTGGAATGTAGAAAATCACCTCAAAAGTCTCTTCTATGTGATCCCTGTCTTTTGTCAAAGGGCACTTCACATTAATGGAGGGTGTGACCAAAATTGTCTATATAGACAAAATCTACAGTGCTCTATAGTCAGTACCCAAGCAAGATGTCTACTCAAGTCTGTGGGAATTTAACCTGTAGTAGGAGTGCAAAATACAGACCTAAAAGTTGAGTAGACCACTTTGACACTACTATATTGACACCATTTTAAGTTAAGTGGGACCAATTATGCTGCAAATGCTCTAATGAGAATAAAACTACATTATACATTTTATGTAATTACATGGATAGATTAACTTTAGCCCTGCTACATAAATGAACCATGTAATTATGCTTCCTGAATTAACATTTCAGGATAAATTAAGAATAAAAGTGTAATTGTGTATATGCCTGATTAAATGCTTTGATACACCGAATGACCTGATATATACACTATGTCTATAAGTATAAGTATGCTTCCTATATATGCATATACTTATAGGTGTTACTGTATACATAACTGTGTGTGTATGATCTGAATTACAGAACACATATTGTGGATGTCAGTTCACCTTACCTTGTTGATGCCAAACCTCTTAGCATTGCTACAACAAGAAGATTTCCTAAAGACTCTGAAAAAAAAGTTCTATGCCTTCCCAGTAAGATCCTGCCTTGTGAAAAAGGAATCATTAAAATTCTAGATTGTAAGAAAGCTCAAGAAATCATATAATACTGTGTTTGCAGTGAGGCAGTATCAAGTATACCTACACAATAGGGCTGTGCAAAGCTTCAGTCCTTGATTTGGCTCAATTCAGTGGCTGAATCTCCGAATCCAAATTGAATCAGGAGACCCTTTAATCTCTTGGAGTTGAATCGGAACCCAAATTGATTCAGAGAGATTCAGAAAGATTCAGCAATTTGGATATAGATACAGCTTTAAATGTTTTCTCTACATTCCTCAAGGTACCAGGCAGCTTGTGAATGCTGCGATCGTGGGGCAGCTGGGGTGTCCCACAGGAGCACTTCCAGTCAACTTCTGGGTCCACTGGGGAGTGCACTGCCCCCCCCACCCCTCCAGGCTTAACAACTGGTGTCTCCTGGGTCGGGGGGGGGGGAACCCAGGGTCCCCCCATGGCTGATTGCCAAGCCAGGGAGGTGTGTGTGGGGGGGGCCCAGTGCACTAGGCAGTGGACCTAGAAGTGGACCAGAAATACTTCTGGTCCACTTCAAGGTTCACCACCAAGCATGTGGGGGCGGGGGGGCTGCACTCTTGTGGGATACTCCATCTGCCCCAGCATAGCAGCTTTCACAAGCCGCACCTGGTACCTCAAGGTATGTAGAAAAAACGCTTAAAGCTGTGTCTATTTCTGATTGGCTGATTCTCTGAATCAGCATTGAATCTTCACATTCAGATATGGCCAAATTGAATGAGGGACAGTGATCTGAATCAATGAATCAAATCACTATCCCAGAATCTGAATCAAATCTGAATTGAATACAGCTCATTTCGTAGACCCCTACTAGACAACACCAAGCAGTGGTGGCCAATGTCATGCTACTATGAGGATTGTTAAAATATACTCAAGAGATCCAAGGAAGAAGGACATGCAGTCCATTAGAAAGGAAGGCAACTTTTCCCCACAGTCTGTACCAATGACAATGAGATAAAATACATTCCTGACCAAAAATATGGTTATTAGTCTGAATATGAATGTAGGAGAAAGATTCTCTGACTTGGAAGATTCAGGTTTAAATTCCAGCAGAAGCATTGGCAGCTCCCTGTGAAAATCCCCCACCTTATCTGCAGCCAATCCCCTCCTCCTCCCAACCCATGTAGCATCAAGGTGGGAAAACATTCCTTCTTGGCCCCATGCAGCAACCAGAAAAGCCCCAAAGCATGGGAGATCATAGGCATAGCTATCCCTAGATCATTCCTGACCATTCCTGACCAATCATCTTGCTATGATTTTGTGATTCTATAATTGGGTATCTTATTTAAGAAAATGTGTCAAATTGTAACACATGATCAAATACATCACTTTGTAAATCAACACAAGATCATTTTATTTGTTCTTACAACTTCTCTTCTACTTTCCACTGTACCATGTTTGTTCCTTTTAATGTTTGCCTCTTTCTAGATTTTCCTGGTGATTTTCTGTGAATTTGCATGAAGTTTGCATCAAATTACTGAAATTTTGTTCTGGAATCAAGATCTGGAATCTTGAAAATATTGATTCTATCTAAAAAAAATTGGCCCATTCTGAAAGAGAGAGATTTAAAATTGTTTGCTTCAAAATATTCCCATGGAACCTTAGGACTCAAACCAATCAAGTTCAAAAATTGAGTTAAAAATATAGCAAAATAGTCCAGTTGCCTTTTGAAATCACTTGTTGAACTTGAAATAGATTTGGAAGTGCATTCAAATGAGCATTTAAGCAAACATAATCAAATTCATTCATTTTGTATGTCATAAAAGGGACATAAACTGAATGTGACTTTGAGGGGGCATAAGTGATCTTGTATCATTCAGTAGGATTGCAAATAAGTCTGGTTTACCAAATTTTTGCACCAAGGTCATCATGTCTTAGTAGTTTTGTTTTATAATACTTACACTACCAATAAATGTTGAGGGTAGAATTAAAACAGCTTCTGCTGCTCTTAGACTTTCTGCTCTAGTGTGTAGTGTATGTACTAATTGCATGTAAATGTCAGCACAGAGTGCAACTTGTTTTTTTCTCACATACTGCAAGTAATTCATACGTATCCTTCAGTGCATATCAGCAGAGTACTGCTATGTCAGTTTGCCAGATGAATGTAGTAAGCTGAATTGAAGCCTTCTGGCAATATGGTGAGACACAAATGAATGGATGGTGCTTTTTTATAGGCTGTATGCAGATGTTGTTGTACTCGTCATAAGGAAATAACAACAGATACATTAATGGATCAAGATTAGGCTTTAAGTGAAATACAGTTTCAGTGCAAGCAGAAGATTTTCAGGGTTAGGATTTTATTGATTAAGGAACTACATGAACATTAGCCAATAAAACACCATCATCAGAAACAAAAACTGCCACAACTTCTGATATACCTTGCTAGACTATAATGTCATCTATTGAAGGGGCTGTCATTATAAAAACAAAGTGTGATGCTTGTTGGTAGGGCTGTGTGAAACACCATTGTTTCATTTTGACATCCGTTTCTCCATTTGGAAGGAACAGTGTTTCATTTTGTCGTTTTGTTTCATTTTGAAGCACCATCTCTTTTCGTTTTATTGAAACAGTTTCGCTGTTCTGATGCATTTTGATGTTTTGCCTATAGGCTATAATGGGGAATCATGAAAATGCCTAAAACTTTGTCATTTCTTAGCTGGTTCAGATGTAAGTAGCAGGGATGGTAGCCCCTTCTAAGGGCATGAAGCCTACCAAGTTTCAAGGAGATAGGTGCAGAAGTTTCTCAAACTGCACCTCACACTGCAACAAGCAAAACTCCTGACACTTGCCAGCAGCGGCAGCCTTCTGTCATCCGATGTGCAAGAGCCCTGGCTCTGCCTGTCTCCTGACACCAGGCTGCACTCCAGTCGGCTCTGCCAGCCCCACAGAGCGCAGCCTGGTGGCAGAAAGTGGCCAGAACCAGGGCTGCGCTCCACCTTTTGCCACCAGTCTGAGCTCCATAGGGCTGCAGAGCTGCTTGAAGTGCATCCCTGGCTCTCCCCTGCCTCCTACCACCAGACTGCTTCGAAGCTTGAAACATTTTAAAACTTTGAAATGTTGCGAGTACCTTCATTTCATTTCAAAGCTGTTTCAAAGCTTTTTGTTTCATTTCGATTTTGCTGTTTTGAGCTTGAAACGCATCAAAACAGCTTC
>NW_017729032.1:82273514-82297427 GCF_001723915.1 Gavialis gangeticus
ACTGATGAAAATGTTGAACAGCGCGGGCCCGAGGACCGAGACCTGGGGAATCCCACTGCCCACGTCCTTCCAGGTTGAGAAGGACCCATCCACTACCACCCTCTGGGTGCGGCCCTGCAGCCAGTTGGTGACCCATTTGACTGTGTGGGAGTCTACGCCACAGCCCCCCAGTTTCTTAAAGATTTAAGCATGATACAATGATTTAAGCATGATTTAAGCATGATTTAAGCATGGTTTACTGCTTTCAATAATTCTGTTCAAGTCTTGAAGTAAATGTAGCTGTAGGCCTTCATTTCCAGATCTTCACATCCTCTCACTGACTTCTACTTTAGGGTCCACTACAAAAAGTTTACCATATGCAGACTTTTGTTGTCTTGAGGATATGCACTGATATTGTGATACACAGATCCATGACTTCTGAAGCTGTGTGGCCTTTGATTTCTTGGTATATATATGCTTGCTCCAAATAATGTGATTACTTTTACACAGTTGTAGCTTCAGTTCTTGTCAAGGTGGTGCTTTGCAAGCTTGTTACCTGATGTAATCAGTTTCTCAAACAAAGGTGCTGTATGTAAATCTGGCACATTTACTTTGATATTTTGGCAACATCCTTAGTAGCAGTCACTAGTTTTCTCACTAATAAAGTGTCCTGCACTGCAGTACTGGCAAACTAATGACATATCACTAATGTCAAATACAGTGATTTCTTATGTGGGCTGAAGTGTGCATTTTGGAAAACCTTTTGATCTCTGAATAGTATTTATCTGTGAAATTGTTATAGCTTCTAAATGTGCATGAACAGCATCCTTACTTCTTACCTGCTCTTCTTTTGCTCTTCTCCTATTCGCACAGCACCATTCATTATGCATCAAGCGATTTTCTTCATTTTTTTGATATTCAAAAGCAGTTTGCCTCTTGCTGACTTTTGCATCAACCTGTTAACATTCTCCATCTGTGTAATGGTGGACCTCCTTATGGCAGATTTTCTGGTTTTGATTTTCTGTTTCAATATTTTACATGCACAGAGAAGGAATAAAAGCAGTACGTATTTAAAAATATTAATGTGTAGTAACCTAAGCCATTACTTATAGCTTAGAAATACAAGGGTATATCTATACGTGACATTAATACAAAGCAATAAATTCCAGCACATATCCCACAAAAGTTTATTGCTCCTGGGTGCTACGTTTACATGTGTCCCTGAACACACAACATCAAACTGCATCAGAGCAGTCGTGGCTGGCACAGGTGGGTTCAGCCTGCCATACCAAGGTCAGCCAAGCATGGACCCCAGCTCCCCATCCCCCCCATGGGTAGCACAGCTGGAGTGAAGCCCATGCAGGGGCAGATGTGGGCTGCTTTCTGTGGGCTTGGGGCTCCCCACCCTGCTGTCCTATTCCCAGGGCCTACATGCCCCAGTGGGTGGGACCCAACATGGTAGGGTAGAATGGGATGGGGTGGGGAGGCTCAATGCCACTGCCAGGACCCCCTGCCACCATGGTGAGGCATCCCCTGCCTATCCAGCAGCAGCAGGGGTCACAATTCTGCATTGCTGCCCCCATTGCTGCTGGGCAAGGAAGGGGCACCTCACCACAGCACTGTGCAGCTCCTGGCAGTTGCACCATGCCTCCCAATCCTGTGCTGTCCTCCTGCACTGGGTCTTGACTACAAGCCTGTGGAGGCCATAGGGAGAGGGCAGAAGGGATTAGAGCCCCAAGTCCATAGTAGGGGCTACATCAGCCCCCACCCTATGTACAAATCTGAGGAACACATGTCCCCATACCTCCCCAGATGTGCAAAAAGTCAGGGGACATTCTCTCTGCCACCCCCTGGATAAGCCACCCAAGGCACCATGTTTTTCTGCCATTTTTCCATGGCAAATGGAAAACACAGATTCCTGCTAATTAGGCAGCTCCATAGTAAACATCTCACATAGACATGCCCACAATGTAGTGATTTGAGTTTTTACTTATAGCTTAAATTTACCAAAAAGCCAAAAAAAAAAAGACAAAAAAGAGAATTGCAGTTAAATGTATTTAGAAATTTATTGTCTGTAGTTGATATTAGTATGTTAGGTAAAAATCAGGCAGAGATCTGCTTTGAATGAAGACTCACAGTGGACTGAAACCAGCATTGTCTGCCAACTGCTTGAGAGATTTTATGGTGGGGGATGTTCATGGCTATCACATAATCATTTCCCATGGCTGCTTTTTAAAAAAATAAATAATTTCTTGCTTTTATAAAGATTTTTTCATGATTTTAGAATTTTGTGCAAATCCAAGGTTTAAAATGATACATAATGTGTGGGTACAAAAGGCCCCAAAATTTAAAAAGTTCTTAGACCATTGACACCTTCACATATTAGTATATAAGTGATCTTGCATTTGACTGTACTAAAAAACACCTAGTTTGAAGGGGACTTGTTTATAGATAATTCTGTGACTACCCCACTATCATTTATTTACTATTCTCCAAAACCTTTTTTTACTCCCAAATTACTATTCTCCAAAATTGTTTTTTATCCCAAAATGTATTAGCAATGATGTTATATTTGTATTAACCATTCTAGCATAGATTTCTAACCAGACGTTGCAGAAACTAACATTGGGGTTGTAACCTGGAGGTCCTTACATGAGGCACCATTTATACCCATTAGAGAGGTGGTCTTCATGTTCACCCAGAGATAAAGTCACAAAGAATGGAAAAACCTTTCCTGGATCCAGACATGCAGGCTCCTGTGGTTTGTGGTGCACAAATGTCTTTGCAGCACCACAAACCACACGAGTTGCACATTAATCAGTTTCTGGATTTCCTGGTAGCAAAATAAAAACCTAGATAAAAACGGTGCAAACCATGCCAAAGTGGTGGGTGCCCAGGGCTGCCTGCTGTCCCATCTCTGTGTGCTGTGAAGCCCCTGTACTGAGGCACCCTGTACCCCAGCCAGGATGGGGGCTCAGCTGTGAAACCCCTGCACTGAGGCATGTGGAGCCTCAATGTGGGGGCTCCACATGCCTCAATGTGGGACCTTTGCAGTGGAGACCCTGCCCAAGACTGCCTGCTCCCCCATCTTGAGGCATGCTGCACCTGATTCAGGTGGGGAGTGGCTGGCTGAGGTGTAGGGCACCTCAGTGTGGGGGCTCCACAGAGTACGGAGATTGGGGATCAGGAAACCCTGCTCCCCCAACCAGCAGGCTGCCTGCTTCTCCTTCTCTACACGTTGCACCCTGGCTGGCAAGGGTACGGAGTGCCTCAGTGCAGGGGATGGCTAGCTCCTGCTGAGGCACCCCATGCCTCAGCTAGCTCCCCCTCTGCAGCACATGAAGCAGCAGGACAATGTGTCCTGCTGCAAAGCACACAGGAAGGAGCATGCACTGCAGCACAAAATAGTGACAAATTTGTGCCACTACTATTTGTTCTGCTGCAAACACACAGCCCTGCTCACATGGACCCAGCTTAAATGCCTTTATTTTTTTTCTCAAGCTGCATCCTATACCACATTATGAATTACAGTATAGTGTCTTTACACTTAATAGGTATGGATTAAAAATGTTACCACAAAGCTTCCATCTAAGATTTTATCCAGATTACTTCTCACCGCCCAGCAGTTGCTTGCTATCCTTTCCTCAGAGGAAGTTACTTTACCTGCTTTCAGCATATTTTAGAAGGAACATTGATATCCAACAGTTCAGCGATCAGCCAGCTTGTCTTATGCTTCAGGAAATATGAGCTTTAAAGAAACCAAATCTCTGTGAAGAAATAAAGTAACTACCTGTCAGTGCAAATTGGCATACTATAGTATAAAGGGGTCACATTTCAAAGGCAGGCATCCAGGTATGGTTTTGGGCTATACTACTTCAGGTGATAGTTTGTGTAGCAGTTTACTACCTCTTCTGCTGTTTCACTGTCAGATAGAAGTTTATGCATCTGAAACAAAGTATATAGATTATAAAACATCTGGACAATATTAGAACTCCAGTTACTCAATGTCTTTCTGGATCAGGAATTTAACATCATTTTCATTTAAACCATTGAACATGTATCAGCTAGGATCTGATTTGTGATTGATAAATCCTTTTTGAGTCAGTGTAAGTTATTGTTACTCTTCAATTTATTTTGAAATGCTCCCTTAGGATCTGCAGCAAGAGCCCAGCCCCATTCCACATCAACTCATCCATGCAGGCCTTGGAATTTGATGACAGGGAGTGGTGGCAGTAGTCATTGCCACTGCTCTTCCTTTGCCAAGTTTCCCAGTCCTTGGAGACCCCTGGCAGCCAGATGCTATAGCCCTGTGAGCCAAAGTTGGCCCATGAGCCAGAGGTTAAGCACCCCTGCTTTAAATATTTTTTGATTGATTTAACAGTTGTCATTTCAGTCAAGAACTATAAATATGTGACTGTCAGTGGACAACAAGGGCAAGAATTTCAAGAAGCAAATAGTCTAACACAGTGGCCGTGTCTACAAGGGTGACCAACTGCACAGTTGTTACACTTAGTACTTGCTTAACCAAATGCTAAATGGCTGCACAGTAAACAGCATTACTGTGCAGTATTATACCTGGATGGTTATTTTTAGATGCTACTGCACATTAGCAACAAGCTACTGCTAAGTAGCTTGTTACTACTTCCAGTAGCGTCATCATCATGGTTTGTGCTTTGCGATGCTATAGCACCTTAGCAATGAGCTCATTGCTACTGTGCTGCAGCATTTCATGTAGACATGCCCAGTAAGAGCCAAACTTTCTGGCAGGTGTGCTGCAAATTAACCCCACACACTCCCCAGGAGACCCTTTTTCTTTCTTGATCTGCTGTTTTGCTTTCTTCTCCCTGCCCTATTTGCCATTATGCTGTCTGTCCACTCCACAGGATGTTATATATACCACACAGAGGCTGCATGTGCCACTTCTGGTACCCATACCCCAGGTTGGCCACCCCTCATCTAACAAGCGACCAAAACACTGGTCAAGTGACCAAAACGCTGGCTTGCATCCATAGATACTTCTCAAGCAAATCCCAGGATGTCCTTCTCCCCCTGTATTTGGCCTTGGTGAGGCCGCAGCTGGAGTATTGCATCCAGTTTTAGGCTTCACAATTCAAAAAAGATGTGGAGAAGCTTGAGAGAGTCCAGAGAAAAGCCACGCATGTGATCAGAGGTCAGAAAAGCAGACCTTACGATGACAGGTTGAGAGCCATGGGGCTCTTTAGCTTAGAAAAGCGCAGGCTCAGGGATCATCTGATGGCCACCTATAAGTTTATCAGGGGTGACCACCAGGATCTGGGGGAACGTTTGTTCACCACAGCGCCCCAAGGGATGACAAGGCTGAATGTTCATAAACTACTACAAAACCATTTCAGGCTGGACATAAGGAATAATTTCTTTACTGTCCGAGCCCCCAAGGTCTGGAACAGCCTGCCATCAGAGGTGGTTCAAGCACCTACACTGAACACCTTCAAAAGCAAACTGGATGCTTATCTTGCTGGGATCCTATGACCCCAGTTGATTTCCTGCCCTTCAGGCGGGGAGCTGGACTCGATGATCTTCTGAGGTCCCTTCCAGCCCTAATGTCTATGAAATTTATGAAACAAAACATTTTCAAATCTTTAGGTCTCTTAGAGGAACCAATTTAGGAAATGAAATTAAATTGCTGTTTTTATAATTCTTTGCAAAAGTGAACCTTATACAAACAATACATTATTTTTATAAACTCTTGGGCAGGTACAAGTTATTTCTGTAAATTAAGAGAAATCAGGGTTAATTTATAATTACTTCAGAGCAACAATATTGGGCTCATTCAGTAACAATTAGTTCCAAAATAGTAATTCACAATTAGCAATCCACTTGTGATAATTTAACGGTATCTGATGGTTTCCATTGGGTCTGGTATTTAAAAGTGTTCTAAGATTCCACCATTGAAGTATGTGAAGCAAAAAGTCTGATGATATCTAATGAAAAAAAATATTTTAATCATTGAGTTGGAGAGTTGTCATGCAAAACTTATTGAAGAAAAATTAGGAGTAATCCATAATCTGCACTGAATAGCTTCTGCATGCTGATAAAGGTAACGAGTAGGAAACTACAGACATTCATTTTAAAATTGCATTCATTAGAACTCATCCTTTTGCAAGCTTCTTAGGGAACAGAACAGACTGTAGTTTTATGACTCTGGTTGAGTTTTTTCCACATATATTTATTTTGTTTTTGTTTTTATTAGTCTTATTTTGCTTTACTATCTGCCACTAGTAAGATAGAAATTATGGGACCAATTGAGCTTTAGTACAATAGAGTCTAGACCAAAAAGCTTTTTTAAGTGTTACTGTGGGAATTAGAAATAACACTTTCAAATTCTAATGCACAGTGCAAATTTATTCTTTGTTGTGCATTAGCTGCAGATGACAGGAAAGTAGCTTTAAATTTCTGCAGGTGTAATTAGTTTGAATATTGGGAACTTTATTGACTATGAGCAGTCAAGCATTGGAACAGGCTACCCAGAGAAGTTGTGGAACCTCCATCTTTAAAAGCAGATTAGACAGTTACTTGACTGGGATGGTTTAGTCAGGGATGATCCTGTGTTGGACTAGAGACTGAATTAGATTACCTCCTGGGGCACCTTCCAACCATAATATTCTATGACTCTATGATATTGTGGTTCAAAATCAGATAAGTCATTAAAGCATTATAGCAGAGCTATTACATCGTATATGAAAAGAATGTATCTGCTATTAGACGAAATTGCCTGCTTTGTCATAATACATGAACAACCACATTTCAAAATAATTTACTTTGTCTGGGTTATTTTATTATTAAGGCAAAATAAGAACTGTATAGATGCATACTCTGGCATTTTTTCCTAGACACTGTTTTCCTAGACATTTCATCCACTGTAATTCTTCTTCTTCAGCTTTCTGATTTACATTAAAGCAACTTTAAGTCTATGAGACAACACACTAGTAATGGTTTTTCCCAGCTGGTTGGTTGGTTCAATTTGGTACAAATAATAATTGTATTCATTAGAATTGGGTGGAAAGGTGAAAGCTCTTTGAACTTGTAAGGAAAAAAAGTTCCTTGAAAAAAGATAAAATTTGAAGTTACTGAATTTATGTAGTCTCATAGTGGTAAAGAAACATTTTGTTATTATGAAGGTAAATAGGTTTGTAATCAGGCTATCAGGAGCCTCTTTCCCTACTTTTGAAGATAAGTTTGATTTATACCAAGTGACTGTTTTCTTTTCATAGAGGGGGCATGATTTTTCTAGTACTCAGAACTGTGAAGAAAAAACTGATCAGGAGACAAGGATTTCTCCATGTGCTAGATTCAAAAAAAGGACTTGGGAACCTAAAAAAAGGATGTAGATGGACTTTTAAACTAGACAGACTTGTATACCAAAATTACAGTCCAGAACATCTACAGTGGCTGCCTGATCCTGTGAAGGCCGAGAACTAATCTGACACCTTCCTGGTCAGATTGAAAGTCCCCTATGTCACTGCAGTTCTGCCTATGGCCAAAACACTGAACTCCCATCATAGCTCTACTGGAAGTAAGAAACTAGACAAGAGTCTCTCCCACAATCTCTCACTGGACAGGGGCTTTCTTAAAATGTACTCAAAGCTGCCTTCTTAAGACACATCCAGATAGAAAAATAGCAGTCATCTCCACCCACCTGTATATAATAGGCCAGTAGTTAAAACACTTGACACAGAAAGGGATTCTAGATCTTCTTAGGCCTGGTGGGACTCAATCCACATGGTTTTCACATCCCAGTATAGTGTATCAGGCTAAAGATTTGGTAGACTTCCCCACTCTTCCTGTTGAAGTTGTATCATGGTGTAGATGGAGAGGTAAGATTCACAAGGCTAAAATAAGAACAACAAATGGAGGCTGGCTCTTTAACTAAGTAGTTAAAGAAAGGAGGAGCCTGAAGTTTTAGTATCTTGTCTTACGCTCATTGTCCTTTTTTGTCCAATGTAAAGTGCTGATCCATATAAAGTGTGATGAGAGCAGGGAGTAGAATTTTAAATTTCCATTTCTATACATCAATCTATGTCTGCTTTTGTTCCATTCAATGTGAAGGAAGTATTCTGTAACTTGTTACCTATTAAGTATATTTCCAAGTGTTTTTACAGAGCTTCCAGTAGTCTGTAGAGTTGTAGAATTTTTTTGTGTAGAATTTTGAGTTGAAATGAAGATCCTGTAATCAAGGGTTGGAGGAAAGATATTTCTATGACATCTATGTATGTGGAGGATGCTGCTATGCACAACCAAGCTCGAAATATACTTTATATTCTTTCAAATAGCAAGTAGTAGCATTTTTCTTATCAAAATACTCTTTCCAGTGCATGATCAGTGACATTTAGTTAAAAATTAACTCATGTCACAGCAGTTCGTAATGATATAATAGGGTACAAGTATATGGTATAGTAGTAACTAATGATATGTCATCAATTTATCTTGTTAAAAATAAAAGAATAGTTACTAGGGAGACATATTCAAATGTCAAGAATAAATTATGGTACATACAATAGGATAGGAGTTAGTATACAAGAGTAATATAAATTAACCACTGAAGGAAATATTACAGTATTTCACTTATGCAAGTACACATAATAATGCAGTTGGGTACCTAATCTCCTCCTACATTATTTAATTTCCCCAGTATATAGCAAATAGAAAATATTAATGCTAAACTATATACTATTCTTTGCATAATAAAACTAGTAAACAAAACATCTGGTTTACAGACACATTTACTTGTGCTGTGACAAGTGGTATGGGTAGCCTCTGTGTGTGGCATACAGCATACTGGGAAGAGGACAAGCAGCACAGTGGTAGATAAAGAAGGAGCAGAAAGCACAACGTTAGATCAGGCAGGGAGTAGAGGGTTAAGCAGCAGATTGAGAAGGGGATCTCTGTGCCAGACAGGGAGAGTGTGAAGCTAAGTGTGGCACACCTGCCAAAAATGTTGGCCTAGAATGGTCTCATCTCCCTGTGTAAATGGATAGAGCTCAGTTTTGCATGAATGTGAAGGACTATTGTGACATTGTAGAGTTCTGCTTTCAGGCAAGATGTAAAAGCAGGGTCCTGGCCATATTGCAGATTATGTACCTCCCCTTTACATATCTCTCTTCCCCCTTTTTTGTTTGGGACAAGTTGTCTTAAATAGCTTACCTATTTTATACAAAATAAATAATGGTGATTGAAAAATGATTGATTTTCAGTGGTAGTTAAAAGGTGTCCTCTATGGTCTATATGTATATATATACACACATAATATACATTTGTAACCTACAGCACTGGGATGTTGTGAATTTTTATTAATGTCCATAAAGTTGTTATGACAACTTCAAATAAAATCCCTTTTTGAAAAATTATTCATATAACTACAATACTAAAAAATTGACACTGTATAGCACAATTCAATATTTTTGAAATGCTACTTTTCAACAAAGGATACCAGCAATTATCAACAAAACTATATAATTTATCATTGTGTGAATCTTAAAGAAGGGAGATGTAATTATTTCTTAAAACTAAAAAAGAGCGAATATTTTTCTTTATTATCCCATTGATGGCTCATGCCCTTGGTATTCCTTTAATAGAGGTATTTGAATTTCTTTTCTCTTGTTTATGATAATTTAGGTTGTATGGAACCTTTTCACTTACATAGCAACAGTCTGGGAATGAGATAAACTATGAAATTGGCATCCTAAATGGCACTTCAAAAACTCATACAATGGAAATGCACAAAATGCTGCACACCTGCCAAGTACACTGATTTGATTGGCACAGATCTCAATTAACTACTTAGCTAATGTGCACAAGTGGGAAATGTATTCTTTCCTGTTTTATTGCTCATCACGATGAATATATATTTTTTTAAAACCCTGCCAAAACAGCCTAAATAGTTGATCCACTACAGTTTACTTGCCTAAAGAGATGAGCAAAGACTAAGAAAAAGGATTCACAGAAGGATTCACAGATATGTTTTGTAAAACAGATCACAAGTTCATCATGTTAGAATATGTTCTTGCTTTGGTTTACCACAAATATCTGCCAACCATTTTATTTCACACAAATCTCTGAGGTGGATCATCTCTGTAAGAATGTGGATATTCTTGTGTGAACACCTGTATTTGTTCTGGAAATGGTCACCCAGAAATCCTAGTTAAATAAATGTTATTTAGGAGGAAGGGAGAATAGGAAAATGTTTTAAATTCATTGACTTTCTCAGACATAAATAATAACCACACAAGCATGTAACAGATGGGGGTAAAGGATGCTGACACAGAAGACAGACTCTAGACACTTTGGGTGCCTATAGATGTGCTCGTTCATGTTCTAATTAGAATATGTCAGGGCATACTCAATAAATGAGAATGCTCCATGTTCTAATTAGGATGCTGCAGCATCACTTCTCTACCATGCATGAAATCCCCATGCATTTCAAAATGGTTGTGGGATGCTTTATCTAAACCTTGTTGAATGACCTTTAGAGAAAGCATCCATGGCCATTTTGAAATGTGCAGGGGCTTAATAAATGTGACAGTGAGCCAGTTTAATTAGAGTGGCTGTCCAGGAACCACTATAATTAAAATGGCCTTTCCCCACCCACAAGCACATGTATAGGCAGCCTTTGTATGTAATCCAACTTCAAGGTGTGTGAATGTGGATGTTTATATCTGTGAGAATAGAAACTCAGATGAGGGGAAGTCAGTGTCCAGTAGTATTTCGGTTTCCATCATACCATCTCTACCTTTATGTCAGTTATGTAAGAAAGAACAATGAAATAATGTCTATGGTTATAGATGGCATGAGTCAATAGAAAGCAAGGATTTGAACTGCCACAGCCATAGATTTTGGGAAATGGGAATTAAATTTAAAGTATCTGGTAACAGCCTTAACAACAGGGGCAATGCACACCTTGATGTGTGTATGGGAAGAAGGGAAGGAGTTTTGCAAGAATTTCTTTTTTTTTGTAAGCAAGGTAGACAAACACATCTGCCATGAACCCCAATCTGGTCTCAGGATTCATTGAGTGTCTTAATGATTTCTTGAGTTTGTTACTAATATGGCATATGTGGCCTCTATGTGTAGGTAATATTAAGCTATATTTAGCCATATGGTCCTCATGTTTGTATGCATAGTGAAATTTGATATAAAATGAATTTCTAAAACATAATAGGGCCAGGATTGCTGAATATGATAATGACTTCCAAGTGATAAACAATGAGTTCCTTTGGTACCTAAGGAGATGCTGAAAAGCAGTAATCAGCATCTGACAGGAGCGTGTTTACTCATGAAGAGGCCCTCCCAGACAATGATAAATTTACATTTCAAAAGAAGAAACCCTAATGTGTTCAACACTTAGGAACAGGAATAACATTTCTTACTGTGAAGAAATTAAGCGAGAGATGAGAGATGACATTTTAGGGATACTGGATTAGTATTCTCCATGTCTTAAAGGATGCACATATTCTCCTGGTCTTAATTAAGGCAGTAAAAAGTTTTAGTCTGGTAAACATGCAGACTTTCAGTCTGGTAAAAAACCCACCACTTTTAGACTAGTAAACTATGCATATAATTCCCCACCCCCTTATTCCTGCTCCCCTGCAGGGGACAGGAAGTTATATGCATAGTGGGGTCCCTCTGCAAATCCAGTGGGGGAACTATGTAAATTGATGGATAAGACATTGCACTTAAGCTCTGCCTTGACAGCAGATGGGTGTCTTCAGTTTTTCCTGCCACACAGGGAAATATTGGAATCCCTCAGCTGGGATGCTGAGTCAAAACTAAAGCCTTGGCTTTAAGATACAGGGTAAGAGCAAGTTATTTTTGTGATACTATCTTTTATTTATTTAATCTTTTATGTCTGTGTGTTAGGGGTGTGCAAAGCAGGCTCTATTTGAATCAGATTTGGCCTGAATCAGGGACAGTGATTCAATTAGTTGATTCAGATCACTGTCCCTGATTCAATTTGGAGGAATCCAAATATGAAGATTTAATGCTGATTTGGACATATACGCAGCTTTAAAAAAAATTTCTACATACCTCGAGGTAGCAGGTGTGACTCATGATCACTGCAATGCTGGGGCACATGGAGTGTCCCACAGGAGTGCAGGGGTGTGTAGCAGTGACTTGGTCATGTCTCTTGACAGCAAAATAGTGTTTGCTTAAAAAAGTTCTGGCTGAGGCATCCTGTGACAGCTAAACCAGCATTCAGAGGGTTTAACCTGGTTTTCTGCTGCTTATCTATGTATTGCAGAATGCTTATAGCTAAAAGAAAGAGTATAAAAGGAAGCTGTTGTGGTTAAGCATTTCCTGTATTTTGTTAATGCATTTTGCTATAGTTTAAAGCCAGCTTCAATAGTGATGGTGCAGCTAAAATTAATCATATAATGAAAATGCAAAGGCTTGTACTGCTATTGGTTGGTCATATAAGGAAAGTTTGTAGCATAGCTAATTGGCTGCAAGCCAACAGCTAGCTCAAAAAAATCTATAAATTTGCTGGCGCACCCGGAAATCAGCTGAAGGAAAGTGGCATGGTAAAGGAAGCTATCATTGTGAAAGAAAAACTGCAGACCTGGAGATTCAGCAGAGTGATGGTTCCTGAGAAGCTCGAAGACTGAATACTAGGGTCCTTCCTGGTACCCCTTTGGGCAGCGTAATTTGGGGATGCCTGACTTCACTGGATTTTAAGAGGCTTGTCATATAGCAGGCATAAAAGAGGACTGCCAATAAATTGCCGACTCGAAGATTTACTGTCTGTCTTTGTTGTGTTGTTAAGCTTTGTGTAATTATGTGTTTGTTAGATCAATAAACCTTTCTTACTTTTTTACCCCGACCTCTCTCTCAATCCCGAACAAACCCACTGCAAGCAGCTGGACAGGGGGGCCCTCCACATGCTCGATGGTGAACCCAGAAATGGACCGGAAGTACTTCCAGTCCACTTCTGGGCCTGCCAGGGAGCACATGGGGGGAAGTCCTGTGGCCCCCCAGCTCAGCAATTGCCCACATGAGGACCCCAAGCACCCTCCCCCAGACCCAAGATGTACCAGTCACCAAGCCAGGAGGGCATGGGCCCCCACCCCTCGCGTGCTCCCTGATGGACCCAGAAGTGGACTGGAAGTGCTTCTGGTCCACTTCTGGGTCTGCTGCCGAGCATGCTGGGGAGCCCCCCGTGCTCCTGTGGGATGCTCCATGCACCCCAGCATCGCAGCATTCACGAGCCCCTGCTACCTAGAGGTATGTAGAAAAAACATTTAAACTGTCTCTATATCCGAATCTCCAAATCTTCCTGAATCTCTCTGAATTGATTTGGAGGGTTCTGATTCATTTTGGAGAGATTTAAGGGTCCTCTGATTCAATTTGGATTCAGAGATTTGGCCACTGAATTGGGCCAAATCTTTGCTGAATCAAATCAGGGGCCAAAGCTTCATACAGCCCTACTGTCTATACCCCAGCATATGGTTCCTTATTTCTTACTCTTCTCCTTGCTTTTTAAAATAAATATTTTGTTAACTGTTAACCCACTTCTTATCAGCAGTAACTGATTCCAGAGCATTTGACAACATAGGCAAGACTTTCTACATAAGGATTAATATTTTCTGAGCACATAGCTGGACAAAGGTGTAATTCCCCTAGCTGGCAGAAAGGCTTTGCTATAAATTGGGTGAAATGGGTAAGGCTGAGGTTCTACAGACCAAGGAGTTGCCCCCTGGCACATCTGAGCTGGTTTTCAGTGGACAAGAAGCAGACAGCAGAGAGAGGTTTGCAACTGAAGGGTTCCCTTGAAGGTATAAGCAGCTCAGGAGTGTGTCTCAGGAGTCAGTGTGTCACAACATCTGACTTATTTTTTCTCAATTAGGAGTTTAACCAGGCAATACATTTGTTCAATGAGCGGCAAATCCAACTAGTCTCAGAATCAGTGTAAGTTGACCAGCAAGAATCCTGTGCTGCAATGGCTAGATCTAAGTTGGATCATTTAACCCAAGTTCATGTATTTATATGCTACACTGCATTCACTATGATTGAGGTGTAGGCACACCATTGGGTACCCGGAAACTTTACTGGCATCAACTCATCACCTCCAGTGTAAACTGACCAGTCACAATTCTGAGGGTCTAAATTTTGTAGGTGCCTTAAAAAGTAGTTAGATATTACTTAGGCATGCCATGTACTTTTGTAGGTCTAGCATGGAGCGCTTGTAGTTACAGACTTACATACTTAAAACTTTATGTGTACATTGCATAACTTGGCCAAAAAGTCTAATATAAGATTACAATGAGAAATAGTTTGAAATCACTGCAACCCAAAAACCCATATTCCAAATCAGTGGTTGGTCTTTGGTCTCTGTAGGCTTACACCATACACTTAGAATAACAATTTTTATTTATTTGATTGAATAAGGAAAATCAAAACAAAACATAAAAGCATTAAACAATAGTTTGGCTTTTCTTTATTTGCTAAACACCTGCCCAGATAGGAAGGTCTTATAGTACTGTCAAAAGATGTCCAGGCTTGGGCTCTGGCAGACCTCAAGGCTAGATCTAGATGTGCAGGTATGTGTGGTTTATAGAACTTCAAACCTCTTTGCGATACCACAAACCACACATGTTACACATTAAACCATGCACAACACTGCTAATTAGCAGTTCTGGGGCAATATTTGCTACCAGGATTTCCTGGTAGAAACCCCACCCCCCCAAAAAAAAACCCTGGGAAAAGAAGCAGCACAAAGCATGCCAGGCACAAAGCATGCCAGTGCTGTGTGCTGGGACAAATGCAGAGATTGGGAAGTAAGCAGCCTGGGCTGCCTTCTTCCCCATCTCCATGCACTGAGAAGCCCCTGCACTGAGTCACCGTGCACCCCAACCAGCTGTTTCCTGGGTGGCTGGGGTGCAGTATGCTTCAAGGCAGGGGAGCAGGTATCCTTGCACTGGCTGCTTCCCTGTCTCCCTGTGCCTCAGCATGAGGGCTCTTCTGCAGAGCCCCTGCACTGAGACATGTGGAGCCCCCATCTTGAGTCACAA
Organism: Gavialis gangeticus; assembly: GCF_001723915.1. Taxonomy (NCBI): domain Eukaryota; kingdom Metazoa; phylum Chordata; order Crocodylia; family Gavialidae; genus Gavialis; species Gavialis gangeticus. Next base: position 82,288,535 of record NW_017729032.1, read on the forward strand.
TTCACTCCAGCCAGCCTCAAGATGAGGGAGCAGGCAGCCCTGCACTGGCTTCTCCGCTTTTCCTGCAAGCCTCAGTGCAAGAGGCAACTGCTGTCAGGACGTCTGGGGCAGGCTTTCCAGGTTTTTGGGCAGAGGCCCAAGCTGCAGTGCCACCAAGCAACTGGCTGGGTGCTGAACCCAACCCAGTCTGAGCGCTCCCATGAAGTTACCCATGGGGGATCAAGTGACCAAGGGGAACTAATGGGAGTAATAAGGTCCTGATGGGAAGGTTATAAAACTTTCCCAACTTCCTGTAGGTCTTTGTTTCTGAAACAACACTTCCAATATCTCTGTGGTGGACCTCTAGCCCTGACTCTGGTACTCCTAACCCTGTCTTAGACCCTCCTGCTCTGTTTGTACCTAGCTCCTGTTTCACGTCTGCCTCAGAACCCCGTCTTGCCTTCAGCCATGCCTTCAGCTTTATATCCCTGTACTTCTCTGCTGCCTACCTTACCCTGTGTTGAATTTCTCATATCCTGACCTCTGGCTTGGCCTTAACCATGGCCTTACCTGTCATGACCATCACATTTGGACTGACAACTGGTACTGTGACCCTCAAGCTATCTTTGGACCCACGGTATTGCAGACTCTGTTTCTGAGCCCTGACCCTTCCACATCATGACAATTACTGACAATGACCTTGCACACATTTATCACAAGTGGATTTGGTGCACTGATGGATGCTGTGTACTTGAAGGAGGTTGCCATCAGCTGACCTAAAGACTGTGATGGAGCAAAATGGAGAAGGTGGCCCCTTAGTTATATAGGAATCTTTAGGTAAAAATTAGAATATTGAATTGCACCCAGGAAGCTGTTGGGAGCCAGTGGAAGTTCTGGAGCATTGAAGTTATATGCTCCTGATGACCCACCTTCATCAGGATGGATTGCACCAGCTGCAGCTTCTGAAAGCCTCAAGGGCAGCTCCATGTTGAGCACATCTGAGTAGTTTAGCTTTTATGTAACTAAGGCATGGATGATGGTGGCCAGATCTGAATTTAAAAGAAGGGGTTGCAGCGTTCTCACCAGATGGAGTTGGTAAAAGGCACTCCTGGCCACTGCTACAACCTGAAAATCCAGGTGCAGCAGAAGACCCAGGAGCACCCTAGGGCTGTGAACCTGAGATAAGGGGAGGCTGAACCCCATCAAGTATAAATGCACTCTAACACCTCACTGAGTATTTGATCTTGGTATAACATACTTGGTTTCCTCATTATTTTCAATAGCTTTGAATTATACTGGTGTATGGCAGGCCATTAGCTGAATAAATTTGATCAGAAATTCCATGCTTGGCTAAAACAGGTTTCAGAAGATGAATCTGTTTCACTTGCTATATCTTGTAAGAGACTCTATCTAGGTAGCAAGAGTATGAATCAACTACTGATATAAATTATATTTGCCTTCAAAATAAAAAAGGTCAGGTCAATCAATATATTTTTGCCAAGGACATTCCAGTGCTTGCTGAGGATGTAATAGTTCTTTAGGGTGTTGTTTTTGACACATTTGACACACTGAACATTTTTTTAACAATACTAGCAATCTGCTGTTCATATGAGGCCAGTAAAGAATTCCTCTGCCATTTTCTTCTGCATAATCTCATACACAAATGTCCTTCAGCAACTTGACATGACATTTCTTTTTTAATGCTGCACGGAATTACTTTTTGTTTATGAGTTACATTAATGACAAAAGTTAACTCGTCAAACAGTTAAGCAATGATGAACTGGAGATTTGTCCTCAATGCTTCAAGCAATTTTTTAAGTATAACTACATTCTTACAAATCCAAATTTCATCATCGCCCACTGGAATTGGCAGCAATCTCCTATTCCAAAGTAAAAGTGCACTAAAATTTCACCTGGCACCTGGTTCTGGTTAAACTGGTATTTTCATAAGTTTAATTTCTTTATAAGCCAGAGGCTATTCTTGTCAAATTTGTGTGCTTTAATTACATTAGCTAGATTGGGCACTTAGGCTTGAGTGATCTTGACCTTGATCCTCTTAACTTTATTCTAGTCAAAAGCTATTTGACAGTGATTTATAAAGGTCTATCATCAATTTCTATGTTTTCTAAAGGGTTGTGGTTAGTTTTGGTCTCATTCTTGACAAAAGAATACTAATGGAAGTCCTTTATACCTAAATTATAATTAAGGTCTTTTTTTCTGTTGAGCATGCACATTTTAGTAAAATCCTGATTTTTTTTCAGGGTAAGGTTCATTAGTCCTCTATGATAATGAGAAATGAGGTTAGCAAAGTATCTGGGGGATACATATAGCCACAAAAAAATAGCTGGGCTGGACACAGCTGTGTTCCAGCTGAGTGGAGAAGTGGAATACTTTGAAGTAAAAGCCATAGCAAATTGTTCAGTGGCTTATTCTTAACTTGGCAACCACTGCAAATTAAGCAGGTTGCAGTGTATCAGCCTGAGCCATTGTTTGTGAAACTAAAGTATTATTCTGTGACAAATCAGCAGCCAGACTATTTGGTCAGATATAAGAAAGAGATATTTTTATTTATTTATTGGAATGTAAGTACATTAAAAAAATATTGTCAACCCCCAAATAGCTGGTGTTATCAACTAATAACCCCCCAAAACAAACAAACAAAACAAAGCCAGAACAACAGTATATATGTGACATAACTGTAACCACCTACACATACCACTAATCAGCAGGGATCCTGGTTTTCTCTGATTTAATTTTCAGATTAAAAAAGTAACCCCAAATTCACATTTTTCCATGATTAAAATGAAACACAACTATATATAGAACTATATATTAGTGGCATTTCATTATATTCATGGAAAAATTTGGATTTGGGGTTACTTTTTTTAAACTGAAAATTAAATCAGATTTTTTTAAAATCAGAGAAAACCAGGACCCCTGCTAATCAGCAAATCATACCAGAATTATTTATTTTAGTTTTCATGTTTTCTTGCCACCCTTCAATTCCTCCCCAAATCTCTGCCAAGAAAGACAGGTTTTGTAATGTGCCCTAAAGTTCAATAAATTCTCGGTATATCACATGAAGAGATAGGAATGTTTTCCAAAGCTATTAGAAAATTCTCTGCCAGCAGCAATTTTCTTGCCTACCAGTAGAAGTCCAACTTAAGTACCTATGCTGATCGCAGCTCTGGTGATTTATCATGGGAAGGAAGGCTAAACTTCTGAACGGCCATTAAAAGATTTCTATGTTCAAATCAATATGTTAAACTTCATCCAGGGACAAATGCACAGATACCCAAGACTTCAGGAGACTAGTAGCATATATTCACAGTACCATACTCCACTTACCTACCCAGTTCCTCTACTTCATATATGCAAGTTTGTTTCTAAATAGATTCATGCTATAGCACCTTTTAGAACACTTTGCAAAAGCCCAGTTTAAGAAGTCAAACAAATGGGTTAGAGTATCCAGTACCATGAGAAAACATAGTTGCGGAAGGTAGAGAAAATAATCATTTAAGAGCTGAGGATCTTATCAGACTCTCGGAAAGTGATACCACATAAGAAATGATGGCTAAACATTAAAGTGTGTGGGGAATTGGTTACGAAAATTGAAATCCTAACTCATGAAAGCCAAAACTCTTCATGGGAATATACCAGTTTGGATGAATTTTCTTTGGGGCATGGCTTTTCAGGTACCATATAGAATTTATGAATTAAAGCAGAGAAAGAAAACGCAAAACCTTCAAATACCTCATCCTCTAGAGATGTTAATGCTCACAGTTGGGATGTCAGAGTTCTAGGCTCATGAACCTTTATCTGGAGTGAAAACTTAAATCTGGGTTTTCTACCTTATAGCTATATATTCTATCCACCAGACTAATCAATTTTATGGAGGAAAGCTTTCTAAATCTCTTCCATCTCATCTCTTTTACTTTGTATGACTGTGGTGGACCTACCGATACATCCTGGCACACCACTAGTTTAACCAGCAGACATTCTAATATGCAAATATGCTACACTTCTCACAGCTTAGTTTTTGGTTTATTTTATTTTTCACACCAGTTCCACTCTCTTGTTTTAAAGGACATCTTTTAAAAACGTAACCTGGTTTGAAGGGACAATGAGAGACATAAATCCAAACCTCCTCAGGCAGAGAAGGGCATAGAGCCCAGGTCCCCCTCTCCAAAAATCTTCTTTACTGCACTACTTAGCTTCCGGATTGCACCACTACTTAGGTAAGAAATACATAATCACTCAGACTAAGGTAGTTCCATGCATAGGTATTTTAAGGTAAAAAAAAAAGGAGGCCCATAATCAGTTCTCAGGTGCTGAGATTAGGCAGCTCTTAAGAAGTGGGATTTAGAATCACAGTCTTGGATTAGGGTGCCTAATGTCCACTTAAATCCCAATTTAGGTGCTGAAGTTTGCTCAAAAGAGAGTAGATAGTGTCAAAGTCAGGTAACATATAGATCAAGATGTAACATTTTCTTTAAAGAAAGCTTTCTTATAGAGTCAGTGCTCTTTAGATTCAAATAACTAAATCCTTCATAGATCCCTGAAAGAACAGAAAAGGGGAGAATAATCTTGGTTTTTTTAAGTTTCCCTTTTCCTTTTTTGACTGTAGCCTGACAGAGAATGACTGATGTGTAGATTTGCATTTTATATTGATGTTGTATGTAATACTAAAACCACAATATAGTATACAGTGCATTGTGTTGCATTCTATGTAGTTATATAGTCATTTAATTGTTTTTATTTACAGCATGTTATTTTACATGCACTACATAATTAGAAAAAATGATAAAATGCACAATTATGTTTCCCAGTTAGAGGAAACTTATTTAATAATATTCTACAAGGAATCAATTGCTGAACTAACACAAAAACTTGTTTATTCACATAGCATTTTTAGGCGGTGTTATTACAGTATATTCAATTATTATTATTTAGATGTATGTAAGAATGTTATATAGAGCTCAAATGCTAATCTGGTTATATTAAAACTAATTTCTGTTATAATTGAACCAATATGTACTTAATAGATTTTTGTACACTGAAATAAATTTTAAGTTAAAATGCATTCTTCTAGCATACATATCACAATGTGAAGGTCAGTTGCATTATTGTATTTTCTCCTATTTTGTGGACTGTGCTCAATGTTACTGTTTAATTATTAAAATAGTTGATATATTTTAATTTCCTCCCATGTCTGAACACTTTCTCCATATTTATTTCCCAGTTGCATATAGCTTGAATTCATCATCTTTAGGTATGATCTTCAATTATGTCAGAAAATCTAAGGATTGGTTTTTATAACATTTTAAAATATCAACTTAACTTCCACAGTAGTTCATAGAAAGCTTACCAATACATCTTCCATATTTTTGGCAATTTAAAATACTATTAAACATGCATTAACTTTAAATACTATGGTTAGCAGCATCACTATATTTGATGGGTGTTAAATGGTTTGGACTAAGGCCATACTATTAATGCTACAGCAGTACTTTTAGGTTGTACAGCAAAATACACTCTTCAGTTAAATGGAGGGTTCTAACATCTTAGCAAGATGGGAAAGAATCCAACTTCATTGGAACTGTGTATGAAGTATTAAAAATTGAGGTATAGACTATCTGTGATCTTGACCTATCTGATATTATGTACTTTGTTTCATAATTGTAAAGTTATCCCATTTGAAGGAAACCATTCTTCATTTCCTAGATCTTTTTCAGAATCATGTATGTACAATGCATCCCCAGAAATTCTATAACAGGATGAAAATCACAGTAGCCTGAAGGATATAAAGGTCAAAAATGAAATAGATTTTAGTGGCCTTGATGCAGCCTTTATCAACAGTCTCATATGTCACAAGAAAATAATGAGAAGAAACATTTTGCTAGTATGAGCAGTTTGGTTGTTGATGCGAATTAATGGGGTCTTAAAAAGAAATCACATTTTGGTCAAGGCAAAATAGTAGTCTGTGTAATCTGCCCTTGGTATTAACTTTGGAAGCACAAAACATTAACAGAGATGGAGAGGCAGATAAAAGAGCACAGCTGTTAAAGGGGCACCTCCAAGCAGCACAGGCTATGCTGTCACTCAGCCCCTGAGGAAAGGGGGCAGTTTTGTTTGTCTAAGGTAGTCCCTACACAAATTTTGGCTTTTTTATATTGCTCATATAACATGAGTTTTATGTGTGTTTATTTTTTTGTTAAGACTTTTGTCTTGTCACCTCCCCAAGGAATGATGTGAATTTAGAGTTATAGTTTATTTCAATTGGGAAGACTGACTTTATACAAAACCCCAAGAGAAAGGCATAAACTGTCCCTCCTAAGGAATATTTCTAAGAGACACTAGAACTATTAGTCTCTTCTCTGGTTAAATAGTGTCTTCCTTGATCCTCCCATACTCCCAGATTTGGTGTAGAGAAGGGATAGAGGAGGATGCTAGCCTGGATAATGACAGTGAAAGGGAAGTAATTTGCTCCTGGTCTATACCAACGTAAACTTTTATATCTCTATATTGGTTCAGAAAATAAGGGGATGGTGTCTGTGCGGCAAAATTTCTACCCATCCCCTGGCTCTTCTTGCCAGCTTCTTGCTGCCTTGATTGCGATATAAGAGATATAAGAGAAGAGTCAGAGTGTAGCCCTTTGTGAGCATTTTTAGTTGCTATTGAGACTTACTTAGCTCTCACAGTTCAACTCTGCATTATCTGCTACTGCTTGTTAAACAAGCACAAGTATTTCTATCAAAACCAAAACATGTTATAAGTTTGATAATGCTTAAGACCATTAAATTCCATAACCATATACATATTTTTAAAATCAAACCTATTTCCTAGGTTAATTTTTCCCTTTATACTTAAAATAACTGGTGACATGCTGATATTCAGGGATCCTGGTTTTCTCTAATTTAAAAAAATACCCAGTTTTCAGATTTAAAAAAGTAAGAATAATTTTTCCACAATCAAAATGAAACATTGCTAATATATAGATAGTGGTGTTTCATTTTGACAATTGGGAAAAATGTGAATTTTGGGTTACTTTTTTAAATCAAAAAATTGGGCATAGTTTATCACAGAAAACCAGGATCCCTGGTGATACGTTAATCATCTTCAATTTGTTAATCTAGTGATGGGTTTCACTGTAACATTTTCATTATGAAAGAAATTCCAGTGGTATGTGTGTTATTTTAGTCTTTAGCGGGGATTAATTTGAGCAGTTAAAAACCATTAACAGTGGAAGACATTCTTTGATTCCTAACTTGGTGACTTTACCTTTAGTGAAGTGTTCATTACTTCATGGTGGTACCAAAGATTTTAACTACTAACTTTTATATTGTGATATGAACCCATGCAAGTAAAGAGTAGGTCTTCACTGTGAAAGTGCTGTAATAGATGTGTCAAAGATACAGCTCAGGAGTTGCATTCAGCCCACAGAGCCCTGTTTTCTGGCCACTGGTGCTGCCCCTGGGCCCAGAGTTGACCCACATGCTGCACAAAATGCACACTGGATGGGCCCCTCATGAAGGGCATGGGATATGTGCTGTGTAGGCTGTGCCAGCCCATCTGGAATGCATGCTGCACAAAGCACCATCTCTGGCCCATCTGAGACCCGTGCTGCATGTGGTTCCACTCCACAGTTGCTTTGGGGCAGGGACTGCATGCAGTGTGGGTCCTGGACCAGCAAAAACAGGCACTATGTGTGGTAAGCATCCCAGACCAGACCTGCATAACAGCTACATTGTCAGTCACAGACCAACCAGAGTAAGCATATGCACTGGATCTGGCAATGCTAGACAGAATGGGTCTTTGGGACCAGTCCTGCACAGGGTCAACCATGCATCATTCATCTAGCCTGTGGCCTGTGCTCTAAGATATAGAGGCCGTGTGTAGATGAAACAAGAGGCATGTCTGCATGACACTTTAAAGCGGGCTAAATGCTTTTGCACCACTTTAATGGTGTCAGGGTTTGCACACTTTAGTGGTGTATTGCACATTAATTCCAGCTGCTGTAAGAAATTTGGTGGTGTAATGAACCTTTAATGACTTGGGGCACAACAAATTAAAACTCCTTAAACTCATTAAAGGAGTTTTAGTTTGCTGCTCTTCAGCTGTGGAATAAAGCACTGGGCTCTATACAGTTCCACAGCTCTGGAGGAAGCCCTGCAGGCAGCCTGGCAGCAGCCCAGGAAAGCAGGCTCTGCCCAAGAAAAGCAGTGAGCCTAATCTGTTCCCCCACCCTCCCCCACACAGCCTGCCTGCCAGCATTAGCTGCACGGGCGCCCGGTGCTTCCCTCCGTGGCTGCAGTGCCCCCCCCAGGACCACCCAAGTCGGGTGCCTGTGCATGGGTGTCACTGGAGGGGAGGTTAGTGCTGCTGCAGAAGAAAGCACCAGCCCCCAGGCAGCCCAGGGACTGCTCTCATCACCAGCAGCTCACCCTCTCCTCCCTGCCAGAGAGGCAGGTAAGTCAGTGGGATATGTGCAAAACGGGGGTTAAATCAGCCCTAAATTGAAGCAATGTTTTTTCAAACCCACCACTGCAATTTAGGGCCCCCATTTCATCTACACATGCCCAGAGTTGTCAATTAATGTCCTTTTTTAGATATGTCAACACTGAACTGCAGCTTATGTAGATTCTAGGGCTGTACGAAGCTTTGGTTACTGATTCAATTTGATTTGCCCAATTTGGCAGCTGAATCTCTGAATCCAGATTGAATCAGGAGACCCTTTAATTTCTCCAAATCAAATCAGAAGCCTCTAAATCGATTCAGAGTATTTCAAAGAGATTCAATGATTTGGATATAGACACAGCTTTAAGTTTTTTCTACATACCTCAAGGTACCAGGCAGCTCATGAAAGTTGAGATGCTGGGGCAGATGGAGCATTCCATGGAAACGTGGGGGGGGG
>NW_017729032.1:82297442-82299190 GCF_001723915.1 Gavialis gangeticus
GGAGCATTCCATGGAAACGGGGGGGGGGGGGGTCCCCAGAGTGCTCAGTGGCAGACTGGGAAGTGATCCAAAAGTACTTCTGGTCCACTTCTGGGTCCACTGCAGAGTGCATGGGGGACTCCCCCACCTCCCACTTCAGCAATTGGTGTCTCCTGGTTATGAGGGGCACCCAGGGTCCCCTTGCAGCTAATCGCTGAGCCAAGGGACTACAGCGGGGTCCTCTGTGTGCTTGGTGGCAGACCTGGAAATGGACTGTAAGTACTTCTTGTCCACTTCCAGGTCCATCACTAAGCACGCAGGGTGTCCCGTTCCCCCATGGTCCTGTGGGACACTCCATCTGCCCCACCATCTCAGTGGTCATGAGCCATGCCTGATACCTCCAGGTATGTAGAAAAAACATTTAAAGCTGTGTCTATGGCTGAATTGCTGATCCTCAGCATCAAATCTTCAGATTCAGATTTGGTCGATTCGAATGGGGATAGTGATCCAAATAATCTAATCAAATCATTGCCCCATGATTTGGGCCAAATCCGAATCCAAATCAAATATGGCCCATTTTGCGCACCTCTAGTAGGTACACCTAAGCTAGATGTAAAGTAGCCAGTTTGGATGCTATTAGCATTATAACCACAGTAGTCTTCACCTTGGTGGGGACTAAGGACATTTTTACATGTACTTTGAGGCGGGGGGGGGGTGCTTTAATTAGAGCAGCTGCTCTGAAAGACGCTCTAATTAAAGTGCCCACAGGGTCTCATGTATAAGCATCCCTGTACTTCAAATGGCAATGGGGGTGCTTTAATTAAAGCTCATTTAATGAGTTTTAGTTACAGTTCCCCCACTGCCATTTTGCTGATGCGTGAGATGTAGATGCTGCTGGAGGTACACTAATTAGGCATACCCCAGCAGCCTCGATTAATCAAGTCTGCTCTGTCGTGCTGTAATTGCAGTGTATCAGAGCAGTTTCACCACTGCTACAGGCACCCTTCGGGCACTTCACCGGAGTGCCACAAGTTCTTGAACTTCCATGCCAGTGGCTGAGTTATGATGCCTGCCAGCTCCTAAAGTACCCTGGGGTGTGAACTGTCTGGGCCAGCTGATTTGAAGATGTCCAGCCTCTCAAGGTGTTCCTTCATATGGTCTACATGGATGAAGGGTAACAATTCACCTGCACCCTGGCTGTCCCATACTGTATTGAGCAGAGCCATTCCTTGGTGCTGGTGAAAAACCAGCACAAAATACCCATTAAGTAGGTTGGCTTTTTCCTGAAGTGATGATAATCCAACATCAACTTTGCTGAGCCAGCCACATCATCAGGATGTCCAAATCCAGACTCCTGAAGCAAGTTTTATTCTCCCGTAACCTCAGATGTGGAAGTGCAGCCTTTGGATATCTGAGGAAATGGGTGTTTGAAGATTGTGACATAAGAGTAAGAATGTTAAACATATCTGCAATAAAAGTTACAGTTGCTGCTAATTTTCCTTGGAGGAGGTTTCACAAGAAGCATTTCTTTAATTAGTGTCTTGTTGGTCTTATGTGATGCCATCATTTTGGACTCAAGGAACCCCTCACTGGACTCAAGACACCCTTCATTGCACTCCAGGCACCTCTCCATTACTTTTGTGAATTGACTGGCACCCAATTTCAAAAACTAATTTATATGTTACAGTGTTTATATCCTTAAACAGGGGCTGGGCAATAGGATGGGGACCATCTTAGCAAGGACAATCCTGAGCTCAACTTACCTGCTT
>NW_017729032.1:82299215-82301570 GCF_001723915.1 Gavialis gangeticus
AGGGCTGGAAGGGACCTCAGAAGATCATTGAGTTCAGCCCCTAGCTTGTCTCCACACACCTCACAACACCCTTCAAAGGATCTTAATTGGCACCCCAGTTAAGAATTACTGAACTACATACACAAAGCCAAATTATGACTTGATTTACATCCCAGGGCAAGGATTTCTTAGGATGATATATTTTATTGGACCAAATATGTAGTTGGGATAAAGTTAGACAAGACTTCTAATGCAAGACATTCTTCCTCAGGTCTCTAATCACCGGAGCCAGTCAAAGCTAAGAGTTTAATACCACAAATACCCACATATGTGCCTTTTTGCCAGTGAGTCATGCACAGAAGACTTTTATAACTTTATTCCAGTTTGAACTGGATTAGAGGAAGCACATTAACTACCAGATAAAGAAAATGTCACCTCAAATTCTTCACGTGTTCAAATTCATTTCTTTCCAATGCCATTAAATTGCAGTTAGATATGTTTCATCAAATTCATTATCACTTTATTTCTGGGATCAAAATTAGGATTATTCAGGATGGAGTGTGAAAACAGTTGATTTGAAATTCTAATGATCTAATCATCCGAAGAATTTTAATAATAAGAATCATAATGAATCTACAGTAAGCTATCAAAAGGCAAACATCATGGCTGTGTACAATAACAAGGTAAACATTACAAAGTGTAATTAAATTGGGAAAATAGTTTGTTCCTTTGGCATTTGCTATGATCCCTTAACTTCTGTTAACCGATAATGTATTATCCCAAAGGAGATATGAGAGGTATGAGAAAATAATATTTTGATTCAGCACAACATAACAGATATATATTTACAGATCAACAGTTTCTGATGATACTGTATCATTATATTAAGGGAGCCTTCTAAGTACTAATATTAAGCTAAATGAATTATTCTTGTTTAGTGTTTTAAGGCCCATTTACACATTCAGGTGAAAATGCAATGGGATCTAATGCATGATCCACAAAATTGTGCCTCTTGCCATGTCACACGTGCATAGCAGGAGGTGTAATTGTGCGATCACACCTTAGATCCCACTGTCCCTCACTGCTGCAGGGGGAACCTGGGATCATGACACAGCACTGGCTCCCACAGATGCAAGCTCTGCTGCTGGCGGGGTTCACAGCAGAGGCAGCATTCCCCACACTGCCCTGCTGTGAGTCCAGCAGCTGACATAGGCTGTGGAGCTTGCAGCATGGGCAGTGGAGAGAATGTTGCCATCTGTATTCTCCACTCTGCCCCCACTGCAAGCTCTAAAGCCCACCTTGGCTGTGGGACTTGCACTGGACTCAGTGTCAAGAATGCTGCCCCCACTAAGAATCTTGTTGCCTGCAGAGCTCACAGTGGAGGGCTGCAGGGCTTGCAACAGTGACAGTGGAGAAAACGCTGCCCCTGCTGTGAGCCTCATAAGATGAAGGGCTCACAGTGGGAGCAGGGGCCAAATGAGATATTCCAGCCCAGGACAGGAAGAGGCTCAGCTCCAGCTTCAGCCTTGAGATCAGGCCCAAACTGCTGCCAGAGCTGAGCTGCTGCCTGCCCAGGGATAGTACACAAATCTCAAATGAGGCACCCGTGCAACCTCATGATGATTCAGGAATAAAACCTTGTCTTGGATTCAAGTAAATAGAGTAGCTGTGCTTCTTTCAAGGAGACCTGAAGAGGGGTATAGTGGTACCCAAAATATATCCTTCCCAGGTATAAAGTGGTACCCAAAATATATCCTTCCCAGCTATAAAGTTTGTCCAATAAAAGATATTACCCATAGAAATCCTTCCCATCCACCATAAACATTTTGCATAACTGAATTTGTTTTTTCCTTCCTCAGGATATTTTTAGCTAGAACACGACAGAGAAGAAATTTCAGGAGGTTAGGTGTAATTCTGGCTGGTACCAAAGTAAAGAAGATTAACACTAGGTTTGTGAGAGTTTCATCGACTTAAAGAGACCACCCATGCCAGTCATACAAGCAACCTGAAAGGTATCAACAAATTGACCTCTATGGGCATGCCTATAATGCCCCTAATGAAGTGCGGATAATAAGCAGCAGTAGTGTACTAACACTAAACTAGACTTAAGCAGTATGGAGTCCAGCATGGATTAATTTACTCCCCCAGTCTGAAGGTAAATCTCTGGGCTTTGTGACACCTTACACTGCACAAATGTTCATGCATGTTATTTGCTAGCTCGAATTTGGAGCAATCACAGGGCCCAGAGGACTGAAAGGTAAGTATCCTTCCTATTCTGGGCTTCCCCCCTGCCCCCTTCTCCCTGAGGCTCTGCTAGTTCCCTCCCCTCACCCCTGGGGCTCCCTCCTGCCCCTCAGAATGTCCCTGTGCCTCCTG
>NW_017729032.1:82301581-82313114 GCF_001723915.1 Gavialis gangeticus
ACAAATGTTCATGCATGTTATTTGCTAGCTCGAATTTGGAGCAATCACAGGGCCCAGAGGACTGAAAGGTAAGTATCCTTCCTATTCTGGGCTTCCCCCCTGCCCCCTTCTCCCTGAGGCTCTGCTAGTTCCCTCCCCTCACCCCTGGGGCTCCCTCCTGCCCCTCAGAATGTCCCTGTGCCTCCTGCCTCCACCCCATCCCCAGGGCATTACTTACTTATGGCTGCCAACAATGTCTGTTCCAAGGGAGAAGGTAGGGAGGGGTTATCCTGCTGACCCAGCCTCCACTGTTGTCAAACCGCTGCTCTTCTGTCCCAGAGAACAGTAGCAACAGTGGTGACTCAGTAGGTAGGCTTACTTTTCCCTGTTTGCTCCCCCAGGACAGATAGTGTGGGCAGCCACAAGTAAGGAAGGGGTGGGGTGGGGTGGGGTGGGGTGGGGACCAAGTGAGTGGGGAATCTGGAGTGCTGGGGCTGGCAGGGGGGCAGTGAGCCTGATCTAGGCCAGTGTGGGAGTGGATCAGGTTGGGTGCTTATACTAATGTACAGTTTAGAGTGACTGCACTTTAGTGTAATAAGCTGGGTAGCACAGATCTGAGACAATCCTGCCCTGGAGTGGCATAACCTTGAGTCAGTAGACTGCCTATAGATGTGCTCATTCATGTTCTAATTACAACATGTTGGCGCAGACTCGATTAATTAAGTCTGCCTCATGTTTTAATTAGAACACTCCAGCATCACCTCACTGTCATGTGTATAAAGTCTCCACTCATTTTAAAATGGCCACAGGGGTACTTTATCTAAACCTCATTGAATGAGCTTTAGATAAAGCATCCTGCTGACATTTTAAAATGCACAGAGGCTTAATATAGGTGATGGTGAGCCATTTTAATTAGAGTAGCTCTTTAGGAACCTCTCTAATTAAAATATCACAATCCACCAACCACCAAGCACATGAATAGGAAAACATTATTAGTGTTTAAAACCAGTTTCAAGTATTAATGTATGGACAATTCAGGGGTTAAGAGCTCTGGGGGCCACCCAAAACTATCATGTAACAAGGCCCTCTGTTTCAGCAGATAGGGAGTAAGTTCCTGCTGGGAAATGGAAAGTGACTTAGTGATACCTTAGTACTATGTGGGGATGAGTTAGGTATGTGTGAAGTATGACTAACACATGACAACCAGATTGGATCCTTGTAAAATGCTGTCATTGGCCTTATTTGTAAAACACTGTAGAGGGAAAAGGTACCTACCTTTAATGTAATAGAGTAATGTGGCATTTCCCAAAACTTCTTAGCTCTCTTCCCCACTCCAAGTGTGAGTCCAGATTTTCTAATTACTTACTGGTAGGGCTCTCAATGCCATTTGGAGGCATGACCCCTAGTTTAAGGAATACAGACTTAGGAATTTGAATATGTATCCCAGGAAACAGGAGACTTTGTGGATATGTTCTCTCAGGGTGGAAGGGAAAGTAATGCTAACTCTCATGAAACAGTCACAAGACTCCCAATTTCCAAATTAAATTAACCCTAACTCTCGATTTCACAATACAAACTTCACATTTACGGATTTTCCTTTCAGTGTGTGCCGACAGCACTCAGTTGGTAAGTGTGAAGTCTGTTGATAGGAAGGAACTGAAGGGAAAGGGAAGGGTCGGGGGGGCAGATCAAGTCCCCCACAGTGACAGGCAGGGAAGAGGCAGGGGTGAATGGGTTCCCAGGCCTGAGGCAGGCCCTGAGGTCAACAGTTCATCCACAGTGGGGGGAGAGGAGGGCAATGGAATCCCACTATAGCACACCCCCCCGGGAGAGGCATGGGGATATGTGACCCCCACATCTGTGTGCAGGGTAGAGGCGAGCTGCCTGCACTGTGGGCAGTGGCTCTGCACCCTGCTGCCTCGTCCTGATTGCTACACAGCACCATGTGTGCCTGCTGCTTCCCAGGTGGGTAGGGGAAGCACCATGTGGGCAAGGCATGGCTCACAAGGGCAGGGGCAGGGGTGAATGGGTTCCTGAGGCTCTCTGCACCCTGTGGGCAGCTTTCCCAGATGTGCAGGGGGGGCCTGACTCCCAACCACAGTGTGCACCCCCAGAGGGGGCATGGGGGGCACATGCCACTTGCGGGGCAGAGGCAACCTGCCCACTGCAGGCTAAGGGGTCTGCACCCTGCTGTCTTTGCCTTGGGAGCTCAGCCACATGATACCATTGCTGGAGACTGGGTGGGTAGAGGATGCGGGGTGCCCTGGCTGCACAGCAGGTCCCCTGCCCACCCAGCAGCAGGAAGCACACTGGCATCATGTACCTGAGTTCCTGGGGCAAAGACAGCAGGGCACAGAGCCCTGAGCCCACAGTGGGTATCCTGCCTTGGCCCCAGGGGGGTCACATGCCCCCTATGCCTCCCCCAGAGATGTGTGCATCTGCAGGGAGCTGCATCCCACCCCCCCCATGCCTCTGGATGACCCACCCTGGGCCTGGGGCCCCATTCACCCAAGCCCCTGCTCCTGGACCACCCTCTCCCTCACCATGGGGGCCTGGACCCACCCCCCATGCCCCTTCCCTCTCCCCACTTCCCTTTCCTTCCACTTATCAGATGGGTGCTGTCTGTGTATCTGTCTCTCTGTTTTTGTGTCTCTGCATGTGTCTGTGTGTCTAGTCCTCATTCCCAAGCCACAACCCCCCCAGCCTTGCTGCTGCCTCTCACTCCTGACCCACACAACCTCACTTCCTGCCAGGGTGTAAGGACCCTGCCTCCCCGGGCTCCAACCCCCACCCAACACACACCCACAGCCCCCCACACCTTCACAAATAACCTCCCCCCTCACACACACTTAAAAATAGCATCTCATGATTTACATGCCAATATCTAGATTTTTTAAGAGCTTGTCTCATGATTTTTGGCATGGTGGGGTTGACAATACTGAAGGGGGTTCAAAACCATATCTTCCTATTATGAAAGATTTTTTTTTTCTGGTTTATGCAGTGAAAGCGGGGATCAGCACCAACACTTCCTCCTCCGGGCCCATGCTAAAAGGAAAACAGTGAGCCCTTCTGACTTTCTGAAAGACCAGTTGTATATGTCAGTTCTCTGGGAAGACTATGAGCTCTGGCTCTAGAATGCAAGAAGCCCTGCTGCTTAGGTGATTAAGCTCTGGAGAGGAGTGGCAGTTCAATAAATTTTATTTTTCCTAACTCTAGGCAGCTGCCCTGTGTATGTGAGGAGTGGGGGGTGAATGATATTTTGTATTGTCCTTCTGAGACTATGGAAAATAAATAGCTTTTAACGACTTTAAAAAGAGGTGGTAAGCAGAGCTCAGGAGCATTCATCAACTGTTCTAATTTATCTGTGAAGTCTTCGTATTTTTAACAATAAAGTTGGCTAACTCTATAACTTTAAATCAGAATGAAGTAAGAAGAAGCCACTTTCTGCAGGGCATGGCCACTCTTAATTATAGCTTTAGTCATTTGTGAAATGGATAAAACAAGAACATTATCAAGTCTAAATGCTTATCTTCACTAATGCTTGTAAATACAAAGACCTTTGTGAAATAGGAGTTTCCATGTTTTTGCTATGCTGGCATCTCTGTAGGAGCATGGGGCCATTACAGTTACTTGGAACAGCTTATAGTGATATAATTTGGTATCATTGTTACATTGTTCTATGCCCTGAATTACTTATCTCTCTAGGCTCCCTATTTAGTGCATGGGGAGACTTAAGTGCCTTAGAGTGAGATCCAAAACAACCAGTATGTTGTTAGCAGGGTGCCCAAATTCTTTATTGGCTATAAGCCTCAAGTATTTTTTCTTGGAACTGGCCCTAATTGCCATTGTTCTAATTTATAGTTCAGAGCATTTCTTAGATATGCATTTCAAATGTGGAAAACACAAATGTTAGTCATCTTAATATAGAAGTTCCAACATCATAAAATCTCAGTGGAAGATGGATCAAAGCGCATGGTAATGATTTGAGTGTATGAGAATATTGCCTATTTATCAGGTTCTTTTCCTTTTATAGCCATCAGCAATATCTGTATGGTCTCTAAACAACAATATTTGTACTCCTGATTTGAAAGCCAGTCCTCAGCAGTAACATTTACACAGACAAGGGAATTTTTTTAATTACCTGCTGAAATTAAAGGGGTTTTTTGGAGGGAGGGCGGAGAGGGGAATATTAGACTTGCTCTACCATTCTTTTGCCTTGAATTATAAAAGAAACTGGCAAGAGACTAAAAGATGTTAACTAATTCATTGTTTGTACTTTATTGCATAATGAATAATTAGCCTTCTCTTTTTACTTAAGGTATCCTGGTAGACTTTTCTGGGGTATTCATCATATTCTGATGAAGTATATGAGAGAAGAATGCAGAAGTATACTGAAGGCAAAAAAAAAACCATGGAAAGTTTGTGACTTATGAAGTATTAACTTGTTCTTTCAAGAAAAAGCCACTACCTGCAGGGCATGGCTGCTCTTAATTATAGCTTTAGTCATTTGTGAAATGGATAAAAGAGGAATGTTATCAACTCTAAATGCTCATCTTCATTAATGCTTGTAAATATAGACAAAGACATTTGTGAAATAGGAAACTGGCTTTAAAAGGATCCCTCAAACTATGTACAGTAAAAAAAACAAAGATCACAGAGCTTGTAATACCTCACTGGTAAGTTCCTTGTAGCAAAATAGGGATTTCAAGGTGACATTTCTTTTCTTGCAATAAAGATATATTCTTTTTTGTATGTTACCATTTTGTGAAAGGTTTTATTTTTAAGAGTGAAAAAGTAGAAATGTAATGAAAAGGAACACTGCCATTAAAAATAAGTTTATGTTCTGAGTTTTCCTTTATTGTTTTGTGATTTCCTGCTGTACCTGTATTTGGACATACCCTCAGATTGAAGTACAGCCTAGAGTACAGCAGCATCCAAGTCAGCGAAAACATACATAAATAAATAAAATGGAAAAATTTAAAACTTTTGAAATATATTAATGAAGAGATGAGATTATAAATCCACTCAGTAACTTCATAATGTTATCTGTAATAAAGCTACCTAAGGTTGGTCTATGTTCTCTTTTAGCAGCATAATATTTGTGGAAGAGATGAATGTATACATAGAAATCAGTTCTGCTTTCACCTATTCTATTTCTTTTTAATAGACTGAATAATCCATAAGTGAAATACAAGATCCAGCATAGACATTGTTTGAATAAAATAGCAGGACAACACATCGGAATCACTTGTCTAAATCCCTTGGAGAAACCTTGGAGTTTTTAAGCCAGGAAATACAGTTTTTCAATCAGTCATGCTACTAATCTGAATAGTGTATCCATTTCACTGTTAGAACATTAAACATATAAGGTCCAATATCCATATGTGTAGATCATTGCCTGTAGGTGCAATGACAAAAATCATTATCTTCTCACAGAAAGTTCAAATATGACAATCAGTAACTTCGCTTGTGCATCCAGCACTAGTTGTTAATGGGTCAGGGTCAATAAATGTTATGACAAAGCTACAATGAATTTATTGCTTAAGTAAAGGGGGAAAAGTCTCTTCCAGATATATTAACTCTTTTAGTGCATGTAATGAATAAATGTAATTAAAGTTAACAGCAAATGTTTTCAGCATATCAGCAATTTAATACAGAAGCATAATGAACTTTATAGTCACAGTATAATACAATAATCAACACTAGAATTAGTGGTAAAGAGAATAGCAGGGAGACTGGAAGAGAAAATGAAAAAGAAGGGAACAATTAAAAAGGTTAGATAGAGACAGCAAAAATCTGGATATTACATTTAATTACATGGCAAAATTCAGTAACATTTGAACCTTCATTAAACAGAAAGCTGCTGTCTGAAAGCATAAATTCCAGTACAATCTAGGTTCTGGAGCAGGAGAGATTGAGTGATATGCATAGTCATTTGAGCAGTAAAACCAAGAAATCCTGCATGTTTTATCTTTTATTCACAAAATGTAAGTATGAAAAAACCCCAAACTGCCTAAGAGAAATAAGAGCATGCTAATAAATATCTAATAACTGAGCTGTTTTAGAGGCTGTTTTGGAGGCAGGAGGAGGTAGGATTTGTTGAAATAAAGCTTTTAACAAAAGATAAGTTTACTATATTTTTTTACTAACACTTTTTAGTTATATTGTTATTAACTTTCATTCACTGCTGCAAAATTTCCTGACCTGGGTGGGGAGTCCTACTGGCCAGATAGAGTGGTTCTGTATACTAGATCAGGCGTGAAGGACAAGGGAGGCAGCTTAGGACCTAATCCTGGTGTACAGTCTTGATCTAGGCTCATGAGGCCCGGCAGAGGTGGCACGGGGCTGACCCAGGCCAGCTGTGGTAGTATAGGGCCGAATTCTGGAAGTAGGCAGACGCAGCTCGTACAGGTCTTGGGGGGGGCAATGTGGGGGCAAATTCTTGTATGCGGGGTTTAGCAGAAGTTCATGGGACCTGATACAGGTGCACCAGATTGAGGGAAGGCAACACAGTGACCAATCCTGACCCATAGGGCCCTATCCAATCTGCAAACTGGTCCTGTGCCACTTATCTAGCCTATGGAGCCAAAAGAGTGAACACCATGGACGCGTCCAGATGAGTGCACACATGTTTCTCTGGGAACAAATAGCAACAGCACATAGTTTCATTGATTCATAGATTGTGAGGCTGGAAGGGACCTTGGAAGAACATCAAGTCCAGCCCCACTGCACCAAGAAGGAAAGACAACTAGGGTGAGGTGACCCTAGCAAGGTGCCCATCCAATCTCCTCTTGAAGATTTCCAGGGTAGGTGATAGCACAACCTCTGGAGAGAGCTTATTCCACAGTATGGACACTCTAGTTGTGAAGAAGTTTTTCTTAATGTTGAGCCTGAAAGGCTCTTCTAGGAGTTTGTGACCATTACTTCTGGTCTTCCCCAAGGGTGCCCTGGTGAACAGTTGTTCACCAAGCCCTTGATGAGCCATATGGGTGGCCTTTCTCTGAACTCTTGCAAGCTTTACCATGTCCTTGTTAAAGTGCAGAGCCCAGAATTGGACACGGTACTCCAGCTACGGTCTCAGCAAAGCTGAGTAGAGTGAATCACTTCCTTTCATAGATTCATAGATTATAGAATCAGAAGGGACCCAATGGAGCATCATGTCTGACCCCCTTCCCCTGGCAGGAAAGAGGACCAAGGTCAGGCAACCTCCACCAGGTGATTGTCAAGCCTCTTCTTGAAGACCTCTAAGTTAAGTGATAGTACCACCTCTCTTGGAAGCCTATTCCAAACTCTGGCCACCCTTACTATAGAACATTTCTTCCTAATGTCTAACCTAAATCTACTCTCCACTAATTTGCACCCATTATTCCTAATTACTCTTTGGGGTGCTCTGGTAAACAGAGCATCCCCAATTCCCTGCTGTCCTCCCCTGATAAACTTGTAGGCAGCTACAAGGTCACCCCTCAGCCATCTTTTGTAAAGGTTACAGGATACAGGAGTAAAGGGTTGTAGATCCAGGACGACCTAGACAGGCTGGCAAGTTGGGTGGATAAGAACCAGATGAAGTTCAACATTGAGAAATGTAAAGCACTCCACCTTGGTTTTGCTGGAGATTTTGCTCCACCTTGGTTTTGCTGGAGATGCATGCCAGATTATTATTTGCCCTGCTGGCTACAGCATCGCACTGCTGGCTCATGTTCATACTGTGGTCTATTATTACCCCCAAGTCCCTTTAATTTATAGTGTTAGTCAGATTGATGTTGCCAAGCCTGTAGATGTGTAGGGGATTGTTCATCCCCAGGTGGAGCACTTTACATTTCTTGATGTGTTACTTCATCTGGTTATATGCTTTAACAAAAAAGTTGTGGCTGCCACTGCATATTGCAAGGGGCCTCTTTCTGTGGCTCCATTTTAGGTGTGCTCTCAGCATATCTATTGAGATTTCTGCAAAGAAACACACACATTTCTGGGTTGGACTTAGAAGTGAGAAAAGCATTAAGATACTCAGCCTTGTTATGTGGGTTCTTTTGTGATGTATACCAAAATGGAACTTCAGGTACCTAGGGAATGTATAAGGCCAAAAACTGTTGGGGAAGTGGTGATTAGATATTTTCTGAAAGAAGCTTAAATTCCGCCTGAACTGTGTTTTGGACTATATCTTTTTTGATTTTGTCAAAAGTTTATTAATTCTTTTACAGCATTCTTTCTTAGATTTAAAGCCCATTTTCCATTATCTGATGGAGCTATTGTTCATTAGTTTCAGACTAACTTGAATCCTATTACTATCTTTATATAGTTTCTGCTTAAAGTTTTAAGGAGAAAATCTTAATAAGGTAACTATGTTGAGTGCCTCCCATTTATTTTACTTAACACATTTTTAAATCTTCATTGTTAGCATAACAAAGAGAAAATTGGACACAGACAGAGGAAAGTGAAAAGAGATTTGTTAAACACTAAGCAGAATCTTTCATGACGAAAAGTTCAAATGTATTTACAAAAATGATTTTGCCTCTGCATCCATTTCCTCCTCACTGTCAGATTTGCAATTTGACTTCAGTGTGCTATTGCCATTCCTCAGAAGAACAGGCTTGACAGGGTTTGGATGGAAAGACAATAAAAAAGGAAAAGAAAGACAGAGGTTAAGAAAAATCAAAGAAGACTGTTTCTCTTATACATTGGTCAGATTTTAATCTAATTTTTATACAGTTTGATTGAACAACTTGCTTTCCCTTTTATCAACACAAGCTCAGTGAACAAAATGTGTATCGTATATTTGGTGTCTGATTTTCAATTGGTAGTAGTCACTGAGGTGACAATCAAAATAAAGTATAGCATGAAAAGAAAAAACCCTGTGAGGACTGTGTTATAGCAAATCCAAATATAATTAAAATATTCTTTTACGTCAGCTATTAATATCTCTGAGATCTCTAAATAGAAAATTGCATTCTGTTCTTAGTTACATCCATGTAAAGACAGAGTAACACCAACACAGGCAATATATTTACTTAGACTGTACACCAGTATACCTGGCATCCTAATTTGCCTCACTGGGCATGTGTACATGAGATGTTTACTGTGCAGTTGACTAATTAATTGTGCAGTAAACGCCTCAGCATCTACATGTGCCCCTATTAGGGTATACAAAATTAATGAGCTCCGTAGCAGGGTAGTACTTGTAAATATAAGTGCTACCCTGCTACAGAGTTTTTTGGAGCACAGCACCTACTGTGGCTGGCTGAGGCACAGGATGCTTCAATATGGGGCTAGGATGCTTTAGGCAGCTCCCCATGCTGAAGCACCCTCATGCCTCTGCCAGTTGCTCTGTAGCTCATGCACATTAATCACATGTGTAGATGTTCCTAGTGTGGCTAATTGAAGCCCACCCTTTCCACCCTGATCACTTATTTTGTACTGGAGAGTGAACACTTCAAGAGTTTTAATTTGCAGAACCATTCAGCTTTTGAGTGTCAGGAGGAGACTGGAGCTTGTTAAAGAGGTTGGTTAAAGCTTATTAAAGACTGGTTTCCAGTCCTAACCCCCCCAGTCCTGGATCTCTTGGGGAACCAATGGGGACACAGGAAATAGTGCACGTTTGTAGAAGTTCCTAGTTTTTTACACTAGCTGCATGAGGTCCCCAATTATCTGTCATCCTTGATTAGAAACAGTGTTATTTACATCTCCTTTTATCAGCTACAACTTCCAACAGAGCAGGAAGTTCAATGGCCCTCAACAATAACTTGTGTTTATTACTATAACTTCTTCCTGGAGTAACTGGGATAGGATGGTCATAATTTAAGACTGTCAGGAAGAGGGACAATCAGTGTAATGAGGAAATAACATATGGCTGTGATCTTTTAATTTCTTCTCCTTCACCCTGCCTACAAATTTGGATCCTTAGGAAGCTCCAGAAAAGTATCTCCCATAGGGTAGATCATTCTGCAGAGCTGGCTTTTTCAATTTTGACTTATTAGTCATTTATAAGTCTTTGGGTGTTCTTTGGATGGTCTTTGGATGTTCTTCTGACCATGGACATAGAAAAGGGTCTGAAGTATTAGGAATCAGACTTAGAAAGAACATACAAACTTGTGGATAAACTAACTCTGGGAAAGAAATACAAACTGGGTTTAACTGAAAAAAGGGCTTAAGAATTAAAATGATGCTTAAGAAATAAATTCATGAGTGTTACCCATTTTCCTAATTTATTCCTAGTGGTTCTATGATACACAGGGCATTGTACCTTTTCCTACCATGTCACCTCCTGGAAAAACAACTGCAGTTTGGAATGAGCCAAAGACTCCTGCTGCTAGGAAGGACTACAGGACCAGCCAAAGCACAGACATTGAGAAAACATCTTGCAATTTTGTCTAGAGTTTCTCTGATACATGTGACTGGCTATTTTGCTTTTCTCCCTGTCCCTTCATCCCTTCAGTTTCTCCATCTCTACTTTGCTCCACACTTGTCCCTGTAAGACTTGTCTCCTCTCCTCTGTGCTGTCCCCTTTATCCTAGATGTTCCTTCCTTCAAAATGGTGTTGTCAGCCCATCTTAACTTATGTCCCTACCACCCAAGAAAACAAACCTGGCTCTTACATGCTTTTTACTGCCACCACATTGCTCATTCAGTTTGGGTGTTATAACCTTTCCCATTCTAAACTAACTTGTCGCTTCAAATATTTTTGAAGCAGAGACTACCTACACTCCCGCTAGTACAGCATTTAGCACAGTGAGACTTATTCTTATTTTGTCCTTAGGTATTTGCATACTACTACTACTAAAATGTAATGTTTTTCATATTCAGTAGTTCCTATGGGTACTGACTCTTTTTCTAGTTACGGTGTGCCCAAAGGAAGTGGGTACTTGAGAGCAATGATCCCATAAACATAGTATGGATATACTCTTAGCCACCTAATGGAAGTTACGTAAAACTGAGATGGCTACATCTAAGGCATTTCAAACATAAGCCCCCTCTACATGTTACAGGTATCACACAATTAACTAGTAAGATCAGCTACACATAAAAGTACACACTGTAAAAAGGTCTAACCAGCTATAAAGTTAGACCTAAAAAATGTATACTGACTTTATAGCTGGTTGCCATGAAGCTTCAATTTGAATGTACAGCAAGGTCTCTCCTGCAGCTGGAAGCCCCATCAGCTTTCAGCATGGGTATGCCATGCCAAGATGGACCTCTCAGCCTCAGCACGTGCCAATTCTGGGTCTCAGAGCATGGGAACCCAAAGTCCTGGCAGCTGAAGGGCGTGGCTCACCTTGGGGTGCTTGAAACCACTGGGGCTGGGAAATCACAGCTGCCATGATCCCCTAGGGTCAGGGGTGCATGAAACCACTGGGTCAGGAGGACTGCAGCAGTGAGGATCCCCCAGGCTTGGGTGTGATAAAACCCCTGGGCATAGGAGATTACGGCTGCTGAGATCTCCTAGATTCAGGGTCATGTGAAACCTCTGGACCTGGGGGATCATGGCTGCCTTGATCTCCCAGACCTGGGGTTGTACTGGGCACCCCCACATCTGGAAGCCCCTCACCTTGCTTCTTATCAC
>NW_017729032.1:82318114-82322679 GCF_001723915.1 Gavialis gangeticus
TGTGAAACCTCTGGACCTGGGGGATCATGGCTGCCTTGATCTCCCAGACCTGGGGTTGTACTGGGCACCCCCACATCTGGAAGCCCCTCACCTTGCTTCTTTCTGGTGGAGGAGGAACCCAGGATTGGGCTCCCCCTACACTGGTGATAAGGAGCTAATGCACAATCCCACAATTATGCCCCCTGCCGTGCATGTGTAGCATGACAGGAGATGGAACTGTGTAGATCATGCATTAGGCCCCATCGTGTCTTTACCTGAAAATGTAGTGGGGGCCACAAGTTCCCACAAATTCTTCACATTTTTCCTTAAGTACCCTTTTCCAACAACATATTTGTCAAGAAATGTCTATCTTTTCACTGTAATATTTGTGACTGTGTGAAACTATTATAAGTCATATCATTTTTTCTTTTAAAAAGATAGGGGAAGAATGTTGTTTTAGTTGGTTACTTAAAAACAATGATGTTTGACACAATTTTACAGAAGAAAATATAGAAATGCCAAATGCTGGATGTGTGCATAGCTTGACTTTTGAATAAAGACATTTCAAAATGGTATGGACATAATATTTGTGTAGATTTCACCTGAACTTTTGTCAGGGCACATAGTGTGTGCACTATATATTGTTCACATCACAGAAGCAAATGTTACATTAATTAATAATCAAAGAACTACTAGAAGACACAACATCAAATTAACATTTTTTATTCTCAGAAAACTGGAAAAAGGACAATTATTTCAGTACAAAGCTTGCTTCCTCTCTTAATTAAGGAAGGTCTGTGCAGGAAATGCAAATAAAAATATAATTTTCCATTGTAATTAAAAAGGAAATGTGTTAGCCTTATTAGCCCTTATAAATATTCAGAACATATAAGATAGTCTCATTGGAAGTCTGGAACAGTACATTTAGTAGTAGACTTAAAGATTCAACCCCCCTTTCTGAAAAACGGGTTAGTAAAAAAAAAGGTCTATAATCCTAATTCCAGTAACACTTTTATTCTGTCATTTAGCACTGTATCTCAGCACAAATGATTCAAAAGTTTATTGCCTAATATGCTTTTCATATAGGCATCCTATTTTAAAGAATTTCAAACATCAGGATCAAATTCTCCTTTGACTTAAAATATGACAAATGTTTTCATCTTGGAGAGAAATATTTTACTAGTAAAAATTTCTTGAGTCTTGAGGGCATCCTGTACAGAGTTTATGTCTTAAGTCTTCTGCCTTTCACTCCTTCTTCTACGGTAGATCCTTTTTTTAAATATAACTTCATTAATTTTATTTGTACGTGTATGTCACACTTATGTTCACCCTGGAGGCTATAACAGCGTCAAAGGTGTTTTCTGAGAACCACAAATAATTTGAAATAACATGTAACATTACCATGATAGTAATAATACAAAAGAAATTCAGTCAAGATAAACACACAAAAATGCTGCCTCAGACAAAATAATGAAAAAAAAGAAACTGACAGGAAAGACATATAAGGTAAAATACCTAAATGCAAGAATATACAACACTGACTCCTCAGATTTGACAGTGCAGCTTGCCACCTCTCTCAAAACCTAAGCCCCACTGCTCTTCCATCTATCTCCCTTGAAGGACTCAAGCTGGAAAGCATGCTTGGAACATGCCTTGGCCTCTGCCCAACATGCATCTGGTTTATGTTCCAGTCCCTGTTCCTGTGATTAATTCATTATTTTATATTAAATATTCCATCTCACTGTTAGCTTGTTTGTGCAGGGTACTGTGGACTCCCCTGGTTCTTGCCTGCCACGACTTCAATCTTGTTAAGAAAATGGGGAGGAAAGTGATGATATGATAATTAGTACCTGTGGAAGGACCACACTCAGTCTATTTTATAATCTCAGTACTTTTTATTCTCTCTTATTTTACAGGAAACCAGTTGGGAGGCAGCAGCTTGTCAGAATTGTCCCTGGAGTCACCCTCGTACTCCGCTGAGGACCCCTGACCCCTCAATTGGGATGGTAAGTGTGCCAGTGCACTTCACCCGCTTGAGGCGGTGTTGAATGTTCAGTGTCTGCAGGATCCCCTCCATGTCCTCTGCCCTGCAAAAGGGGATCTCTAGGCTTCTCAGTCTTGCCTAAGTTCTAGCCCGCCCCTCATAATCGAAGCAAGAAAAAGAAAAGTTTTCTTTTGTTCTGCTCCCACCAGGTGCTTCCCGGTGCTAATTATCTCATTAGCAGTTTGTTACAGACGCCACTTGTGTCTTTGCCTTGTGGAGCTGGCGTTCCGGCTCTGCAATTCTCCTGTGGTCGGGACTTGCCTTCTCGGCCCTCGGCATCCCTCTCCCCTCGGGGTCTCAAAGTCACCCAGCCTCCTCAGGGGTCTAGGCATGTGTCCCCCCTCCCACTGCCCCCTTGGTCTTACGTAACCTCTCAGCTCTTTGATGCCACCCGCAGCATGGCTCCATGCCTTCCCGCACTCACTGCTGTTCCCGTGGATTCAGGGTAAATCAAAGTGAGGGTCTGGGTTCTGGGATCCCTCTGCTCCTGCATAGGGGATCCCTCTTTTCAGATCCTTCTCTCTGGAGGGTCTCTCTCGCAGCTCTCCTCTTTCTCCATGGTACCCGAAGGCAATCAGTCCATGCCTTTTTATGCCAGTTTTGGTGGGCTAATCACCTAAGCTTGCCTTAGGTGTGTAATTTCCCCCACCTGGCAGGGTTCATTGTCAGGTCAGTTTAGCCCAGGCTCCTGCCAAAGTCCCTGTTACACTCACTATACTGTATTAATCTTCAGCTGGAGAGCTCCCTTCCATATCAGAATAATCTATTACTTGAAAGAGGTGATACTTTCCTTTGAAGTATGTAATGAGGGCAGATGTGGAACAGCATCCTGGTTGATTGTCATAACAACTGAATGAAAAGGAGGAGGAGGGGAGGGAAGAGACAGGAGTTTGCACAAGTGGTTTTCCTGATGGTCTGAAAGAAAGGATTTAGGTATCTACCTCTAAGAGAAAGTTCAGTGCTCTGAATTTCTAGAGGAGGAGATCCCTCCCCAGCCCAGAGGAAGTGGCCCAGTCCCAGAGTGGAAAAGGTTTAAGACACACACTTGTGCTAGGTATTTCTTATGAACTGGTGTATGTGTCTCCCAATTAGTGCACTTTCTTTTGAGGATCTTAAGGGGGTAACAAGTTAAGTTGCCTAAAAGTGTCTATTACCATTTCATGATCTAGCTATTGTATCTATATAGTTCCTCTGAGAGTGGAATTCTGTTAACTTCTGTGTATCCAAATGGCATCTTTTCAAAGTACAAAAGCTATTTCTTGGCACAAACATATGCCCAGGTAGTGTGGATGACTAAGTCTGTGAGCATAGAAAAAACATATCCATGAAACTGGTCAGACAGATATGCAACTAACTAAGCATGCCCACTGGACAAAACTGTTCCTAAGTCACGAACACAGAACCAGGCAGAAACCCATGACTAACTAAGCACCACAAGAGGTGGACCTTTCCATGTTTTATCCCCAAAAGTTGAGGGGTTGGCGAAGCAGAGGAGGCAGGAGACCCAGTTTCTAGGCCTCACTCAAATAGAGAGAAGGTTTAAACTTGCAATTTGACTCTCCAGCATATTGCTCCAATCACCGTATTACAGGTAGCCACTATTTCAACCTCCTGTCTGGCACTTTTGAAACTGGCTTTGTAGGAAGCCAAAGAAATGGAGACACATAGGACAAGAAGAAAGAAAATGGACTGGGTCATAGGCTCTGTGAGATGTCTGTGGCTGACTGGACTGTAGAAAGGAGTAAGCCCTAAGTTCAATCCTGGACCGATGTTCCTAGTAGGGTAGACATATCTACACTGCACTATTCTCCATCCTATTAGATACACAAGGAAGTATCTTTGGCACACCAGTGCTGAAGAGAACCCTAGGTAATGGCTAAAATATTGTAAGGGGGAAGAGCTCTGTGCCAAGCAATCAGAGAGATGAAAGTTCACAGTCTCTATAGACATAAGAAGGTCAAAATTTGGGTCTCTTTCTCAGCTATTGGGGATAAAATGTGTGAGAACCACCCGCCTTTCCCCAGGCTTGTGTTCATGTGTATGTTCCTAGACAATGCAGCCTGTGACCAACTCAGCTAATGTCAAAACCCTTACATGTCTACAGGGCAAACCCTTCCTTACATGTCTACAGGATAGACACCAATATGGTCAGTTATGTGGCTAGAAAACTAGGCACACAAAGGCACACAAAGGGAAAATGCATTTCATTCTAAGTCTACCCATAGTACTGTAAAATCAGCTCAGATATATTGTAATATGGGTGTGACTGACCTTAAAACAAGACAGATGACATTGAGACTTACCACCTGTTAGTCACTGGTTTCTGTCTGCTTATATTTTCCTGGTTAAAATAGTCATTGGTTTCTCCCTGGTTAAAAACAGTTATGTCCAGAGCCAGAGGTGGATTAGTGGGCTCTAGGAAAACAAACTGGTGGTCTCTGAGCCAGTTAAGACCCCTTCTCCCACCCAGGTGCTGCCGCCTGCATGAAGTGTGACTCGAAGCTACCACTAGGAAGCAGCCACCACAGTGGTGAGGCTGGAG
>NW_017729032.1:82322736-82331167 GCF_001723915.1 Gavialis gangeticus
GATGGGTGGAAGCGTACCCCACTAGGAAGCAGCCACCACAG
This sequence comes from Gavialis gangeticus, assembly GCF_001723915.1. Taxonomy (NCBI): domain Eukaryota; kingdom Metazoa; phylum Chordata; order Crocodylia; family Gavialidae; genus Gavialis; species Gavialis gangeticus. The sequence continues at coordinate 82,322,778 of NW_017729032.1, forward strand.
TGGTGAGGCTGGAGGAAGGGAGAAGAATGGAAGGGAAGGAAGGTGGACAGGGCTATTTGCACCACCATGTTGGAGGAAAGGACCAGGCCCCCACACAACTCAGGGCCCTAGGTATGTACCTAGTTTGTCTATCTGTTAAGCCAGCCCTGTACATAGCTGTAATCTACCCAGTTAGTTTACAAACTACCTGGTTAATTTATAGAAAACTGGACATGCTTTGTCTACTATGTTAAAGCCCAGTCAAAACTAACAAAAATATAACTTTCAACTGCTGGAAGCACATCAGAACTCAAATGTGGGGATACTAAGAAGAAACTATTCAGACAAAAGTATCATTATATATATTTATTTGAAAGACGGCTATTGTAGTTATAGTTTGAGACTTTCTCTGAAATGTCTGCAGACATTTTCAAGGTCAAATACAGGATTTCAATTTTAATTGCAATTGAGGGTCCAAACCATTTATGCTTCTTAAAAATCTCAGCCATTTAATTTAAAAATCAATTTTGACCTTGATCGTCATGATGATCTGAAAAGAAAACTTGTGGCTGTCAGCAAAAATTGTAGAAATTTAGGGGGGAAATTTGAAAATAGGAAAGGAATATAACAATGATTTAAATGTTTAATGAAGTTGAAAAATGAGCTTTTTAAATGGGATTTAGGAAAATATAAGGACTATATAAGGCAAAAGTAAATTAAAAAGACATTGGACATCACAATCACTGCTACTCTGAATGTTCCTCTCTTATTTTGATATTATTATATTTTCTTTCCACATAGTTTGGGTGATGTAGGGAAAATAAATGGCTATGACTGTTGATCAGTTAAATAGCTATGACTGGCTGGTTGTACACTCACTTTCAGAGGAAAAATAAAATCTTTCAGACAGCGGAGTACTAGTCTAATTGAATCACACTGACTCCGATATATTGCTTCCTAAGATCAAATCTTGTTTTAGGAATCTACACAGTATTGAAATTGCATTACTATAGGTGACCAATGACACTTTAATTAGTTTAGGCTCTGGATCATTCAGTTCTTTGCTGGTGCTTGGCAGCTCAGGAACAATAATTTGATGCTATTGATCTTCCTCCATTCATTCATCCTCCTGCAACCTATGCTGTTTGAATTCCTTGATTCCTTTAGTTTTCACTGTCATCTGTCTAATCGCATATATGTGTCTTTCTACAATAGATCTTCATCTGTTCTGTCCAGTGACTTTCTAAAACTTATTTACATATAACATTAGATGGTTTTCATTGATCACTGTACAATAGGCTGTTTTCTAATGTTCACTGTGATTACTGTATTTTTAAAGCACTTTAAGGATGTTTTCCTTACATTCAGCCTTGAAAAATAATAGCACTATGACTGCACAGCACAGTACAAGTTCAAGAGCAAAAAGTTTCTACCAGTGATATTTTGTGCCCGGTAGTAATTTTAAATTCCTATAATATTGTAATATTTTAATTTATAACCACACTTTAACATATAATATAGAAAAGTCTGCAAAAATTGTTGGTATAAGTCAAAGCTAGTTATAAGTCAAAACCTTCTTGTCCCTCCAATTTCCTTCCACCCAAGCCAAAACAAAAAAACACACAAACCAGAACCCCTTCCTTCTTTTCTTCCCCAGAGAACATTGATTGTTTCATATATTTCTGGGTAATTAGTAGTGTTTTGTTATCCACGAAAACAAGGAAATGTGAGAGTATGTTCCACAGCTCCTACTCCTGCCAGATACTCTGATAATCTCAACCATCTTTCTGAAAAAAAGAAGTGATTCCATGATTGATTAGGGTCAGTAAGGCCAATGTTCTGCACCATTTTGAAAATAGAGGAGGATGCTATTTTCACTTCTGCAAAATTAGGTGGAATGGAAAGTAATGGAAAGACAGAAAATGCAAAATGAGATAGTGCGAAATGACAGACACCATTGATCAGTCAGGAGCCCTGTCTTAAGTCAAAAGAACAATTACCACAAATCCCAGTGCACCTAAGCCAGTAAAATTTAAATATGCATTAAGCAATTTGATTAAAATGTTTCTTTCCAGATGCCCCATTAAATCAATGCGGTGTGGAAGAAGGTATGATCCTCTGATGATTTTTTTCACATATGTACTGATTCTGATGTTTCTGATGATGTTCAAAACCTAACCATTGTAGCTAGTAAGATTGAAGAGGCCTGTGAATGTTACCTTAGGCCTTTTTCCTTCACAAAAAATGTTTTACGTCTTGTATTGGTCTGCTTTCAATTTTCCCTGCTGGAGATAAGCCTCAACTTTTATCCTGGTTTATCTCCTACTCTCACTTAGCTGCTTCGTTCTGTTCTAGTAAATATATTAACAAGCATATCATTCTTTTTGTGAATCCCCCATATCTCTATACTTCCACCAGATACTACACTTGATCTGAGCCTTCAAACTCAAACATTTCTGGTATAATATGAGCCAGTTACTGTTTAATGTTAGAAATAACATCTTCCTTAAGAATGAAACACCATAACTGTCCATCATTTGGACTTTATCAGTTTTACCGGATCAGATCAGAAAAACAGGGAAAAAATAAACATTGAAACAAGCCTACCTATTTTAAAGAGTGTGAAAGGAGTTGGAACATTGCAAGAATTTAGATTTCTCTCTATGCTTTTAATGCTAATAACTTACAACTTTTAGAAAAAGTCTAATTGTATAACTACCATAAAAGATTATAATATATCTCTTATAGCAAGGACATATTGAACATAAATGGAATTCTATTACTGTTAGCTATATTAACGCTTTAATTAAATAGCATATCAATTTCATACTAGTAAAATACTTTCCTATATGTAAAGTATGAACCACTAGAAACTCTACATATTTATTTTAAAAGCTATTCTGTTTGCTCTCATTGTTTTCAGGCTCTAAAACTTCTGCTGCATTGCAATGGTTCATATTGAATTTTGGCTCAGGATAGTGTAATGGGGTTTCCATATTTTGGCCAGCGATTTGTTATCCATCCTATTTCTGTGCTTGGATATCACTATATTCCTTTGAGAAAACTCTGATTACACATCACCATTGCCTGCAGCCATGGCCAGATGGGAGAGGGAAAAATGCGGAACAAAACAGAAATATATGATTGGCTGAATATTATTTTAGAGAAATAAAGCCAGTAATTAGTCTTCAGAAGGGATTTCTATTATGACTAAAAGAAGCACAAAAAAACAAGTGAACATTTTGAGAACAAGCTTAAGATACTGAAAAACACAGCATTAAAAATAAATAAAAATAAATAAAAGTGACTCTAGGGGAAGGGGGAAAACTCCTCATCCAGTTATAACAAAAAGACTTGGAAACACTGTTTTACACTTTTTAAATAATGAATAGGTAGTGACTAATTTGGGTGATAGACCACTGATCTGATCTGTGACAGCAAGTCCTATCTTCTTATGATTAACGAGGCTGTTGCATTAAGGTCAGTGCTTGTGGTTAGCCTTCTTCTTGCTTAAATTTTCTCCCTGTCTTCTTTTATTTTATAACTGATTGCAGGCTCAACATATGAAAATAATAATCCAAACAAAAGAAAAAAAATTCATTTGTATCAGAACCCGACAGTTCTATTAATAATGAGCCTCATTAGAGTGTGCTCAAGCTTTCCCTTGCTGCAAAGCATTGCAATATATGTCATAGAAAAAAGCAAGGAAAATAATTATGACCTTATCAGCTCATTCCAGCATAACTCCCATCTCTCCAGTTATTTTTAGAGAGAAGGGGAAAGAAGTCATGACATTTAAAATAAATATTGGAGTAAATTTAAAGGAAATGAATAAAGTCTGGCCAAAAAAAAAAGGTGGCGAAGAATTCTAATACAGATATCCACTTACAGATATTAAGCAGATTTCCATCAAAATCACCAGTATCTAGAGCAAGTTATCATCCCTGCAGAAAGACACTGACTTCAGTTACAGCCTGGCCCTGGGAGAAATTCAGTGTCTCCCTGAAATTTATACCAATGGGCCCTGGCAGATGTTACACTTAGGATGCAATTAACCTGTTAATCATGCCATAAATAGTAACCATGTCACATGTTCAGGGAATTAATGGGTGCAACAAAATGAGAAAACATCCACAAAAATTAGTCCACATTTAATTTTCATATGTTGAGCCTGTGGAGAGTGGAAGTTGAAGCAAGCACATATTTTGTGGAACCAGTTGTGGCTAATTTCCATCCTGTCTTAATCTGAATGTTTAGCAGGAGAGCCCCATGATGTTGGCTGTATGGTGGGTCTTGGTTGACTGCTATGTGGTACAGCCCTACATGGGACTGCGCCTCCTGGCTTTAGGTGCAGAGCTGGACCCCTAGAAACTGATGTACTCCCTACTGTCAGCAGGCTAACAGCTGTGCAGTGCAGCTCCCCATGGGGCTGCACCCTGCTTTTTTCAGGGTGTTGAGCTGGGATGCGTTGTAGGGCTCACTGAGACCCAGAAGGGTGCTTGCCTTGCTCCACAGCTCCCTTAGGAGTTGTAGAGCAAGACATATTTAGGTACAGAGTAGGAGGGAGCCCTGTGGCTCACCCTGACCTGACACACTGCTTGTACTGCCCCACAGTTCCTGAAGGAAGGGAACTTTTTTGGCATGAAGTTACTTGGCAGCTCCTGAAAGGGATGTGGGGCCAGACAGCCAACCAGCTGAGCTTATCTGTGCTCAGCTGGAATGACAAGCAGGGAAAAATGTAAAATCCCTGGGGGTAGAGACCCAGGCTTTCCTAGATGGGAACTTTGCTAGTCCCAACTGGGTTGCAAGATTCCTATTAAAATAATGATGTGATTGGGATCAGTCACTAATTCCAACAATTGTGCATCTGACTGTGCACATGTGAGATGGCAGGATGTGTGATTATTGGGATAAGAGATCAGACCCAATTACACCATTCTTTTAATGTCTGTCAGGGGCCAGTGTAGCAAACAGCAAAATTTAGTCTAACATGTAACATGTAAAAATATATTCTTCATACTGGCTTTTGGCCATTGTTAATTAATGCACTGCTATGTACTAAATAGCTGCTTCTTATACGCCAATCAGAAATATACAAATTAGGGTCCAGAGGGCCTTCTTAAATTGTAATCTACTAAATTCTAAGTTAGTAAATAATATATCACAGTGTCTTGGTCAGGAAACAGGTTCCACTGCCTGTACCATAGTACTAATATTAATATTAATACTAATTATAATTATTACTAATATAAAGTCTGTTTTAAGTGCCATTGATATCTACACATTTATTTAATTTGCTTTCTATTTTACTCTTGCCTTCTTCTAAGGATGTTGGCTATATAACAATATCTGCTGGTCGAGCATTGACTTTTATTTTAAGCCTGCTAGCAATACTGCAGCTAAGGGAATGGCAAGATATAGAAAAGAATGACTCAAATTAATTTTCCTTTCCCAGAGGTGCTATAATACCCATTCCCATCACTCAGAAGACAAACCCTTATCTGATAGATTGATATAAAAAAAAAATTATGTTGGGCTATGAGGTGGAGCAGGGCCATACACTCAGGAACAGATAAATGTTCCTAACAAAATTGTGGCTGCCTGCTGAGATTTTCTTGTCATCCTGGTAATTAGGAGTGTTTATTTTCATTGTCTGCCTTTAACAACCAGTTCCTGAATTATTGCATGAATAAGTAAAAAGGTCCCCCTCCATATGCTTTGCATTACTGCACCAATATTTTCCATTGTAATTTAACATTAAGTGATATAGTTTGGCCAGTAAATAAAGAAAGCTACATCCTGTGTAAATTTGCCATTAATAATCAGACCCCTGAAATGGAAATCTAAGAAGAGAAGCTTTGTCTGACAGGGGAAGCTCATGTTGCTGTTGGCTAAGGTTAAAATCAACATTTGGTGGTTGTGGGAAGTATTAAGAATGGAGGAATGAAAAATAACTCTTATTCAGATCAGAAATCTTTACTGTATAGATCCAATTTAGTTTAAATCAAATATGTTTTAAAAATTAATAAGGCAATGCACATGTACCAGAAAATCTCATAATTAGGTGTCCAAAGAAAGTGTGGATTTTGCACTATTCATACTTTTGCACAACTTTTAGTTTTGGCAGGCCTATTAATCAAATGGCTTCTTACATGACTGGCTGTTGAAAGGAACATCTTACTATGAAGACATGGTTGAAAGTTGTCTTATTACCATTACAGTGTATAGGAAGATATTTTATATTTAATGCATCCTAATAACATCTATTTAATGTTTCATAGGGTGTTAAACATAAATATACCAATATAATAGATTGTTTTCAGTTACAGGTTCTGGGTTGGTGTGTGGGGTCCTGCCATAGAATGTGTTGCTGTGTTCATTATACCCACTCGTCAAGAAATGCGGTAAGCAACAATGTCTCAGCACCTGGGAATGTAGCTACAGCACCAGACTGAAGTGTAGAGGAAGCAATGAGTTGGATATTTTCAAGAAAAATCCCTCAGAGTTAAAACTCTGATGTCTCTAAAATATATGAGCACACAAAAGAAGAACATAAATTTTTATATTAAAATCTTATGATTTTTTTACAGTCATTGCATGATTTCTGTGGCCTTTCACAAGACTTTTTACTATAAGTTTGACAATACTGCAGTGGTCAGTGAGGGACAACAGGAGTTAACGATGCTGAAGAAGATTCCCTTTGTCCTTATGATGTACACCTCCTGACTGCTTGTGTGGCCCTGACAGTTCCTTCAGTAGTGATGGTAAGCATTTGCTGAATATTAGCTTGTGTACTCCTCTCTTCATTCCACAGCATGCTACAGGTGCACTTCCAACACTTTGCAAGACTGTTCATTCCCAAGATTGGCTAGCTCTGTGCGGAGCCCATTCTTCAGTGCTAACATGATTCCCATGTCAGTGTAATCTGGGATCTGTTTGATCCTCTATTTTTATCTCTTGCTTTCACCATAAAAATCATAGGCTTTTGCATGGCATTTAAGAATATTACCATTCTCTGAATGCTGTTCATAATAATTATACATAGTAAATAAGTGCTAATCTTTATCACTTGTATAATGCTTCATGTACCTAAAGTTCTCTGTCTGATTTTATTTTTAATTATATAATGTGTATTTATTTATACACATCATATGTTCATGCTAAATAATTAAATTGCTTTTCATAGTTTGAAGTAGAATCAGGGCTGTGAAATTCTCTGTTCACTATAGAGTAAAATTGTCAAAGAGGTTAAGTACATTCTTCTGTGGCAGTTTCAGTTCTGTGAAGAGCACTCAGCTTGAGCCCCAAAGATAATTGAGAGAAAAAGACAATTGTTTACAAAAGTACTTTGGCTTAGTTTCAACATGTATACTAGGGAAGATGGGTTTTTCCTCATGTTTGGCAGCTCATTCGCTTCCTGTGATTCAGGAAGAGGAAGAACCAAAGCAACTACAATCTGAAGAAATCATGCTTTATAAAACATGCAGAAGAGTAACTTCAAAACAAAAAGGGAAAGGGGCTTCATCTCCTTTTTTGAATGATAGAGATCCCAAAAAGGAGGAGAAAGAGACCAGACCACCATTTCTCAGAAGCCATAACAAAGAAGGAATATGTTTTGTTTACTAATAAATAAGAATAATTTTTTATTTTGAGTTCTAAGTATTTTTAAGAAGCTAAAAAAGTAAACATATGGAGTGAGGGGGTGCACAATGGGTGTAAGAAATATAAGGGAGAAGACAGGCACAGCTAGGGTTGTTACAACCTCTAGACATCCATCACATAACTGTAACTTGACAAGTACTAGAGTGAATAAGTCAAAGCAGAATCTAGGAATCAGGCAACCTCGTAAAGGGGTACCAAATTAGGAAGGGTGTTGGAACTGCCCCCTACCACTGTGGAATCCATACCCTGGCACCATTGCCATGCTAGAAACTTCAGAACTGTCCCTAACATCTTAAGAATAGCAGCCAATAGCTGGAGAAGTAGAGCACACACACACTGGCAGCAGCAGCTCAGCCAGGACTGTGGAGTTCCTGGCATGGGTAAGATTGCTGTCCACCACTCCTCCCAGAACCTGTGTGGTCCCCTCACTCTCAGACCCTATGTTCTCTGGCTCTACCCTTAGATTCTTTCCTCCCTTCACTCTTGGATCCCAAGTCCCCTCCAGCCCACTCTTAGGACCAAGCACTGTGGATATAGTGCCTCTGAACTTCAGCAAAGTATTTGACAAGGTCCCACTCAGCCTTCTCATAAACAAAATGGAGAAATCTGAGCTGGACAAAACTACTATAAGGGGGATAGATAACAGGCTCAATAGCCACAAGCAAAGAGTAATTATTAAGGATCCATGTCAGAATGGCAGGAGTCTTTGAGTGGAATACCACAAGGGTCTGTCCTGGACCCAGTATTGT
>NW_017729032.1:82336167-82337434 GCF_001723915.1 Gavialis gangeticus
GTCTCTGGGCCACTTTTCTGCATGCAGCCACGGGTCTCTGGGCAAATCAGACATGGACCTTCTGGGTGCAGTCCAGCAGCTGTGCCAGTTGTGGCCTGGCCACCTGGGCTGCACAGCAAGGTAAGCCAGGCAGGGGGCTGTCACAGTATTGTTCAATGTGTTTATTAACAATTTGGATACTGGTATAGAGAGTTTCTTGAGCAACACACAGCTGGGAAAGATTGTGAACATGTCAGAAGATGGGAGTATGATTCAGAAGGATCACAACAGATTGAGAAACTAGGCTGGCACTAACAGGATGAAGTTCAAGCAGACAAATTCAAGGTGTTACACCTTGAGAATAATAATAATAATAAAAAAAGAATGGATGATACCTGGCTGGGTGGTAACACTATGAAAAAGGATCTGGGAAACTTAGTAGATCACGGACTCAATATGAGTCTAAACAGTGATGCAGTTGCACAAAAGGCCAATGCAGTTTTGGAATGTATCACTAGAAACACTACTGCAAGACACGGGAAGTGATAGTGCCTCCATATTCAGTACTGGTTAGGCCTCATCTAGAGTACTGCATGCAGTTTTGGACTCCATATTTTTTAAAGGAAGTTGAAAGTTAGAGGGGATCCAGAGGCAGGCAAAAAAGATCGAGGGCTTAGAAAACAGCCCTAGAAGAGGCTGAAGGAGCTAGGCATGTTCAGCTTGTAGAAAAGGTGCTTCTTGGGGGACGTGATAGCAGTCATCAAATAACAGAACGGCTGCTATCAAGAAGAGAGAAAGCACTTTTTTTTCTTTTACTGAAAAGAATAGAATGTGGAGTAATGGCTTGAAGTTGCAGCATAGTGGTTAAATTGGGTATCAGGAAAAACTCCACTGGTAGAACAATAAGGCAGTAGAATAGATTGCCTAGGGAAGTTGTGAATCAGGGCCAGGTGGGGCAGCAATCCGGGGGCTGGGGTGGGACACGTGGGCCTTGCAGGGGGGGTGGTAATCCCTGAGGGGGCCATTTGGCCCCTGCTGGGGAGCCATAATTCTTGTGTGGGGGCCATAGCCCCTGTGTAGGGGCCATAGCCCTGTTAAGGGGCTGTAACCCCTTTGTGGGGGCTGTAGCCCTTTGGGAGGGCAGCAAAGTATATATTCATGAATTCATGAAACATTATTTATTATAATAAAGACACTGGTAGGTTTCAACATTGCTTTAACACTGTTGATATATCAATAAATTATTGCCCAACTGATCGCTGTCTCTATCTCACTCTCTCCCTCTCTC
>NW_017729032.1:82342434-82354217 GCF_001723915.1 Gavialis gangeticus
GTGGTCTTTTGTTTTAATTGTGGAGGAACATAGATTTGGGGGTATTTTACAGAGTGACTTTGGGATTTTTTTTATCAGGGATTTTTCAGTTTTCCAGTAGGAAACACCAGAATTCCTGCTAGGGAGGTCAGTGGCAGGACCCTGCCTCCTCAGAGCTGGCACCTTGGACCCATCTGGCCATGACAATTCAAAGCAGGGCACCACACCCAGAACATCTTCCGGACAATAGCTGCCCAAATAGCTGGGCAGAGGGCACACATGGCAGTAGTGCCACACAGAGGCCAACTCTGCAGCCACAGCACACTGCCAGCTGGCCCAGAGGGACAGATGCCTCTACTGGCTCTGCAGTCCCTATCCAGGTCTGGCAGGTACACAGCAGGTCACAGCCAGGCAGCAACCCCCAGTGCCAGACTGCTGCAGTGGGTAAAGGGTGCAGGGAACTCTCAGGATTGTTTCAGCGGTCCAGCCGGCAAAAGGGGTAATGTCCCCAGGTACCAATTGGCTGGGCCCCAGAAGCTCTTGAGAGCTAGTAGCCCTGAGCTACTTGCCAGGACAGCTTTTTGTACTTCTGGGGCCAGGACAGGGCAGCTTTTTATACTGATGGCGACAGTGCTAGCCCCAGGCTCTAGCTCCCCCTGGCTGCAGATCTGGGAGGGGCCAGGCAGGGTTCATTTCAATCTGAAAATTAGGGATTTTTTTTTTTATCAGAGAAAACCAGTATCCCTGGTGGTGAGGAACTGAGAGAGGCTGGTGAAGACGCACTGGTAAGAAGGTCTCCTACACTTTTAGAACAAGTAGGTAACAATTATGTAGCCATTTAAGCTTAGTTTTATTATTCTTATCTAACAAGACTCCAGTCTCTCTACTCCTGGTAGATCTCACCAGCTGCTCTTTAGCTTTTTATTAAACTTAATCAACGTGCAACTTTATCCTTTTGGGGTGTGTGCTCAGATTTTAAACCCAGATATTACTAAACCAGAAAATATATAAAATGTAGTTGCTTTTCAGCATTAGTGGAAGTATTGTGCACAAAAAGATTAATAATCTCACTTCCCCACGTTAGAAATAAATGTATAATTTTAATATAAATTTCACATTATTTTGAAGTTTGCCATTGTATGCGAAGGGGATTTCATTTTTGGTACATAAAACAGCAGTAAAGTGGATAGCTGAAGTTTTTAAATCTGAACAATTGCAAACAAAAATAAAAATAAAGACATTTTGTAAGTGTTGTCATAAGTAGGTAGCTTTAATTTGTCTGAGATGGTAATTTATTTTTATAGAACATGTCTGGAACCAAAATATTTTGCACTTATTGAATGAAATGTAAAGTGGTCCCAGTAGTCTCACTTCCATGAAATCTTACAACATAGTTGGTTTTATAACCTAGTGGATTCATGTTTTGGAAAGTTTACCTTATGGGAAGTGTTCTACCTCCTTGTTGTTTTATCAAGGAAACATTTTTTTTCTGTTAATTGAAAGAGTGATTCTACATTTGGAAAGCTGTAAAAACTCTCATTACTTCACCACTCAAAGGGAAATGGAACTAAAGATGAATTTTCTAGCCAATTACCATGAATTGATAATGGAAGGAAAGACAGGCAGTGATGGAGTGCAATTGGAACAATGGAGAAGTAAATCATATTTCAGCAGATTTACAGCATTGATCTGCTGTATTTATCAAAAAGATGGTTACCAGGAAAGCTACTTACAGATTTTTTGAGTTAAAATGCTTACCATGGTATTCAAATTGACACATTTAATGCTTTTCAAATTTCCTATAGATTAACATTTGCAAGAAGGTGAAAATGATATAGGAACCCAACACATCTACACTGCAAACTTACTATGCCAGACAGCAGTACACTCAAAACTGTGTGCCCCTCCATGCATGCTACTTTCTGCCCCTGAAGCTGTTTGTCTGGAAGTATAGGCAAGCTACCTGGCTCCCTGCAACTGTTATTGTTTTTCCCCAATGAAATAGGAAACAGACATTTAGATTTCAGTTGGAACAGACATTTAGATTTTTTTAAATTATATTAGATAGCAATATACATTTTAACTGACTAAATAAAAATCTCAGTCTTGTAAATCAGTGATATGTATGCTCCTATTTAGGCAATTTTGCACACAAAAAAAAGAAAAGGATCCTTTTCTATCAAAAGCAGAACTATTGAATAATCTCATTACAATGGCCTTGAGGTCCATCTTTGTTCAGCTATGTACAGATATATGGAAGAAATATGTATTTTTGAACCAGCTACAGTAGTGCTTAATGCTGAATGTCCCAAATTAGAAACAACCTTAGTAACACACTATTGTGCTCATTCTAGAGCTTCTAAAGTCATGAACACCATTTATCCCCAAATAAATTGGAAGAATATAATTAGATGGCCACTGAGACCAGATACATATATTATACTATTACCAGTGTAACTGGTTGAAAACCAGTCTATATCCCTACCAGAACAGCAGTTCAGTACACAAAACCACTCTATACCCACAACAGGCCAGAAGTTCAGCCCGCGTGGATTGGTTTAAAAATGGTGGAACCAGTCTAAGATTTGCACCTCCACACCAAAGGGTGAAGAATATATTACAAATCTAAACTCCTCCATTTACAGAAAACTGCATAACTTAGATCAGTTCCATCTCAGGCTTTTTGAATGGCTGTAGCTAGTCTGAGAGAAGAGAGTATTAACTTGATAATCAAAAGTCAGAGTGAAAGTCTGTTCTGCACTCTTTCCATAGCAACTGCTCCAAATCTTAAAATGGAATATGAGGTGCCTTCTTTTATTAGTGATACACAGGTAATCATGGACAATGAATCTGCGTAATCAAAGAGACAGTGCTGACATGCTCATCACACCAGAGATGACTAAATAGCACAACAATTAATACACAATGGACATGTCTACACATGGCGCCACGCCACTGTAGTGATCTGCTATGGAGAAGTAGCGTCCACAGGTATTTACTAGTGACCAGCAGCTACTTCACCATAGTGGCATGCTCCCCCATTATATCTTACTGCTATGGAGAAGTAGCTGCTAAAAATAACCATGCACTATACATACATTACAGGACAGGCAGTTACTGCACTGTACAAAGTACAAAAGCACGATGCAGTAACAATGTCACCATATGGCAATGTGTAGGCATGCCCAATATGATGAAATAACTGTTTTTTTCTGTCTCTCTGCTGTTTAATCAGGTCTATTAAATGCCAAAGAGTAATGGCTAGCAAGTATGGACTTTTAAATGTTATCTGCATTATATTTTATGATTTCACAAACAACTTCTACTTCACCATTGTAGAAGTCAGCGTTTAGCTCTGAGCTGGTTTTGTAGAAGATGAAATTAAAGTTTAGTGAAATTACTGGTAGTTGTAACATCAATATTTACTAAAGCTGGTTGAAATTATCCAGGTGCTGGCATATCAGTGAAATTGTCCATGAGGTTTTGAAATTGTTTGGGAAAAAGCCAACGTTTTTTCTTTTCATTTTTTTCTTTTACATGTATTCTTTTTCACCACACTCCACACATGACAAATGGCAGATTCTTGCAATTTAGATATGTAATAAGCCACAACCAAGATTTTCAATGCTTGAGTGTCTAAATTTAACATCCTGGGGATGATGTTTTAAAAACTATTTGGATTTCAATTTATGTTCAGTTAGGCATATAAATAGCCTTATTTCCAAAAAGGATGAACATGCAGGCTGATAAGCCAATGAGAAACCACACATGGTGCTTCAAAAACAAACAAACACTGGATTCACTTACAAGCTTACATCTCAGTGTCTCTTGCTGCTTCTTGGTGCTCACATGTTGTCAACGCCTTAACAACTCCTTGTTATGGTTCTGATATGCAGTGCTTTATTTGGCTTCGCACCCTATTTTATCAGTTGCAGTGCACAGGGATATTCTCGTTCTTGAAGTAAAGATTCACAGATATACAAGCCTGGGGAATGGCATTCTTATCAAAATAGAACTCCAGTTGAACTAAATCTATCTTTTTGGTGTCCAATAGCAGTATAATTGCAGAATAATTTGTGTGTGGAATCAACAAAGATATATTTGGGCAGTGGAGCATGTCACCAGGCCAAGCAGTAGTGATGGCCCCAGGTCCAGCATCCAGCCCAGGTCAGGATCAGGGTCAGGGCCAGAGGCATGGTAGCGTCTCCTGATGCTCTGTTTGCCCCTTCCCTGTGCTCCCCCTTAGGTCAGGGAAAGTGTGGGTCCCTTACTGAATGGGGAAGGTAACCAAGTGACAGATGATGCGAAAATGCTGAAGTAATCAATGCCTTTTTTACCTCAGTCTTTACAGGCAAGGTCAGCTCCCAGACTACTGCACTGGGCAGCACAGTTTGGGAAGGAGGTGAGCAGCCCTCAGTGGTGAAAGAATAGGTTAGGGAGTATTTAGGAAAGTTGGATGTGTATAAGTTCATGAAACTGGATGCAATGTATCCAAAGGTGCTGAGGAAGCAGACTTATGTGATCACAGAGTCACTGGCCATTATCTAAAAATCATGACAATTGACGGGAGGTCCCAGATGATTAGAAAAAGACCAAATATAGTGCCCATATTTAAGAAAGAGAAGAAGGAGGATCCAGGGAACTACAAACCAGTCAGCCTTACCTCAGCCCCTGGAAAAATCTTGGAGCCGGTACTCAAATAATCCATTTTCAAGCACTTGGAGGGGAAGAAGGGGACCAGGAACAGTCAGCATGGATTTACCAAGGGCAAGTCATACCTGACCAACCTGATTGCTTTCTTTGATGAAATGACTGGCTGTTTGGATGTGGTGAAAGCAGCGGATGTAATATATATGACTTTAGCAAGTTGTTTGATACCATATCCCACAGCATTCTTGAAAGCAAACTGCAGGTGGATGAATGGACAATAAGGTAGATACAAAGCTGGCTACATTGTTGTTCTCAACAGGTAGTAATCAATGGCTCAATGTCTAATTGGCAGCTGGTATCAAGTAGAGTGCCCCAGAGATTGGCCCTGGTGCTGGTTTTGTTCAATTTCTTTATTAATGATCCAGAAGATGGGATGGTGTGCACCCTCAGGAAGTTATCAGATGACATCAAGCTGGGGGCTGTAGCAGATATGCTGGAGGGTACAGATAGGATTCAGAGTGACCTAGACAAATTGGAGGATTGGGTCAAAAGAAATCTCATGTGCTTCAATAAAAACAAGTGCAAAGTTCTGCACTTAGGATAGAAGAATCCCATGCACCGGTACGGTCTGGGGACTGACTGGCTAAACAGCAGCTTTGCAGAAAAAGACCTGGTGGTTACAGTGGACAATAAGATGGATATGAGTCAGTAGTGTGCTGTTGTTGCCAAGATGGCTAACAGCATACTGGGCTGCATTAGTAGGAGCAATGCCAGCAGATTGAGGGAAGTGATTATTCTGCTCTATTCAGCACTGGTGAGGCCACATCTGGAGTACTGTGTCCAGCTTTGGGCCCTCCACTATAGAAAGGATGTGAAGAGAATCCAGCAGAGAGCAGTGAAAATGGTTTGGGAGCTGGGGCACCTGACTTTTGAGGAGAGGCCCAAGGGACCAGGGTTTATTTAGTTTGCAGAAAAGATGACTGAGGGGATTTGATAGCAACCTTCAAAAGAGGATGCAGCTAGACTATTTTCAGTGGTGACAGATGACAGAACAAGGAGCAATGGTCTCAAGTTGCAGCAAGGGAGTTTTAAGTTGGATATTAGGAAAATCTTTCTCACTTGGAGAGTGGTGAAGCACTGGAACAGGTTTCCTAGGTAGGTGGTGGAATCTCCACCCTTTGAGGTTTTTTAAGGCCAGACTTGACAAAGCCCTGGCTGGAATGAGTTGGAGATGATCCTACTGGTTGGAGATGGTCCTGCTTTGAGCAGGGGGATGACCTCCTGAGGTCCCTTCCAACTCTGATTTTCTACCATTCTATGATTCTGTGATTCCATGCATCCCTTTCCCATGTTCCTTCCCTGCACTTCCATCACTTTGGTCTTCCCTTTTTCCATGGCCTTTCCCCACCCTTCACTCAGATCACATGTCTCTTTCCCTGTCACCCTTCTTCTGCACCCTTTCCATGTGCTTCTCTTGCTGTGAATGTCCTTTTCCCCATGCTCCCCCCACTGCTTTTTCTCTCATGCTACACCCCACATTGTGCACCTTTTCCCTCAAGATTCTCTCAGTATGAGTGCCCCTTCTGACACTCTCCCTCATTCCACATGTCCCCTACTTTGTGCATGAACCACTCTGACCCCATCCAGAGCCACAGCAGCTGCTTACCTGGCCATGATGAATGGTAAAACAAAACCCTTCCTCTTAAATTTGAGTAAATGCAATATTCATATATCAGATAGTAGATAGGTGCTTCAACCTTAATTTATACAAGAAATAGTGCTCCTTTTATTAACTGCATTTGATCTCATCTGAGAAATACAATCTTTGTAAAAATTGAATGACACTATTGGGAAAAGAATGAATTTCTCTCTCTATTGGGTTATACATTCATAAGCAACATCTCTATGCCTCCCCCCCGCCACTCCCCGCTAAAAAAAAGGAACCATGTCTGACTCTCTTCACAAATCATTCAGCTTTCAATACATTTGTAATAAAGGGTATCAGGCCTTTCTCAAATTTGGTATCTTTTAAACTATAAAAGCCTATTCAGGGTGACATGCAAAGAAGTATTGAACCTTATCTCTTATCCAGTAAAACACTTCATGTGATTCATTTAATTATTCTTTTACTTCAGTGTAACTTCTCACAAGCTTAAGTTAATGTTTTCCTTAACTGCTTTTCTGCACTGGGGCCCATGACTTACAAGTTATTGGTGATATGAGAGAATAATATGATCATTGGGAAGCATAAGTCAGCAACGATATAGTTGTTAGCAAACCAATCACAATTAGACACCCCTATCTAGGCATCAAAGTAAGAGCAATTTTTAATGTACTCATCTTGGTTTTCACAGCCTAATGAGCACAATGGATAAATTGAAATATAAATAATTATTTTATATTAAAACATTTTACATATAATATATTCATTTGGTTCTCAACATTTCATAGATAGATTCCCTATTACAGATCAGCACTTTAATACTTGAAATTGTACAAAATAACAAAAAATCACAATTTTCAACAGCTAATTTTTCTCACTGATCTGTTAGTGTGCTCTTAAAAATGTATATCTTTCTTTAATTTATAAATTTAGAAAGCTATGCTAATTTGCTTGCAGATCTGCTTGTTATTTACAGGTACTACCATGTGTTACTTCCATATTTTATTTCCCTTTGCTACAAAATTTAAGGAGAATTATGCAATTATATTTACCGGTATTATATTGCTTGGATAAAATTCAATATTATTTAATGAATTAGAGATGAGTCTTTTTAGCAGGCCACAGTGCCCTTTCTTGAGAAAGAATGTTTTAAATGTTATTTTCGATAAATGTCTGCATTCTTATAGTTTATCTTATGGAATTATCTTTAATTATGAATTACTGTCTGGAGTTTCTGATTAAAAAATCAGATCCTGACCGCATAGAAAATGAAGAAAGGTGTTGGTGCTGCTGAGAAACCGTTGTGCCGCCAGTTTCTACAGCACTGATACATAGCCTGATCCTGGAAGACACTGAGTGCATCTACACAAGACACTAAATGCACAGTAGACTAATTCTGTAAGGCTGAAAACCTACTTGACCCTTTAGTGGCTCTAAGGCCAGCAATCTAGGTCAGAAGTGGGCCATGGTGAACATACCAGTGGGTGGTATGAAGCAGAGCACCGTGTACAGAGAATGAATAAATGGCATTTTTCTGCCTGTGACTTGGGAGTGAGCATGGAGTTCGGATGTTTGGAGTGAATGTGTGTGTGTGTGTGTGTGTGTGTGTGTGTATACACACACATAAATACACACATGTGAGGGTGAGTATGTTGTGTTCTCCAGTGTGTCTGTGGGCCTAGAAGGTTGTGTAGTATGCATTTGGTAGGCCGGTGCCTGTGTGGCAAACCTTTGGAAGTCAAAGTCTCTCACCATTGATGGGCACTTATAGCTGAGGTATAGAGGCCATCAAGAAGGAATCTATATTAGAATCACTGCTGATCTGTCCTGTATTACCCAGTTAGTGATTATGCAGTTCCTGAGACACTTATCACCCTTCCTTCCCCCGTTATATGTATGTGTTCCTTTGTTTGTGATGTAATGTATACCTGTATATAATAGTATGTAAGTATAAGTATTACGATATTCTAGACCTAAGTTGCTATCATAAGAATTGTTATCAATAAACCATTTATTCATTAAATTTCAATTTAGTGCACATAGTTCCTCAATTAGTTAGGGGTCCGGGTATCTGTACGATAGATGCCAGAGCCTGGGTCCACCCTCTGGCTCTGTCCCATCCATTGTTTAGGGTGGATGATTTGATAAATTCACTAGAACATTCAATTTGAATATATTTGACCCCAACAATTCTGCTGCATAATAGTGCAGCAGGCAAAAATTGTGCTAATGCATTATTGTTCAGTAGAAATAGACTACTGTGCATTAGCATCATAAATAAGCATGCTCCAGTGATTACTGATTACAGTGCATTTAGTACCTGTTATTACAGGTACTCAACTTAATATGCCATAATTTTGGCATATTAAATAACATGTAGATGTGCCCACTGGGTCCCTATTGTGAGCTACGTCACATTACCAACTTCAGAGACGATAGGTTCTTTAGAAATGAAATGACTGATCCCTGGTCTTGTGAAAAACTTAGCCTCACATTTAATATTAAACAATGGCTTAATTCCCAGCAGACTTTAGGATGCCATTACACGTTACTTTTAAAATATTCTAAATGTGTGGAATATTAGAACAATTTCAGAACAGTCATAATTTAAAGCTTAATGACATCTCAGACCTTCACATCCTATGACTTGCCACTAGGGGTATCTTTATATGTGCTCTGTGGTGAGGGGGAAGGCACTTTAATTATAGAGGCTCTTGGGAGCCACTCTAAAGCACCCATAACGTCATGTGTATTCAGTATCCCATGCTTCAAAATGGCAGCAGAGGTACTTTAACTAAAACGCATTGAACAAGATTTAGTTCAAGTGCCCACACCACCATTTTGAAGTGCTGGGGCAGTGAATACATTTGACACTGAGATGGCTAGCAGGTTGGATTAACTGACTCTGTCCCAATGCATGCTAATTAGGACACATTAGAGCAGGTGTGGGGTATATGTATAGGTGCCCTAGAAGGCCTGACAAGTGGGGATGTAGACAGGAGCTAGGACTCTATTCCTTCTCTGGAATGGAAGAGGATTGGCAAAGGTGGCATGTAGCCCAAAGACAGAAAAACTACAATGTGGCTTCCCTTACCCTGCAGCAAGCAGGGGCTAGCTGGAACCATGGGTGGGAGGGGAAAAGTCTTGAAAAACTATTGCTTGAAGTGAATGGGCAGGGTGGAGAAGTAAAGAGAAATAAAGAGAAAGGAATTAAACAGTTAAAAAAAAAATAAATGACCAAAGTCTTGAATGCACGTTTAACTGAATTAGGATTGGGTTGGTGGAAGATTTGGATTAGCACTGACATCAGGACAGAGCTGAGATCCAGCAGGCTCACTAGATGCATGCCACACCAGGACAGAGCTGAGACTCACCAGGCTCACTAAATGGGTTGAGTAAAGGGGTCCTGAAAGATCCATTTAAAATGAATAGTGGTTCAGTTCAAATGACTATTGTGTTAGCGAAGAAGCTGAGCTATGGAGCAGTGGCTGGCAACACTAAGAAGTGGTGGGTGAGTGTGGAGAGAGATAGTTGTTTTAACTGCTCCTTTTCCATCAATAGCCAGCAAGCTGAGTGTAGGTGGAGGTTGCCAGAGCAAGAAGAAAATTGGTGAGCTGCAGCTGGGTCCACAGAGAGGTTAGGGTGTTCTGGGGGCACAATTCATGAGGGTGGGAGAGGATGTTGGCTTTGAGCCAGCATCATACCCTTGAAAATTATTGTTCAGGATGGTTGCAAGTTTGCCCATGGAGCAAAGGAGTGGAACGGGTCGGGAATGGTGTATCCTGGGATGCTGGAGGAATGAAAATAGAGCATTTCACTTCCCTGGAGCAGACTAGCAATACTCTGGAACAACCTGGGTAAAAAAGATCAAAGATAACCCTTGCTTGCCATAACTTTAAATTGTTTAGAGGGTATTTGACATGGGCTAACACCCTTTAATGGATGAATGCTCCCATCTTAAGTGCCTTTATAATGTTTAAAGCATGTAACACCATGCTTACACACTAGCTTAAAAATGTTATTGAACTGGGTACCTGGGAGGACTGAAATAAAAATGACAGTGCCCAGTATTTTAGATCTGTAGGTCCTCATTTGATAAGACTTGAAAGTGAATTTTGAATAATAGAAACATAAATACAGTACAGAAGATGAGTTGCATTTATAAATACTAAATTAGATCCAAATCAATAGAATAACTTGGTTTCTGAACAAAGAGGAATAAATCCAATTCGTGACCAGTTCAGTGCATTTGTTCTTTGGCTTAGAACTTCCCAAAACTCCAGACATGTGGGCAGAATGTGGGTATTGTGGCACAGCTGTACACATTCCTTTGCCCCACATGATTTCATACTTATCCATAATTAAAAAGCCAAAATATTTTATAATCTTATTTAAACAAATAATTCATGTGTATGTGAGAAGTGTTTATGGCTTTGTTTTGTTTTGTTTTCTTGGGATTGGAAAACTGCAGTTTTGACTAGAGCTAAAGGATAATTCTTACCTAGCAGCAAAAAAGAATAGTCACATGAGGTGAACGACAAAATAAAATGAGACGAGCTTGAATGACTACCTGAAGAACTTCAAATGGCAGAAGAACAGAAAAGAGACCACAGACCTCCAGACGTTGTTTGAATGGCTATGGCTTATTTATAACTTTTAATAACCAACAAGATAATTTCTAAAGGCAATTTAGTTTGAAATCAGCAAAAGGAGTGAAGTACCTGGGAATACTTACGCTTTTTAAAATTAAGCATGTGATTGAGTGTTCTGCTGCATTAATCAAAATGCTTAATTCTTTGGAGGTATAAATCCTAAATTGTTTAAATGTATTTTAAGGAGAAGATCTCACTGGTATTAGAAAACTTAGGAGAAGATTTATAAGGGAACCTAAGCACTCTTAAAAATCTGGCTTTAAGTGGCTAGGAATTTAGCTTTTTAATGGTGAATTGAGAGAATAAACAGTAATACAACCCAGGAAACCCAAAGTAAACATCTTCACAAAACTCATTTTAGCTACTCTCTAAATCTCTTTAATTTTCCACTTTTTCTATCCATTCAAAACCTTTTTTGTTCATTTAAAAAAAGCTCATTCATTATGGTGTGTTTAAACCATGCATGTACAGATGTTGCCCTGAGGGATCAGGCCAAGGCTAAGGATCTCAATATTGCACTGTTAGACAGGAGGGCATGGTATACATTTGCACATATACAAACACACAAATCAGTTAGGTGCATACAAACACTACCAGCTCAGGCACATACACATTCAGACCAGCCTAGGCACATGCATACCTTTCACCAAGTCAAGCACATATACTATACACCCCAAAAGTTAGACACAGATCACTAATTCGTAATATCATGCACACAATGCCATATTTATACACACACACACACACACATGCACACACACACACACTAGCAATTCAGATACACACACAAAATAACCAATCTAGGTTCATGCACACCTATCACCACTTTAAGCCCATAC
>NW_017729032.1:82354475-82354950 GCF_001723915.1 Gavialis gangeticus
GAATCTGTTTCACAAGGCAAAGAAAGAAGAAGGAGCATCCTGATTCCTGCTAGAGGACAGAGAGGAATTTTTGGATTTTCAGACTTCAGTTTCCGGATTTGACCGAGTAAGACTTGCCTATTCACGGGAATGTGAATAGGGTTACCTATTGTGGAGGGCGCAATAGAGTAATTACGGAGAATAAGACTGAGATAGTCAGGATTTATGAAACCTGGAAGTTGACAGGAGAAGCTTGTCAGCTATTGAATAGTTTGGTTATAGGATAATAACGCAGTGCTTGTGGATGGGTGTCCACGCTGAAGAGAAGTTGTGATAGAATATAGTTATACCCCTTAGGAAAAGAAGTACAGCAGGCCTAGATAATTGAAAAGTAGTTATACCCCTCAGGGAAAGGAGTATAGCGGCCCTAGGTGATTAATTGGCCTTTTGGCAAGATTAGAAAGCCTTACGGAGAAAGGCAGGTAGAAAGCCTTAC
>NW_017729032.1:82355620-82363341 GCF_001723915.1 Gavialis gangeticus
ATGCCCAAGCAAGGGTCAGCCCCTGGCATACTGAGCATGTGTGCTCCATGCAGGGATGTGCAGTTTTGGCTGTCTGTAATGGTGAGAGTTGCTGGTTCTGCAGGGTCTTTTGTCTTTCAAATGCTGGTCTTGTCTCTGTTCCTCCGTGAGGTCCATGGTTCCTGGATGAATCAATGCGAGATTATAGCCCAGTCATTACAGGCCATTCAGTAGAGGCCTGATACCATTGTATTTCAATCATTCCCAATCATTCTCATTCATCCGGGAACCAATTTACGTGGGAGGGGTATGTGACTCATACAGTTGCAACATGGGATGCCCAGGCAGAGGACAGAAGATGGAGAATTAACATATAAAATGGAAACTTGACATGACTTTGGTTCACTTACAAACACAGGCCTAAACCATGCAATACCCATTTGAAACAATAAAAATCAATACAAAAATTATAATAATACAATATACACGAGTAAAAATCAATACAAACCTAATAATTATACAATATAAAACAGTGGATATCCAAAACCAAAAACTTGCTACCAAAATAAAAATGTTAAAGCTGATCCTAAGTCTGAGCTCACTTATACTTATCTATAGGGAATAGAGAGGGAGACAAAAAGTCAGAAATGGTTGGGGAAGGGGAGGGAATGCATTTTAAAATAAATTCTAAAAAAAAGAAAAACTGGGGGTTTTGCTAAACAGAAAGCAAATAACTAAGTTACAGGCACATAATTCCATAGCTAAATGTGATTTTTTTTTCTCTATTTGCATGTGCTAGTAGAGCCAAAAATCCACAAAACAATCTTCTATTGAATTCTGTCTTCCTGCAGTAGAAGTTGGCATTGAAGTTCTGCCCATTCATGGCCCTACATTCACTATAATAGCCAAGGTTAATAGATAAAAGAAAACATGAATAATTATGCATTATCTAGATTATGAGCCTTACTGTGGGACTACAAATAAAGCCAGCTCATTTGTCCAGTTATTAATCTAACATCAAATGAAACAAATTATTGTATTATGGTTGTTTACATCTGCCTGAATAAATTCATTTCACACAAAGGATTAGATTTTTTTGATAAAATAAGGAATGCCTTTAAACACTTTGCAAACTTATGGGAACTTTTTTTTTCTAACTGCATAAGCATTTAAAATTATAAAATAAATTTGGAAAGTAACTAATGAACACATGCTTTCAAGAAACGTGATGCTGTCTATTTAGCAGCTAAAGGAAATAGAGATACAATCTGATGTAGTATCTTGGCTGTCCTTGGTGCACACATTGTGTATTACATAATCAACTAACATGTTCATGTTATAATTTGTACATAGCCTTTAATGATCTTGATGTAGTATTTTTTGGTTTATGGTACTGTTCTGGTGAAGCTTTCATGTTCTTTTTCTAATTTGCTGAGGCTCCTAACAGGATGATCACATCTTTTTTCTTGTATATTTTACAGCAATCTGTTTTATTTCCTGACTATCTCCCCAAATGAAATGAAGTCAGATGTGTTAACCTTTGGTTGATAAAGCCATTTCAAGTGATCCATAGCTTTACAAAGTGCAGAAGCTTTCTTCAGAAACACTATGGAAAGAAACAAAACAAAACAAAACAAACAAAACAAAACCCCCTTCTGTTACCAAAGCTGACTTTCTGCCCACTCTTGTACTTAATACATTTTTTCCCCTCAGGAGTTCTCATGCAAAATTCATTGGCTATCAGAGCAGAATTGATTGCAACCTCCTAGTGTGGCAGAAATATGGAGGGGAAAAGGAGTGGTTGCTTAATGCTTATGACACATTTTGCCACTGACACCTAGAAATGCTCAGCTGGGAAAAATAAAATAAAATGGCTAAGCTTAGATATGAACAACCTTTCTAAAATTGTCATACTTGATATACATGGCTGAATATTTCTTTGATCTATTTTGTTGTATGAATTTAAACAAGAGACCATTTGGAAGCCAACTATAATGCTCAATCATATACATATTTTACTATACTGTAAGATGACACCTGAGCAGGGGAAAATTATCTAAGAACAGGCTGTACAATATTCAATTTTTTTTTCAGGTAAGAAGTTTAAGATGACTCGCCTTTCATGTGAAGAGTAAAACATATACTGGTTGGTAGCTGTAGATGTATAAATGTATGAGGGAAGGTGAAATGTCAAAGTGCAGGATTCTCTATGATCCTATCTTTAACTGTAATCTATGGGAGTTAAAGGTGTTTAGCATGTTCCAAAAGGAAGCTAAAGACAGCATAAGTACAATAATGATCATTGGTGTAATTTCTACAGCTATAAAATTTAACTTAAAGGTTTGCATGGCTACAGTGTACTACTGAATAAGTGCCATTTCAAACCCAACCAACCTGCAGTTTAAACAAATGAAAATGAGGAAGAACATGTGAATAGAATTTTAAAATAACTAAAGCATCTTGTGAATGTAAAATGATAAATCTTTTAACATGAACAATCATGTTTTGAACAAATATCTTCACAAATATATAGAGGGGAAATAGATCATGCTAACTCTACCATAATGATACGAGTTTTCTGTTCCACATCTGTCAGTGCCCAAAAGGCATCACATTTTGCCTAGGGAGAACCATTTTGCAATTGGTCAAAAAGCAATTGGTCAGATCTCCTTGTTGGTTGCTGTGGGACAAAGCCCCAGGAAGTATTAACAGTTTGTCTCAGGCCATCATGAAAAATATCTGAATGGTTGTCCTCATACACCATCCTAGGATGATCAGGTCAGTCAGTCCTAGGTAACCCACAACATACCACTTTAGGTCCAACCCTGACCCCTTTTGAACTCCATGTAGACACTGTGGTCCTGATCAATTACCCAGATGTGATAGAAATCAGCTAACTATCCCCACCTACTAATTGTCTAGCACAATGATTTGCCAGCCATTTTGTGCTTGCTACTCACTCAGGATTAGTTTGCCCCCACTGAACATACCACAAACACAACAGGCTGCAAGGACATCAAGCCACCTAACCATCTAGTTAGGTATGCCACTGGACCCATCCAACACCCGCTGAGGCAAGTTTGGACTTTCATACTCTCACACACCCATCTATCCTCCTTCCACGATGCCCCCTCAATCTAGTGCAGTGTTTTGAACAAGTGTTGCAGCAAATGAACCAGGGAGGATGTAATGGACTCCATCACTATCTGGGATGAGGTCAAGAATCAGTGGGTGTTCTGGCCAAGCCACTGAAATGATACAATCGATGAACATATTGTGAAGTAAATGCCTGTGACCAAGAAGCCAGTGAACAGGGACCACCAACAGGGGAGCAGTTTGCATGCAGTTTGCAGGCCAATTGTGGGCAGGAGTACACGGAAGCTTCTGACAGAGAGTTCAGGTAAGTGAATGAGGAGAGGGGCTACTATGGGGATGGTGACACGAAGCAGAACCAGGGCCCCTGCCTTGCTGCTTCCTCTAGTCCGGAGCTCCTGTGAGTACTCCACCCAGACTTGGATGGATCGGCAGTACCCTGGCCCCCTGTCTGCGGGGGTTGCCCGATCGGACCTCTGAGGCCTGGTGGTAGCTTGGGGGCCAGAAGTTCCCTTGTCTGTCCCGCATGTGCCCGGATTGAGGCCCTGGAGGGACAGGTGAGGGAACTCCAGGCAGAGGTGAGCAGGCTGCAGGGGATCAGGGCAACTGAACAAGAGTTTGATGGCTACTTTCATTCTCTGCAGGACAAGATTCCTGGTGCAGAAGCTGTGAGGGAATGCCCTGAGGCAGATGCTGGTGAGTGGAGGATGGTCATCTCAGGGGCCAGAACAGTTGGGGAACAAACATGAGGCCCTGGATGCACTGGAGGAGTGTGTGGTGGAGAAAAGTGCACTGGAGCAGCCTGCCACCATCACTGAGCGAGTTGAAGGCTGGCCAGGTAAGTAGAAGAAGAGATGCTGCATCATCATTGTGGGCAACTCCTTGCTGAGAGAAACAGAGGGACCCATCTGTTATCTGGATTCCATGGTGCATGAGGTCTGCTGTCTGCCCAGAGCCAGGATCAGGGATATCACAGCAAGAATTCCTGACCTCATCCAACCCTCCGACAACTATCCCATGGTTCTCATCCATGTGGGAACAAATGATGCAGCCAGGAGTAGTTCTTACTGTATTATGAGAGACTACAGGGCTCTGAGGACCAGGCTTTGGAAGATAGGGGCACAGATGGCCTTTTTGTGGCGGTCACAGTAGGCATCATGTCACCTGTGTCATGGAAGTCAACCCGTGACTCCAGAGTTGGTGCCATTGTGCAGGCTTTGGCTTCCTGGATCATGTTCCTCACTTCCATGCAAGGGACCTCCTGGGATGCAATGGGCTTCATCTCTCCACAAAAGGTATAAGTCTCTTTTCCTACAGGTTGGCTGATTTCCTATATCAGGCTTTAAATTAAGTATGATAGGGGATGGGGACGAAGGAGATGGAGAGAGTCTAGAACCTACAAACTGCAAGACATGCAGCAGCAGAACCCAGGTAAGTACCAAAGGGCCCTTTAGGCATCAGAATGGGGGGAAGCGGGGTATCAAAGGTACCATTCAGAGGGCTCAAGTGCCTCTATACTAATGCAAGGAGCATGGGGAACAAGCAGAAAAAACTCACACTTCTGCTTGCAAATAATAACTTTGATTTAGTGGGGCTAACAGAAACCTGGTGAGATCCTGCCCATGACTGGGAAGTACACATTGAGGGCTATAGATTGTACAGAAGGGACAGAATAGGGAGGAAAGGAGCTGGGGTTGCTCTCTATGTAAGGGAGCATTATACATCTACCCTAATCAAAATGGGATCAGAGGAGGAGAAAGTTGAGGCATTGTGGGTTAGGATACATGGAGGTCATGGGGAAAGGGACCACCACACCAAGAGGAAAAGCTAGAGGCAGCTCTCAGAGGCCATACAGTCTAGGGAAATGGTTGTCATGGGGGACCTAAATTACCCTGACATCTGCTAGGAGGAGCAGTCAGCCAAATCCAACTGTTCACATAGGTTCTTAACCTGCGTGCAGGACCTTTGCCTAACACAAGAGGTATACGGTCCACTAGCGGGAATACCTTACTGGACTTGGTGTTGGCTATGGGGGAAGACCTAGTAAGGGAGCTGCAGATTCATGGTCACCTTGGCAGTTAGAAAGGCCAAAGCAACTACAGATCTGAGGCTGGCAACACAAATTAAAGACAACAAAAATTCTTTTTTTAGGTATTTAGGGAGTAAAAGTAAGGTGCAGGGCAGCATTGGACCCCTACTGAACAAGAAGGAGCAATTAGTGACAGAGAAGGGGGACAAAGCTGAGCTATTCAATGAGTTTTTTGCCTCAGGGTTCCTTAACAGGGCTCAAGGTAAATCTCCTAATGGGTTCTTAGATGGTCATCAGAGGAACACCAGTCTACCAATTGTTGACGCTGACTTGGTGAAGACTCACTTGGATGGACTGGATGTGTTCAAGTCAGCAGACTCAGATGAGCTGCATCTGAGAGTGCTGAAGGAATTGGCTGGTATCATAGCAGAACCACTGGCATGGCTGTTTGAGTGCTCGTGGCACTCAGATCAGGTCCCAGAGGACTGGAAAAGGGCCAATGTGGTCCCTATTTTTAAGAAGGGGAGGAAGTAGGATCTAAGTATTTATAGACCAGTCAGTCTCACCTCCATCCTTGGAAAGGTCTTTGAAAAGATTATATAGGATCATATTTGTGGGAGTCCAGCGGGAAAAATAATGCAGCATGGAAACCAGCATGGATGTGTAGATCATACCAGCATGGATGTGTAGAGTTTAAAAGGGCCTGCCAAACAGCAAAAAAGCCCAGTTAGGCTCCAGAGCGGCGAGAGACACGTGGGTGAAAGCCCGCTGCATCCCCGCTTCCCCAAAGTCCCCCAGACACATCAGACACCCCCCAGCAGCCGCAGAGACCTCTGCCGACCCCCAGCACAGCCAGAGGCAAGTGGGGCTCATGGTGGGAAGGAGTTAACCCCTCTCTGACTGGGAGGAGGCGGCTGCGTGGAGCCAGGCCAGGTCAAGCCCCCGCCCAGGCCTCTACTTGGCCCAACCCCCCAGGGAGAGAGAAAAGTAGGAGAGGGTACTCACCAGTCCCCCTCCAGTAGGGCAGGGGCCCCCAAATCCCGGGTAGGGCCCCCCCTTGCCCGAGAACAGCTTTCCCCAACAGCAGGCCCACTGCCCATGCATGCCATTTAAAAGGGCCCGCCAAACAGCAAAAAAGCCCAGTTAGGCTCCAGAGCGGCAAGAGATGCGCGGGTGAAAGCCTGCTGCGTCCCCGCTCCCCCGAAGCTCCCCAGACCTCAGACACCCCCCAGCAGCTTCAGAGCCCCCTGCTGACCCCCACCACAGCCAGAGGCAAGCAGGGCTTGTGGTGGGAAGGGGTTAACTGCTCTCTGACTGGGAGAAGGTGGCTGCGTGGAGCCAGGCCAGATCAAGTTCCTGCCCAGGCCCCTACTTCGCCTAGCCCCCCAGGGAGCCATGCGACTGGAGCCGTGTGAACAGGCTGCGCAAACAGGCGCGCTGTCTGCTGGTGTGTGAGTTAGCATGGAGTTCGCGCAGGAGGGGGTGCGGGAGGACCCGAGACCCGCCTGTGAACCCCCCAGGGTAGTCAGTCCCAGACGTAGCCAGCCTATCAGAGGCATGACACGGATGGGCACACGTTGCACCCAGAGGGTCCCCTTGTCCTCTGCAGCCCCCCCATTGGGCACCTCAGACACTGCCACCCAGACGGAGCCCATGGTTCCAGACTCCACACAGACAGAGCCCCTGGCTTTTGGCTGCGGGGGCTGCCTGTCCCTTTTTCAGGCTCTGGGGCCTGGGAGCATGGACACCTCCCCGTGTGGGGTCTGCTCCCTTTTGGGGTCTCTGGCACGCCAGCTGGAGGAGCTCCAGGCCACAGTCCAGAGACTATGTGCCATCATGGACTGTGAGCAGGAGATTGACTCCTACTGCCAGGCCCTTCTTCCCCGGGAGCCAGAGGGTAGACCACCGTCTCCCTCCAGGACAAAGGAGGACTCCAGGACCTCCCACTCTGTCCAGTCAGGGGCATGGACCAAGGTGGTCAAAGGCCCTAAGGCCTGCCGCACCAAGGCCCCTGCCCCGCCGGAGCTTAGCAACTGGTACGCACCTCTTGCAGCTCCAGCAGAACTTGCTGAGTTGCTAGCTCCCACAGGCAACACAGACTTACCTGCAGCTACCATCCCCGCTCTCCCCAAGACAAAAAGTAAGGTGTTTGTTGTGGGAGACTCCATCCTGAGGGGGACTGAGGGGGCAATCTGCCACTCCGACCCCTTAGCCCAGGAAGTCTGCTGCTTCCCAGGGGCCCGCGTCTGGGACATTGCAGAGAATATCCCAAAGCTCCTCCAGCCCACAGACCACTATCCTATGCTCCTTATTCATGTGGGTACGAATCACGCGGCTCGGAGCGTTCCCAGCTGGGTCATAAGGCACTACAGGGATTTGGGAGTGGGGCTTAAGGGTCTGGGAGCACAGGTGGTGTTTTCTTCGATCCTCCCAGTCTTGGGATATGGGCTGAGGAGGGAGAAGAGGATCCACATAGTCAACCAAAGACTGCAGCGCTGGTGTCATTGGGAAGGCTTTGGCTTCCATGACCACAGCCCACTCTTTGGCGAGAGAGGCAGCGAGCTGCTGGGAAGAGATGGCCTCCACCTCCCTCCCCTGTGGAGGAGGCTCTTCTCAGCCA
>NW_017729032.1:82363862-82369761 GCF_001723915.1 Gavialis gangeticus
GATCCTATGACCCCAGCTGACTTCCTGCCCTTTGGGCGGCGGGCTGGACTCGATGATCTTCCAAGGTCCCTTCCAGCCCTAATGTCTATGAAATCTATGAAATCTATGAATACCTGACCAATCTGGTTTCATTTTATGATAGGGTCACAAAATACTTAGATGCAGGAGTAGAGGTGGATGTCATTTTCTTGGACTTTAGCAAGGACTTTGATACGGTATCTCATCATATTTTCATAAATAAATGAAGAGGTTGTGACACAGATGTTTACACTGTACGGTGGGTAGTAAATTGGCTTAGTGTTTGCACTCAGAGTGTGGAAGTAGACAAGTTGGTATCGACCTGGAAGGATATGGGTAGTGGGGTCTCGCACGGTCCAGTCCTTGGACCTATACTCTTTAATAACTTCCTCAGTGACTTGGATGTGAGTGTGAAGTGTAGTCTGTCCAAGTTCAAGGATGATACCAAATTATGGGGTGAAGTGCACACTCCAGAGGGTAAGGAATGATTGCAGGTGGACCTGGACAGGTTAGAAAAATGGGCAGTACACAATAGGATGCAGTACAAAAAGAACAAGTGCAGAGTGCTGCACCTAGGGTGCAAAAATGCCCAGCACACCTACTGGCTGGGAAGTGACCCTCTCAGCAGCACAGAAGTGGAAAGGGATCTCAGAGTCATAGTGAACTCCAAGATGAACATGAGTTGTCAGTGTGATGAAATCATCAGCAAAACTAACTGCACTTTATCATGCATCAGCAGATGTATAACAAACAGATCCAAGGAGGTGATACTTTCCCTCTATATGGCATTGGTCAGACTGCAGTTGGAGTACTGCGACCAGTTTTGGGCACCTCACTTCATGAAGGATGTTGATAGACTCGAGAGGGTCCAGAGGAGGGCCACTTGTATGGTAAGGGGCTTATAGGACAAGTCCTATAAGGCAAGACTTAGGGACCTGGACCTCTTCAGCCTCCACAAGAGAAGGCTGAGAGGTGATCTTGTGGCCACCTACAAATTCATTAGGGGGATGCAGCAAGGGATTGGAGATGCTCTGTTCACCAGGGTGCCTCTTGGGGTACCAAGGAACAATAGTCATAAACTGACAGAGAGCAGATTTAGGCTAGATATCAGGAAAAAATTCTTCACTGTAAGGGTGGCCAAAATTTGGAATGGGCTTCCAAGGGAAGTGGTTCTCTCCCCTACCTTGGGGGTCTTTAAGAGATGGCTGGATAGACTTCTAGCTGGGGTCATCTGATCCCAGCACTCTTTGCTGCCTAGGCTGGAGATCGGACTTGATGATCTATTGAGGCCCCTTCCGACCCTAGCATCTATGAATCTGTGAATCTATGAATCCATGAAATGGAAGCCCAGGGACATAACCATGACTGGACCCCAGGCTGGTCCAAGTGCAAGGTACTGAGGCAATGGACTGTGAGAACATGGGGTGACAACTGCGTCAAACACGTGCATTTTTACCTAAGCCTTCTATGAGGAACTGTCTTACATCTTCATAGTGAATGACACAGTTATGTCCAAAACTTCCATGAACTTGCTGGTCTGCGCCACTTAGGAGGGAGACAAAGACTCCAATGCAACCATGCTTGAAAATAGGGAGCCCTCTCATGTTAGCACTGTAACCCAGGTAGTGAGCCAGATCATGGATTCCTAGACCATCCTGCCAAATTATGTGGCTTATGAAATGGATCTGAACCCAGACAACAGTCTCCTAATATTCTCTGTCATTTCCCCATCTTCAGCACACCATCCAGTCTTATTGGCCAGCACTAGCTTCCCATCATCAGCTAAGATGATCCTCTCCCAATAGGGGCATATTGCCTTAGAAGACCCAACCCATGATAGGATAAATCCTACATTCAGGAAAAATAAATGTCAGCCCACCATTACAGTTGGGTAGGGAGAGGCTAGCCAACAGGTGGGGAACCTCACTGGTTGCCTATGTGGTTGAATTATGGTCTCTTTTCCCCAGCCTCACAGAGAAATGCAATTTGGATCTGTGTTGGAACCACATGGCTATGCTTGGGGATTGCCCACTTAGCTCATCTTCCCCTGTACCTTGTGTGAGTTTGGTATGGTACTAATATAGTTAAAGTGGGTAATTAATGGACCCTCCCCCCCCCCTTTTTTGGAGGCATATCTCTAACAATCACTGAGCCATCATGATATTATTAGTTCCAGTTCAGTTAGGCAGTAGTTGATGCCATTCAATGTCCTCACCAGGTGTTATTAATGTGTTGTCAGTGTTGAAATCTCAGGAACTGCTATGTCAACAAGTCAGGAGATCCCAACACCAATCTTATCCTAAAGAATGACCACAGGCTATGTTTAATGGCAAAGATTCAGCCAGACTTATTAGCTACAAGTGCAGCTATAAGACATTTTGGCCTATCAAGTACATTAGACCAAGGTTTAAGTCACTGGTACCTGTGACAAGCTAGTCAGTATAACACCATGCAGGCTCCCCTAGCCCACTAAAAAGTTCTCCTGATTTTCCTTTCCCCTTTTATACAAGGATCAAAACAAATGATGTACTTCATTCCATCTATATCTTAAATGTTTCAAACCAACCTGTTCTGGGTGTTCCTCTTCGAGTCTTAACATGCAGGCAGTGGACTATCCTACACAATGTGCAGCCATCTCCCTTGCCCATCTTCTGATAGGAGTGCCCATTTGGCCTAGGTACCAAGTTTTCCTTACGTAAGGAGTTTATGCATTGGTCATTGCTGGTCAGGCCTACTTTGGCCAATGCTTTAGCAAAGCAACATATATTGATCAATCTTCCAGTAAGGCCCACATTGGTAGTGAACAGCTTTAGGGACCCTCCCTACTGCAACTGGGTTCACATCAAGAACTTGAGATAAGTGGGGGACACGGGCAGTCAGCTGCTATGACTGACCCTGAATCTGGGTGGGGGCTAGAATTACATCTGCAGCTGCCACCTCCTCCACTCTACCTTCCCCCCTGCATTCTCTGTCTCCTTCCCCCTGCTGCTTTCTGTCAGTCATGGGATGCTGCTACATGGCCAGGCAGAGACCAGAGATTGCGTATGCTCCATGCCCAGGAGGGATTGGAACCAGAGTGAGAGCCACACTTGTGATATGGGGTGAAGGGCAGAGGCTTCAGGGGATAGACAATCTATGGGGAGTAGACGAGGGGCATCGGCAAGCAGCGGGCAGAGCAGGAAGGGATAGGAAGAGTGAGGAAGTAGCTGCGAAGGGCAGATATTGGGGGAGCAGCCAATAGTGGCACAGACATTGCCACTGTGGGGGGAAGGCTGCAGGGGCAACAAGTGGTGGGGGACACTTATCTCCCTGCTGTTGGTTCCCTTCTGCAGCAATGTGGGTGACAAATTTAAGATGACCCTCCAATTTCCAGATCCTATATGAAGTCATCTTGGATTCAAGTAAGTACAGTATTTCTGTTTCCAGAAACTTAAAGAAGAGGAGCAAAAACTCACACTGACTTGCTGAGAGGTATGAGAAATTGTATGGTTTGCAATTAATACAGTTCCTGACAGAAAAGCTATGACATAAGACAAAGTTATCTATTTAGCACCTGGTTTAAATGAAGGCCAGATTATTAGCTGAAGTACAAGGGTGGAACCAGTAAATGTAAAAAGCTACACTGATTTATATCAGCTGAGGGTCTGGCTCTGAATCTCCACATAATAGGAAGAGGTATGTAAATAGATAAATTAATTAACAATAACAACAAAACAATAATCATCATCTATCAATTAGAATAAAAATTTCATAAGGAAATGTAATGAAAAAAATCTATCATACAGTTCACAAACAGTAAACATCCCTGAAAAAAGAAAACCAAAACAACAAATCCACAGATCTGAACTCTTCTGATACTAAAAATAAAGAATATACAAGTTTAAGTCTTGTTCCAGTCTGGAAATAAAGTTCTTATTTATTTCTAAATGGGATAAACCAAATCTATTCCAGCAAAAATACACAAATATTATAATTCTTTACAATGTGGGTGTATCTTTGGATTTCATGGTCCAGAATCTCTCCTTAGACTTTATGAAAGGAAGCATTTGCCAATATCTGCATATTTTAGAGAAGAGAATGGGGGGTGACCTTATTTGAAGATGAAATATCTTGAATCCTCTAAGGATGTGAATACAAAGATAAAAGTGGCAATTAGAAAATTAAAATTTCTAAAAATAATTATTTTAATATAAAAAGGAATAATCTCCTTAATACTAGGAGTTCTGTTCAATCCTTTTTCTATACTGCTGTAATGGGGCTACATAAGTGTAGGTGAAGGCCAATTTTTCCTCTGTATAGGCAAGCTGGTGTAGGCACTTACTTTCTTAGATTACATATATACAGACAACTTAAATTTAAAGATTTTTCTTTTCCCTCTTGGCAGAAACAAGCATCTGCTAATGGACCAGAAACCTTTTGGCAAGTTAGCCCATTTTCCCACACATTCAGTCCGTCTCCCTGCTTATGTCTCACAAAAAAGTCTCTACAAATTCACTCTACCCTTCTTTGAACTTTTCTCAGTGTGAAACTGAAAGCTACTGCTCTTGTTAGGAGTATTTCTTTTTCACAAAAAGTCCTGTGGTAAAGAGATGTATGACCTTCACAACTTTTCTTCTATCTCCAAGATGCACAGTTCTTTCATACTCATAGAATACAGATTTGTAGGGGAGGACTGTCTGGCTGGGAGCCAGAGCCCAAAAGAGTGAGCATGAAACAGTAAAAGATGATGGCACTGAAAAAGAAAGGTTGAGGTTTGCCTTTTACTGACAAAGGCTAGAAATTCTTTCCACAGCTCTAATTACAACATTCACCCTTGTCAACAGAAAGTATAAATAATTGGCAATAGCATGCAAAAATGTTTCCCAAAGCTACTGGTAGTAATTTAAATACATTACCCATGGGCTATAATGGACAGAAACTTAAATTTGAACAGACATTCTCTAGCCATTCATAACACTATGAAGAGAAAAGTGAATACTACTGAGGAGTTGTTAGGCATAGAAATAGGATAGAGATATTTACAGAGATGATTTTGTCCCTAATTGTCCACAGATTGTCTGTATTTAATTTATTGTTGTGGTAAAGCAGTAAATAACATATCTGTACTTATAAGAGTCTTAACAGAAAAGATTCGTAGTTTAATGAAAGTACCATATTATCTTTGTTTTTTCTTACAAAAAGAAAATTTGATTTAGAATAAAGAATGTACTATACAGCAAATGCACAGTGCATTGCAATAAAGCATAAAGAAGGCTCAGTCAAACAAGATTTTGAACAGTTATTTACAACAGACTTCATACTGACTTGAAGTCTTATCCAAGGGTTAGTTAAGTCAATGGGAATTACTCAATTGACTTTGATGGGCTTTGGACCATGTCCATAGATAGATCATGAATGATGTATAGACACTAAGGGTAGAAATCTATTGCGCTACTAAAATGCTTAAACATTGCATGGTTTTTATGCATCTAAGTCACTCAATGACATTCCACTATGCCTCATATATGTACACAGATAAATACCCTATCCAGCTACAACTTTACCCTATGCCACTAAATCCGTACATATTCTCCAGAGGCATCTAAGGGTGAGGTTACCCGTTCAAATTAGACCACTTCATATGAATGATCACATGTTTAAGCTCATTAACAAGTGCTAAGGAACCCCTAGGCATCTTAAAGTTATGCCACTGCATCTGAGGATTATCTCTAAGCCCCGCTACCCAGCATGAATTACCTAAACTTCTGGCTGTTCCATGGAGAAGAAATGACCAAGTTGCACTCCTCTGCCACTTCCCCCACAGATTTACCTGCTTTGCAGGGGGTTGGGGGGGGGGGGGGGGAGGTTCCAAAAATTCCTTTACCCAAAACAGGTAAGTTTT
>NW_017729032.1:82369786-82382434 GCF_001723915.1 Gavialis gangeticus
GGGGGGGGGGGGCAGAAGTTCCATAAACTACCTTAACCCAAATCAGTTAAGTCTGATTCTACATTCAACCAGATTTATCTTAAACCAGTTTAGGCCATTTTGAAACCTGTTTATGTGCACTGAACTTATGTCATGTTACAAATTTAAAACAGTTTCTGATCACTTAAACTGGTTTATGTGTAACTTCAGTCCCTAGTCTTTAGGGCTCTTCAGGGGCTGGTAGGAGCTTATCCAGGCTTATGGGGGTGGTGTTTCAGGGCAGCAAAGGCTGGCAGGGGCCATATTTAGGGAAGTGGGTCCAGGAGGCAGCAGGGCAGGCCCTACAAAGAGAAGCTAACCTGTTCAGCCTCTACAAGAAAAGGTTGAGGTGTGGATCTAGTGACCATTTACAAACTAGTCAGAAGAAACCAGCAGGCACTGGGGGATTCCCTGTTCCCCTGAACACTACCAGGAGTAACTAGAAATAATGGTCACAAGCTGGCAGAGGGTAGATTCAGACTAGACATCAGGAGGTGCTACTTCACTGTTAGGGCGACTAGGATCTGGAACCAACTTCCAAGCGAAGTGGTGCTGGCTTCTATCCTGGGGGTCTTTAAGAGGAAGCAAGATGAACACCTTGTTGGGGTCATTTGACCCCAGTACTCTTTCCTACCATGGCAGGGGGTCGGACTTGATGATCTGTTCAGGTCCCTTCTGACCCTATCAACAATGAAACTATGAAACTATGGCAGATGGCAGTGGAGGCTATTTGGCATAGTAGGGGGTGATCCAGGATGGTGGGGGGTGATCTGGGGTGGCAGGGGGAAGCAGGGACCAATCCAGGAGCCTATACTGTGGATAGAGAGCCAGAGAGTAAGGCAGATCTGGAGCAGACTTTACAGATTCTACCCATGCCCCTGCTTACCAGCTTTCTAGCTACAGGTCAAAGCAGTGCACATTAAAGAGGGCTTTAACCCTGAACATGGAACTCACCACAGTACATGCTAACTTTACCACTACATTTCTTAGAGGTAGCACATGCTAACTGGATCATGTAAGCTCACCCTAAGTCTAAGCAATCTCCATTTTAAATCAGTTTTGCCATTGGTATACAGAACTGTAGCGTTAAGCACCAAAACTGTAGATCATTAAAGTTTCAACGATGAGCTGTTTGACTACAATGTCACTGTATGTGTATCTACCCAAACTTTTCCTCAGTTTCTAGTAGAAAAACTCTCCCAGGACCAGGAAAGAACTTGATTCTATGGCCCAGGGAGCTGGATATTGCCACAGTTTCCATTGGAAAAACTATATAAACAACATAATGCGAACAAGGCAGGCTTTTTCATAAGGTGCTCTACCTGCTTGAAAGTTCCTCATCATAGGGCTGTGATGGATGCTGAAACTATTATTTGCAAAATCTTTGAGCAAAAGCACTCATTACAGTACTATTTCATTCAGGAGGCATGATACAGAATTACAAATAGATGAGAGTGTGCATCTGTGTCTTGAGAGAAGAAAACAAAGCACTTCAAAGTGTATGCCTTTCCCTTCAGGGATTTAAAAAAAACAAAAAACAAAAACTTTGTATATGTGTGCAATACCTACCTTTCTCGGGCCCTGTCACTAGCCTGTATCAGCTGACTCTCTTCAGTGTCAAATCTCTTCTGAAGTCATCCTTCTCTGTGACACCTCTCATCATCACATATCCAGTTTACAGAGAACAGTGTAACAGATATACAAAGGACCCATTTATTTTCAGATTACCTCGTGCATGGCAAGCCAGAATCCTCCCCTCCCCCAACAATTGCACTGATTCAACTCCATTGGACCAGAGCCTGTCCCCTGATCCTAAAATGCAATACAAGTTAGTGCTATGATTTACAGTGGATATAGATTAGTGTCCACAATGCATTTGTCATTAAAACGTAATTGGGTGTGTAGCAGCATTAAAAATGGACCCACCTAAAGGAATAGGAAGGGCTGCCCTGCAAAGAGACGGAGTTTGTCCCAGTAGGGACACTGTTTGCCTTGAGGGTGAGTGAAGCTGTTTTGGAGGTAGCCCTCTTGCAAGTGGGAGGGGTAATGTAACCCCAGTAGGGTTTGAATGAGAGATGTTAGCAAAAGCCCAGGAAGAGTTCTGGCCTGGGATTGACTGAGAGGCTTGGTTAAAAAAGGAGAGCAGTTTTCCCAGTGGGGAGAACAAGGGGGTGGGAGACCAAATGGAGACCAGAGAACTGATCTTGCCATGGTCCTTCCTCTGAGAGCCCCTGGCAGAGCCCTGCAGAAGTAGCAACAGAGGCTGCACCAAAGAGAGATACATTGTGACTGTTCCCTCTCCCTTCCCCTTGGAGCCTGCTGGGTCAGGCACAAGAGAGGACCTGCCTGTGAGGAGACTCCAAGACTTGGAAGACCCTCCTGTGAGCCCCTGTGTGGCTGGGTGAGCACAGGAAGGGAGGGGGACTCAGGGCCAGGGGGAGACTGCTGGAGACAGCCCTGGTTTTTCCCCTGTGAATGAGAAGACACTGGGGAGGGCCAGGCTCAGGTGCTGGAGGGAGCGCTGGGCCAGATGGGCAGGGACTGCTCAAGCCAGCAGAAGCCCCGGGGCAGGCAGAGCCTAGGGAGGGGCTGCATTTGCTGGGTGCTGTGAGGCTGTGCTGGGCAGGAGAAACTGTTACAACTTGCAGCCCAGACACTGCTCCCTGCTGAGCCAGATTAAGTGGTCTGGGAAGGAATCAGCTCTTTTTCAGGGACTGCGGGGGAGGAGCCACCACCTGCTGCATGGAGACCCCTGGGGCTCATGGGAGAGATGCCAGCACCAGGTACCATCCACAGGTCCTGTGCTAGGGACATAGACACAGTCCTGCTCCTTGAGACACCCAGCCAGGGGCAGTGCACACAGGGTCCTCAGTACACAGTGTACAAGTTATAGATTGTGTAATAAATTCTTGATGGTTTATTAGTTGGTGTATCAATGTATTTATGTATTGGTTCCTTATTTATTGTGGGTAATTTCTATACCATCCCCTAGCATAATGTGTATTAAAGAAACATTAACCCTTAAGCCACCATCACCAGGTCATGAAGTGTAACATTTGTTCAATTGCATTGGTTATATGTTACCTTGTCAATAATTAAATCCTGTAAATAGTTTTATAATGGTCTGCAAGTTTATTTGAATGTAAGGGGAGGTTCTTCACTCCAGGACCCTGCAGCAGCTACCCAGGGAGCTGGGCAGGGCCACTGGCTACCAGGTACCCCAGGACCCGACTATTCAGTTGAAGATATGGGTAGTGTCACTCCCAAGGTTACAGGTAAAATGCAGAAACAGCCTTAAAAGCAAGAGCTGCAAGCCTCAGATTGCCTCTCTCCTAGGGCAGGGCCTACCACCCTGAGCTTCAAAGCTAGCCTCCCCTTTTGCTTGCTATCTCATTTCCTCTTTTCATCTCAGATGCTCAGCAAACCAGCTTTAAAAGGTGGGGGTTGAGCTTGTACACAAATTGCTTGGGGTTTAGGGCACCTTTCTGGGCCATAGTTAAAAAAACATGAAACTTAGCAAGGCCTTGAAAAAACCTTTGAAACTTCTCACATGTCCCTGGGAAATGCTTTAACACTAAACTGTTTGAAGAGGAGGAGGATCCTTATGCTTCTTTCCATGTAGATATCTAGTGGATCAAGCTGAAAGAAATTCTGCTAAAATAAAATAATGGTTTAAACTAGAATAAAATAAAATAAATATACATACAAACATAATTATCTTTCCTCTTATACAGGCTACAAAAAGGGGGATTCCAAGAAGACAGAACTATCTTGGAAGAGGAACATTTGCAAAGTCACCCTTGAAATTAACAGAAAGTCATGTGGTTCCTGTATAAGTGAAGTTCTGTCTCTGAAAACTATAAGTGCTGCCCATAGAAAAGAATGGGAGATCCCCATGCCCCTTCAAGGCAAAGTAAAATTCACCTCTGGAAGCATGAGAGCTGTGTTTTCATGTCTCAATAAAATACATATCTGTGGAGATAAAGTAGAATGACTACCTCATTCTAGTTGTCTACATCAGGATTGAATTAGCTACACAAAAGACTTCTAGTAGGAGACATTTGTATTTTGTGTCAGATTACCCCCACTTATTATTATAAACAAGTTTGTAGGTAGGTTTCTCATTAGTATGATGATGATTCTTATAACAATAGGCATTCTGGGTTTAATTCTGCAATCTATAGCAAAGTTATTTCTTGTTTGCATGTTTGCCTACTCTCTGTCATGTACCTTGGGTCATCTGACAATATAAAATTATATATTTATTACAATATTGTATATTCCTTGCTGTAAAAAAAAATATATTGCTTTTCCATGTAACAAGATTTGACCAACCCATTTTATGTATTCCATTAGAACACAGGGTTTGGTTTCTTAACAATAATATTAACAGTTTAATAATTTATGTAATATGACCAGCCAAATAGGTTTACAGCATTATAGAAAAAAAACTAACCCAAATACAATTCAGGAAAATTATATTGAGGCATAAATATACAAAAAATGCACAGTGGAAGTAGATCCAAATGACACAACTAGTTGGAGAAAAGGTAACAGAGTGGACATGATGGAAAGACAACCCCCCCCAAAAACAAACAAACAAACCAGGAACATGTTGTGTGGCCAAATATATCTATTCTATTAGCAACTATAGTGGTTGAAGAAGGGGAAGCAGTTAAGTTACTCTGAGGCGGGAATTTCATGATGTTTGGTCTAACAACCAAACCATGAACACTGGCTAGCCTCTGACTGAGTGGTGATCTTTAGCATCAGCAACTATCAGTGCAGCACTAAAGGAATACTCTCAAAGGGCCTAAACTGTTAAGGACATTAAAAAAACATTAATGTCAATTTGAAGACAAGCTGACACTTTAAGAGCAGCTAGTAAAAAAATGCAGATATGATAATGATAGCTCCAAGCACTGAGTGCTGCGGCATTTTGGACAAGCTGATGGAGCAGCCCTGCTGATAGCTCTGCCAGCACAAATTACAACACCCAAGTCTCATAAGCACAGTATACTACTGTTATATGTGGTTATCACAGAATAAATAATGAACTACTCTGTATATCTGAAAAAGAACACATTTGAAAAGCTTCCAATGGAACACGACTTGCCATGGAAATGACATAGACAAAACTAAGGAAAAGATTTCCAACGTAATACACTTCATCTAATGGAATCCACTGAAGAAACTGGATCATTAAACTGTTACCCAAGATAAGAAGGGATTTTCTATATTATATTTTTTCTTCCAGAAACAGGATAAATTGGCTTTTATGTTTTCTTTTGGAAAAATCAGTTAAGTATTTCTCCAGGATAGAAACTAAACTCCAGTGGGGAAAAATATAACTCATTTTATACCACTGAAATCAATAGGTGTTTTGCCATTGATTTCAGTTTGAGGCACACTGGCTAGATATAGACATTCAAAAAGCCTGAGGTGGAACTGATCTAAGTTATGCAGTTTTCTGTAAGCAGCATAGTTTAGAGCAGCAGCAAAAAGAACACACATTTGCCCTTGTAAGGGGGAGGCAAACTTCTGTTCTGCTACAGGTATAAATTCGCTTTTGATCACCAGGAATCCTGGTTTTCTCTGATAAAAAAAAAAATCCTCAATTTTTTAATTAAAAAAAGTAACCCAAAATCTACATTTTTCTGTGATTAAAATAAATGCCACTATATATATATATAGTGGTGTTTTATTTTAATCGTGGAAATATGTGGTGGATTTGGGGTTATTTTTTTAATCCGAAAATTGGGCATTTATTTTTCATCAGAGAAAACCAGGATTCCTGTTGATGACTTATACTGCTACAAGTTTAATATCTGTGCCTGGCCAATAGTTCCAAATAACTGTCATTAACGTAGAGATGTCATTATACCCATAGAAATTATCTCATAAAAATGCTTCATATAAATGTCGGGTGTTTATGTTGAACCTAAGGGAAATGAGAGATGTAGTTAGCCATGTTAAAAGTCAAGTAGAAGGCAGTGTAGATTTTACTTTATGAATTAACTAAAGTCTATAATAGAAGAGAAGTGCTACACTCATGTATATAATTTTAACACACAAACTGGGGCTGCGCAAAATTTTGCCGTCAGTTTTGTTTCAATGCTGTTTCAACTCATTTCGAGGTTGAAACAGCAAAATAAAAATGAAACAGGCATCATCGAAACAGCCTCAAAACAAAATGAGGCAAGTCAAAACGTTTTACTGTTTCGCCGCTGTTTCGACATTTCTCCCATAGGCTATAATGCGGAAGGTTAAAACAGCCTATGACATTGTCATTTATGACCTGATTTGGATGAAACCTGCAGGAATGGTAGCCCCTGCTGAGGGCATGAAGCCTGCCAAGTTTCAAGGAGATAGGTATAGGGTGTTCAGGGAAACTGCACCCCAAATTCTTGAAAGCAAAACTCATGTCACGTGTATGTGTTAAGCCACAATGGGGTCAAAACTGCCGGCAAGCTAGCCGCTGCTGAGGCTACAAATCCTGCTAAGTTTCAAGGAGATAGGTGCAGTGGATTGGGGGAAACTGCACCTCCATCAAAACATTGAAAAGCTGGTTGAGACAGAATGCTGCCATTTCGCACAGCCCCAACAGAAACACTTTATGTGTAGGTCCAATAATGTTTGGACCTT
Organism: Gavialis gangeticus; assembly: GCF_001723915.1. Lineage (NCBI taxonomy): Eukaryota > Metazoa > Chordata > Crocodylia > Gavialidae > Gavialis > Gavialis gangeticus. The sequence continues at coordinate 82,376,450 of NW_017729032.1, forward strand.
CCAAAACTAAAGCTTTCTTGAATATTTTTTCAGCTTTTACAAGGTCTTCAAAAAAGTAACTATATACTGTAGGAACACTGCTAAGGAGCAAGGCAAAATAATATTGTAATTAAATATTTTGGAGATCACACACGGAAAGACCTCATGAGAACAAGCTGATAATATTGCTAAAAAAATTAAGCATCTTTCTGGTAGACTCTGTAAAACCAGATTATGGAAATCATAATATAATGCCAAAGAAAATAATTTTAACAATTGTCTTGCAGAAATTACTACACCTTAACTTTTCTGGTTTCTGTATGCTGATTGATTTGGTTTATATTAGGCTATGTTTAATTAATTATTTTTAAATTTTACTTGTAACTTCACAAATCCTCACAAACAACATAATACCTTTGAACACAGTATTAAACTGATCAAAGCAGCCAAAAACCACCTCTTTCTTTGAAGTGCATTTAGGACTGGAAATTTTAACCGAACAAATCAAATTGTCTCCCTTAGCAACTACTCTTTAATTCATAAAATCAAGGAAAAATATCAATTACTCCTACTCATAGACATATTGAATGTACTTCATCATTTTATAAATAGGGTTTTTAGAGGATAATGCAGAGGAGGTGACAAAATCTTACCAATGACCAATTACAAGTGGAAAAAAGAAGTTTTGCCTAACAGGTCTTGACCCGGTCAAGTGCTGCAAGAAGTACACAGCATTTGAAAGGTATTCTAAAGCAATTTAGAACCTCACTGGGCGTATCTGTGACCTGTACATTTAGCTGTCTTACATGCATCTTTGTATTTCTCAGTTGCAGAAACTTCATACAACAAAACACTGCACTTAGTTTTCTCATTAAGAATAGAAAGCCTTCTTTATATGCCCTTCACTTGTACAGAGTGTACAGTAACTCCATGCAATGCCAGACTAATAATGTGTCCTTTTTAAGGATTAAAACAGCCTCTGTTCCTTTTTGTTATCAGACTAGGACCAGAGAGGAGAGCAAGGTAAATTTCAAGGGCTTTTTGTAGAAAGTATGTGCTATTCAGTCTCCAGGATACAACTTTTTTGGTTAATATGTTAATGAATATTTTGTAATGAAAAAATGTTGAAAACATGTCTTATAAATGTTTTTTGTTTTAATAAACATTTTGTAGCAATTTCACTATGCTTCCTTTGTCAAAACCATTTTTGTTAATCAAAAAAATGTGTACATTCTCTTTGATAAAATCAATTCTTATGTTTGGAAATGCTGAAAAATGACCCAAACTGTGGAATAAATATAATTTAAAAAATGCCTTTCCTGTTTATTTGGCATGTTTTCAAGCTGTGTAACAACATCTATAGAACTTTTCATGGACACACATAACAATACTATACCAAATGGTATTTTGTGTTTATGTTAATTATAAACAACAGAAAAATTACACAAAACCATAAATCTTTACAAAGTATTTTATAAGCTAAGGCCTTCATTTTGCATGTTACAGATATTATCCAAATCCTCAGAACAGAAGCTTCCCTCATGGTTCTTCATGAAGAATTGGGGACTATGCTGGTCAAAAAGGCTTGTGTTAAGGTGAGTGCCTAGGCCTATACCTTTGTGGAGGATTCAAAAGCTGGTAACAGAAGTGTAACCAGGTGTGGGACTCAGCAGCCAGGGCAGCTATGAGTAGCAAAAGGTTAAGCAGCAGGCTCAAAAGAAGACTAGCTGAAAACAATGAGGGTTATCCAGGGAAAGGAAAAGCTCACATGAGGGAGGAACTTGGAGAGAGGTGGGACGATACCAGCAGTATGGGGTAAGCTGGTCCAGGGAAGGACAATGGCTGTCAGTCAACTCTTTGGTAGGATGTAATTTGTGTTGGTTTGGTACGATAAGGATGGCACTAGAAGAGAGTACTAAGAAAGAGCAGAGCCAGAGAAAGCAGAAGGTTGCAGGTCTAGAGCTGGAAAACTGAGCTGGGACCTTCTCCATGGGCCAAGAGAACATGTGCAAGGAGACTGTGCTGGGAGACTATGAGTGAAAGGCTATGTGGGTTGTATTGAAGCTGCCAGTGAGGGAGGGAAGCCAGTGAGCTTAGGTGAGCCAAAAGATTCCCTAAAGAGATTTATGACTAGGGAGGTGCTTTGTGTCTTAAGCTGTTTATGGGTACCTCTGGCTGTTTAGGGGAGGCAATCTAACTCATGGCACTTTACATTGAGGTAGAGTCTGTTATTCCATCTGAGCCAGCTGCTCTAGCAAGAGTTGAGCTCTGGATAATAACTGCAGGGGAATCCATGAACACATGCAAGTTATTCCTAGTTTCCCACTGTGATATCTATTATGACATTTCTGGTAGAGTAGGTCAAGGAACATAACCTCCCCTTTGTCCTCAAACAAATGTTAGCAGCCTGTCAAAATCACTGAGTAATCCAGGCCAACTAGCATTGCCACAAAAGCAGCAAATACTGGAGAATTAAGAACATTTTTGTTTGTTTTTTTGCTACCAGAGTAGTGGTGGTTATTAGGGGAAAGAGGTGTGTGAAAGACAACAAGGCTTTTGCCTCACAAGCTCACTTCAGAGCAACAATATTTCATAGAAGCCACAGGGGGAAGGAGCCAACACCCAGAGTGTAGAGAAAGAACCAGCCTAGGCCCTACTCACTCTTGGCACTGGAATTATGACCCAGATACCTCGTTCTGGGTGGTCTCAAACCCTCAGACCGTGACCTCTTCATTCGATTATAGGCAAATTTGATTGATACACAGTGATAGCAGATACGAATCGTGCAAATAATTCTATATCTATCAGTCCCAATGTTCACAGAGTCAAGATACGTCTGGCCAGTACAGCAGCTTCACTCTGAGGTTCTCTCTGAATACCAGATGTCAGTAGCTTGGAGGTCAGAGGCTGAGGCTGACCCCCACCCCAGTAGGATGGGTGAGATGGGCTGGTGGTTTGCCCTCTGTCCATGATGGCCTCAGGTTCCTCTCTTGGGGACCCTTTGCTTCTCTAGAATCCCTCCTTTTGTATTCTTATTTCAATTGCACATTGAAATTCCTGTTGCATGTGCATACTGATATTGTCTTTAATGACAGGATCACATATTATATTTTCTAGAGGGCTCCCACTTTTTCTAATATACAAACCAGTTAACACAAGGCTGTCCAATTAAATTTCCAGACTCAGCTGTAAATCTGATTTTTCCTGTCCTTTGACATAATAACTTTGCAATCTAAATAATGTGCTTGTGAATATTTGTAATTTAATTATACCTTTATTATTCACTGTATACAGTATACATGTGTACTAAATACAGAAACAAACATAGAAATCCCCAGCCTTAAACATTTTGCATCTGTGAAAGAAAAATGAAGAAAATGGCATAAAGAAAAGAATGGTCCAAAGGGGAGCAGTGATATGAGTAACATTATAAGGTTACTTTGTCAGGCAAAGTTAATATAAGAGGAGGAGTATTTTTTTCTCAATTGTTATTGAAAAGAAATTCCACACAACGCTAGGATAATACCCTTTAATGGTTATTGTGAGGGAAGTGTTAAGGGCATGACACAGCACCAAGGTAAAGATAAAGATGTCTTATAACATTTTTATAGTACCTCTCTCATTCAAGATTTTCTAAGATGTACTTTTTAAAAGTAGTAACTCTTATCTGGTGTTGTGTTCTTCCCTCTGGAGCTCTATCTGTACAATTGCTAGGATCTGAGCTTTCCAGTTGGGGAGGGAAAATAAAAGACACACAAAAAAAACCCCTACTTCTAAAATGGATCTTGATCAATTTATGAAAGGGATTATATGACATAGCTATCTGGGACAGGGGAGATGAGTCAGGAGATCCCTTCCAAACCTATGCTACTAGAATAAATCTAGAGTTCAAGGAAGAGTAATAGGTCAAGAGTATGAGGAGACTGATTCTGGAGAGATGTACAAAGGTAAAGACCTCAGATGGGTAAATATTTAAGAACATACTTATGTTTTTTTCTTGAATTCACATCCAGACTTTTCACTTTAATTTTTCAGTGACAAAAGAGGACAGACCCAAAGCAACAGCCTTGTTATTCCTTAGGATCAGACTAAATTAGGGTTTTAGAACAAAGCTGTTACACACTAAATTAGGGCTTTAGTACAAATCCATTATGTGGGGCCTCCTGGAGCTAATGAATCCCACACAAACTGTAATTCAAACTACAACAGTTTTATCGCAGGAAGCATTTCATCCAGCTGTGAAATACAGAAACTGTTAAAAAGTTCACACATTCCCAAGTGCACTTGAGTTTAGGATCCTCAACTTTTTTTTAGGGTAGTTTTTCGGAGTGTGAAAGATTGCCTACTTATGCTTGACAGTCTTGAAGTCTTTGCCATTTCCAGTGACAAAAACTCAGATTTACTTTGCAGTTGTCTTCATCTCTAAACTGTTCATACTATGTCAGTGTTATCAGTTCAAAGCATCCACAGCTGTATGTATAAATTTATTTCAGACTTTATTGACCCATGATGAGAAATATGACAGCAGCAAGGGTGAGTTTAATCCACCATGGCTATTTCAGCTCCATGCAGTGTATAGCAGAGCTGGCTGAACTATTTATTCAGAACAAAATATTTAGTTAATTTAGTACTCCTCCACACCTTCATTTTCTGTATGCTCATCACAGTAAATATAAACTAGTATTAGGAACAAGTTATTATTTATTTATTTATTTTTGCAAAGTATACAGTGTATTTATGGATTCATTAGAAGCCCAGTAGTTTCAGTTCACAGGGGAATCTAGTATATTGACTCTTTGCCTAAAGGGTCCACAAGAAAACCCTGAAGAGCTGGAAACATTGCATGCATAGAGCCTATTCTGACAGAGGCATATCTGAGATGCTGCTTTTGCACAACAATGCTCACCTACACACCAGCAGTCTCATTGCTCATCGGTCCCCAGGGCCCCATGTCACTTCCATCCTGCCCCTACTTGGCTAGGATCAAGCTCTGGGCAGGTTTGTGCTGCTTGTGCCTGGTTTGGATCAGCTCTGGAGGACCAACACCACCTCCATCAGCCACCTCCTAGCAAAAATCAGGTTCTGGAGGACCCCACACTACCTCCACCCAGTTAAGTGCCAGCCCCACACTGCCTTCACGTGGTAGGGTTGGGCCCTGCACTGCCCCCTTTTGGCCCCTGCACATCAGGATTGAGCCCTGTACTACCCTGAAACCTGATCTAGTTTGAAGGTCCGCAGCATGCAGAGCTTCCCACAGATCTAAGGAGAGCCCAGTGGGCTGGATGACATGGCACTAGGGGCTGGATCTGGCCTGTGGATTAGAGGTTCAATACCCTTGGCCTATTTATTGGTCATTGCACAATGTTTCACCCTTCAGTAGACTTTACCGGTAGTGGGAAACCTTTTCGTTAAAGAGCTGGTCAGTTTTCATTGTAGTTGCAGTATTTCTGATCAAGTTGAAAATATACATTGAACATAGCTCTCAGAAAAAGCTGAAGACTTGTATTATTTTCCACAATATGACATCCATTTGTGACACAAAATGTCTGCTAGTGAAGTTGTCTAAGACATTATCCACCTAATAGAGGGAGAAGTTGAAAGACAGGGGTGTTGGAACCTCTTTTCTGCAACCACAGTTTGGAAATCTACAAGTCACATCACTGACTCTATGATGTATTCCTTTTCCCAGGCTGAATGTGACAAGTAATTTCAGTTAGCCACACATATTCCAAAATGGTTCAGTCAAATAGGAAGGGTTACAAACTCATTTGACTTCCCAATACCTTTAATCTTCTAGTTCTTCTCAAATCGTGACATCCTCCATGGCCAGGTTTGCCAAGTTGTGGCTTCTCATGTAGCCAGTTGTAATCTTTGACATCAGGGAGTATCATATTAAAGACCTTGTTACACGTTGAGTACTGAGCTGCTAAAATGTGGATCGGTGTTAGAGCTAGTTTGAGTTTGAAGTAGTCACGTGTTCAAGCCAACAAGGGCCTTGAGGATTGA
>NW_017729032.1:82387434-82397236 GCF_001723915.1 Gavialis gangeticus
ATCACTGACTCTATGATGTATTCCTTTTCCCAGGCTGAATGTGACAAGTAATTTCAGTTAGCCACACATATTCCAAAATGGTTCAGTCAAATAGGAAGGGTTACAAACTCATTTGACTTCCCAATACCTTTAATCTTCTAGTTCTTCTCAAATCGTGACATCCTCCATGGCCAGGTTTGCCAAGTTGTGGCTTCTCATGTAGCCAGTTGTAATCTTTGACATCAGGGAGTATCATATTAAAGACCTTGTTACACGTTGAGTACTGAGCTGCTAAAATGTGGATCGGTGTTAGAGCTAGTTTGAGTTTGAAGTAGTCACGTGTTCAAGCCAACAAGGGCCTTGAGGATTGAAAGGTATGAATTACACCCCCACTTCACATTTCAGACTCCACCCCACCCCTTCTGAGGCTCCCACTGCCCCCCGCCCAGCTCATCAACACCCCTCATGTGCCCTGCTTTATTTGTGGCCACATGTCCAGCCCAGAGAGCAGTGGCAGCAGCAGCAGCAGAATCTGGGCAGGTAAAAGTAGGCTGGGATGTGTTGGGGTGTGTGTGAAGATGAGTGGGTATCTGGGGTGCTGGAGGGAAGGGAATTATGGGCCCAGTTGGGGAAAGATGGGGGAAATCAGGCCAAGCCAGGCTTGGGGCTGTCCCCCTGCCCGTCGGGGTCCCCCTGCTTCTTCTCCCACCTCCTGGATTACTTTTGGCTGCTGGTAAACTTGGAAGGAGAACCTGCCTGTTTGGCCCCCACTATTGCTGCTGCTAAGATCAGGCTGCTGTTCTCTAAGCTGAGCCCAGCACAGAAAGCAACAATGACTATGGTGGTGGTAAGGTCCAGGCAGGTGGATTCCCCTTGCCTGCCTACTCCATTGGGACAGTGCCAGCAGCCAAAAGGAAGTCAGGTGGGCACAGGCAGTAACAGGGGATCTGGGATGCTGCAAGATGGGGGATGGCAGGCATGATCCAGGGGGTGGGAGAGAAGAATGCCAATATAAGCCAGTGAGGACAGGGTCACAGATCAGCAGTGGCATAGCAAAGCAGGCAGTAGGTCTGGTCTAGGTCAGCAAAGGAGCAGGGCTGGTGGAGCATTTACACTAAAGTGTAGCCTAGAGTGGTTATATGTTACACAAGCTGGGTAACAGAGATCAGAGAGAAACCTAGACTAGAGTGATATAACTTTAAGCTACCTAAAGAGTGCTTAAAGCTAGTTTTATATGTTAATGTGTGGACAACCCAGGGGTGGAGAGTTCCAGGAGCCACCTAAAATTAAGCCCTAGGATAGGTGAAATGCATGTATTTGATCTTGTCTATTTAAATGATAATATTTCAACTCAGAGAATGCTTATTTCTTTGTATAAACAGCACCTATCACCAAAACATCTATGAAGTGTCTTTGTGTAGGGCCTTTTTGCTACTGAATTAGAAAAAAATAATTGGAATAATAATTTAATGGTTTTAGTAACCTGTCCGTTTGTTGTGTATTCACTTCCTATCAGAAAAAAGAGAGAAAACAGTAGAAAATCACCTTATTCCTATTGTTTTGAGGATACATATTGTTGCTACCCATTCTTTCTCCAAATGGGACCATGGAACAACCTGCATGCTACTTAAGCAGAGGAGGCTTGCTTTTCATAAAGAGAGACAAAGGTGTGGCTTAATGCACATACCTGAAGACTGCAGCTCTTTAAAGCTGTTTTTTCCAGTTTTATCTCAGCTGGGGGATACATTTTACCATATATGGGTTGATATCAGAGACTTTATTTTTTTTAAATATAAGAGAGAAACTTGGTGGTGGTTTGGGAAGTTTAAGAAGGAGAGGGATTAGGAGGCAGAATCTCTAAAATCCTGACGGTACATATTAATTTATGTCTCTTAGAAAATCAATTCACTATTTAGGTGTGTCCATTTCTTTTCTTCCACTATATTTTTTATGTTTGATTGTATGGAGAATTACATGAAAATAAAATACTTGATTTTACTCTGAGAGCTTGGTTCCTCAGTTGTAGCAATAACTCTGTGCTTGTTTCATCAAAGACACAGTATAAGTGCTCCAGCTTGCAACTGGCCACTCCCCTCCCTGCTCTGTGTGCCTTCCTTAGCTTTGCGGTTTCTACCAGGAAAGCTGCAATTCTCCAGGTAGAAATGTAATGCCCATACATGGCCATAATCATTTACTCATCAGGCTATTATTATACTACTAACAGATGTTTATGAGTTTAGGTAAGGATAAAAGCACAAAAAGAAGCACTCTTTAGAAATAGTCCCTGTGCTTGTTCAAGTATCTTTAGTAATAAAAAGATAATTATGGAGAGGAATAGTTAAAATTGGCTTTAAATACAATGTTTATTCAAGCCATTTGTCATGGCAGCCAGTCTCACCAAAATTGGAATAGCATATTTTTTGAGTAGTTCTTAAGACTGTGCTTGGGTTTGCTTGGGTAAAACCTATCGTTACAGAAAACTGTCATTAGAGAAAAGTAAATATGCTATTTTTATTTGCTTTTTTTTTTTTTAAGAAAACAAACCAGACAGACAATGACATCTTTTTGCATAAAATGATTGTGAACTACAGCAATTCATGTATATCAAAATGACTAGATTGTGGCAATATGCATACCAATTACCAGCAAAATTTGCGTTACAATTAGAATTAAATTACAGGTTTGCTTTTATTCACAATAATCCTTGACAGCATTAGATGTGAGCAAATTGCTTATTAACGTTTTTTCTATGTTTATAGTAGTTTTCTTCATTCCCTTTATATTCATTTTCTTGTATCTGTCATACAAGGAAACTGCAAAAATGACATTTGCTTTAGTATATAAATGTTTTAACTGGAGATAATGTTAAAGGGAGACTTGGGCATCATAAGCCTGAATGATGCCAAGATCTATTCTACAACATGCTGAATGGCTCTGTGTCTGTTGCATTGTATAGGCAGGACTCCATGACCTCTTGTCAGGTGATTCTTGCCAAATTTATCTAAGCATTTAGACTTGGAGTTGAAGGAAGGACTAGATCTTACAGAAAGACTTACAGATCTAAATCCTATCTTAGGGCCTTGCTACATGGTAATATTAGGTGGTTTCTGGAGCTCTTAACCCCTGAACTGGCTGCATGTTAACACCTTCTCAAGTGGTTTAAAGCACTGGTTATTTGTTGTAAAGTTATGCCACTCCTGGACATGATTACCTCTACTCTGCTTAATTTTGCTTCTGTTCTATTAAGGTGTGGCCACTCCAGGCAGCTGTTCCACACAAGTTGAGGTCCTCCAAGATCCCAGGGTACAGTGGCTGCTCAGGTGCGTGGGGATGGCAGGGCACAGCAGGGCCGGGCAAAGTGGTGCCTTGCCCCCGGGCACACGGGGTACAGCAAGCACTGTAGCTCCACAGAGTCCAGTGCCTGTGGTGTCCCTGCCATCACTGAGACTGTCTTACTTTGCCTGGCAGGAGAAAAGCCACTCCCAGTAGTGGAGAAGGGGTACCCCCCACCCGCCCAGAGGCAGAGCTGGTCCTGCCTCTAGCTCCTAGTCCTGCCCCTGCTCATCTAGCTTCTAGTGGCAAGTCACAGAGGCAAGTGAGAGGAAGGAAGCTGTCAGAGAAGGTTTCTTCACCTTAACGTGCAACTGCTCCACTAAGCTGAACAACATTTGTGTGGCTTATGGTATAAACTGTAACAATGCCCTTAGAAGCACATTAGTCCAAAATGTAGTCCTTAAGACTGCCATTCAACTGGCACATAAATCTGAAAGAAGGTAAAGTCATGCTAAAGTATATAAAGTCATGCTATTTTTAACATTTCATATTAGCTTATGCGAATCCTCACTGAGCTTCTTGGTTTTTGTGTACCCCATTCTTTGGCATCTTTTGAAATGTTTTCCTTATCCACCACAGGAATTCCTGGCCCCATAGATGACTATATAGTTGACTGAACATGTAGTAGCTGCAACACATATATGCACCCCTTGTGGACATAGAGTCAATTTAAGATGCCTGATATTAGAGGCTGTCAAAACCCATGCATCTCTCTTTTGCTTAGTGACTAGGCACAAATACACTAGATATCTAAGATACCAATGTGTCTGGGGGCCTGACCCAAAATCTCTTTCACTCCCTAGAACAGTACATTAACCATCATACCACATTTTAGAGTATTACTTACTGTAATACCCTGTATCTTCTCTGATGCTCCTTTTCAAGCTAAACCATTCCCATAAACTTTAGAAAGGAAAGGAGGATATTTCAGAGGTGGAGGAAAGCTTTTTCCTTAGTGGCTGCTTCCAAATGAGCATGTACCTTGTGCTGCAGCTACTTGTCCCTGGTGAATGCCTGTGCCACACACACTTTGGTGTGCACCAAATTACCCTGGGCCCCTGGATACCCATGGGAAAAAAAGTGGAGCAGTGCACAAACAGGCAGCATGCCCTTGCAGTGTGGAGAACATCTAAATATGTGGTATGTGGCGCCACAGATGTATTTGTGGCACCACATCACATGGCCATGCTTGTCTGGATGCATCCAGTGAGATCAAGAGCCCTTGCTAGAAACCTTCCCCCTTCCAAATTAACAGCCACCTTACTATGTGTGACAGAGCACCTTTGGTGCCTGTCACTTGAAGGGTTTTCAGTGACAGTAGGGCAGCCGGCAGGTGCAGGCCAGCCCTGATGAAGCAGTCACATAGATTTCTAGATTTCATAGACGTTAGGGCTGGAAGGGACCTCAAAGATCATCAAGACCAGCCCCCTGCCCCAGTGGTAGGAAGTCAGCTAGGGTCAAAAGATCCTAGCAAGATAAGCATCCAAGCATTTCTTGAATAAGTCCAGAGTGGGTGCCTGTACCATTTCTGGACAGTCTATTCCAGGTCTTGGGGGCTTGGACAGTAAAGACATTTTTTCTTATGTCCAGCCTGAAATGGTCTTGGAGTACTTTATGACTGTTGGTCTTGTTTTACCTTGGGGCACTCTGGTGAACAGCTGTTCTCCCAGGTCCTGATGTACACCCCTTATGTACTTATAAGCCTGATGTACTTATAAGCAGCCACAAGGTCCCCGCTGAGCCTGTGCTTTTCCAGGCTGAAGAATCCCATGGCTCTCAGCCTCTCTTCATAAGGCCTGTTCTCTTGCCCTCTGATCATGTGCATGGCTCTCCTCTGGACTCTCTCAAGCTTCTTGATATCCTTCTTGAATTGTGGAGCCCAGAATTGGATGTAGTACTCCAGCTGCAGCCTCACCAAGGCTGAGTACAGCAGGAGGATGACATTCTGAGATTTACTTGAGAAGCATCTAGGGATGAAAGCCAGAGTTTTGTTTGCATTACCATATGTGGCATTGCAGTGGTGGCTCATTTTCATCTTGTGGTCAATAATGACCCCCAATTCTCTTTCAGCAGTGGTGCTAGCAAGTGTAGCACTGCCAAACCTATAAGTATGCTGAGGTTTTTTTTCTCAAGGTGGAGTACCTTGCATTTTTCAGTGTTGAACATCATCAGGTTTGTATCTGACCACTTACTAAGTTTATTCAAGTCAGCCTGGATCACTAGCCTGTCCTCAGGTGTGGACGCTATGCCCCAAAGTTTAGTGTCATCAGTGAACTTAGCCAGTGTGCTTCTGACACCAATGTCCACATTGTTGATAAAGATGTTAAAGAGAACCAGTCCAAGACAGAGCCTTGAGGGATGCTACTGGTCACAAAGCACCATAATGATTCACTACCATCGACCACTACACTCTGCGTCTGACCTCAAAGCCAATTTCCCAGCCATCAGACTGTGGTGTAGCTGAGGCCACAGTTGGACAATTTTTCCATGAGAAGGTCATGGGACACCAGCTCAAAGGATTTTTTAAAGTCCAAATATATGACGTCAATATCTTCTCCCTTGTCCAGGTGATATGTCACCTGGTCATAGAACGAGATCAGATTGGTCTGGCAAGACCTACCCACAACAGACCTGTGCTGGCTGTCCCTCAGAATGTTGCCCTCAGCCAGCTTATCAAGAATAGTCTCCTTGATAATTTTCTCGAGAATCTTACCAGGGACTGAGGTCAAGCTGATTGGCCTGTAATTCCCGGTTATACTTTCTGCCCTTTTTTGAAGACGGGTACCACATTGGCCTTCTTCCAGTCTTCAGGTTCTTCACCTGAGCACCATAAGTTTTCAAATATTTTTGCCAATGTTTGGGCTATGACACCAGCCAGCTCCTTGAGTACTCTAGGGTGTAATCAGTCAAGACCAGTTTACTTGAAGGTGTCCAGCATCTTAAGGTAATCCTTTACTAGATCAACACCAATGCTGGGTATAAATACACCCTCACCCTAGCCGTCCCATGTCTTGCTAGGCAGGGCAGTCCCACTGGACTTATGAAAAACCAATGCAAAGTACTAATTAAGCAGATTGGCCCTTTCTTAGGTGTCAGTTATCAGCTGTCCCGTTTTGTTCAGCAGGGCTCCAAAGTTACCCTTGCTTTTTTTCCAACTACCTACATATATGAAAAAGGACTTTTTGTTATCTTTGATATGTGAAGCCAGATGGAGCTCAGTTGCAGCCTTGGCTTTCCTGATCCACTCCCTACAGGACCAGTGCTGAGTACTTCTCCTTTGTGGTAATTCCAGCCTTCCATCCTTTATAAGTCTCTCTTTCGAGGCATAGGAGGTCCTCAAGTTCCCTGCTGAGCCAAGAGGGTTGCTGTGCCCTTTTGCTACCCTTCATCTGAGATTGGATGGCCATCCCTTGTGCTGTCAGGATCTCTCCCTTAGGGAGCAACCACTCCTCTTGGATTCCTCTTCCTGTCAAGTCGTGGTCCCTTAGGTCCTTGACAACAAGCCTCCTGAGCTTGTCAAAGTTAGCTCTCCTGAAGTCAAGGACTTCTGTATTGCTCACTGACTTGCCAGCTTTGCGATTGAAAGTAAACATGTTCAGCTTATGGTCACTATCACCAAGCTTTCCATCAATTCTTAGGTCGCTGACTAGGTCATCCGCTTTGGCCAGTACCAGGTCCAGCAACACTTTACCTCTCATCAGCCCATAGATTTCTTGAGTCAGGTAGAGCTCGTCCACGTATGTGAGGAAGCTTTGCGACTGATCGGATTCTGCTGAGTGCTCTTCCCATGAGATGCCTGGGTAGTTAAAAACTCCCATGAGAACCATGTACCAAGAGTGTGCAGCCTCAGCCTGTTCCCTGGTGAATTCCTGGTCCAGCTCTTGTTTCTGATTGGGAGGTCTGTAGAAGGTGTCTACCATGATGTCCCCTGTGCCACGTTCTCCGTGTATTTTAACCCAGGAAGGATTTTAATCCTTCCTGGGTGCCAATGTCAATTTTCAGGGATGTGTAGCTGTCCTTGACATAGACAGCTACACCCCCACCCCTTTTATCTCTACGATGTCACCTGTACAGGGTATAGCCATCTATACCTGTGGCCCAGTCATAGGTGGATTCCCACCAGGTCTCTGTTATCCCTATGAGGTCATAGTCATTCCTGTTTAGCAGGAGGATCATTTCCTCCTGTTTATTCCCCAAGCTCCTGGCATTGGTGTACAGGCAGGTAAGTGTTCCATTGTGGGCCCTGGCCTTCCCTACAGATCATTTCAGGGCTAGGCTAGGGGTGGATTTCGTTATTGTCTTAGTCTGCTGGATTTACAAAGGTTGCCCAGTGGTTTTGCAGTGGTGGTAATCTCCCCAACCCCCCAGCAGGCTTAGTTTAAAGCCAAGCCGAGGAAATCATCTAGTCTGGCTGAGAAGAGCCTCTTCCCCAGCGCAGTCAGATGGAAGCTGTCTCTCCCTAGCTGACCACTGCCTCTCTTACCAAACAGTGGACTGTAATCATGGCAGCTGAAGCCTTCATGATGACACCAGCACCATAGTCTTTGGTTGACCACCTTGACTCATCTCTCCCTCCTCAGCCCATGACCCACAACTTGGAGGAATGAGGAAAAGACCACATGACCCTGGAAAGGCCATGTGATTTGAGGAAAGAGCTGAGTGGAATCCATTTTAGCTCAAGTTCTCAGGGCTGAGCAGGTAGTCTGCTGCTGACAGCCAGCAGAACAACGTCTGGATGAGCAGCTGCTCAGGAACACCTTGGAGCTAAGGGCAGGAGCTATGGGGATGGAAGGAGGCTCCTGGTCCTGGGAATGACTTGAAACTTATCCCTGCTGGGGAAGGATGGCCTGGTGGGACTGCCTGTGGTGGGGCAGCTCCCCAGAAATGCCAGGCCAGTTGCCCCCTCCAGTGAAAAGTGGGTAGGGATGCCTTATTACCCTAGCCCCTACTACTCAGTGGTGACAGAACAGACAGTGGGGTCAGACACATGGAAGGAAAGGTACCTGAGTCCCTGGGGGTGTAAGACCCCAAGCCCCAGGAAGGGAGCATAGAGTTAGCCCCAGTGAGGAGTAGCGAGTGGCCTCAGGAAGCGGAGGCACAAAGAGCCTATTGCACAGTGAGGCGCTAGTATCTAGAGCTGGCCTAGTGTTTGGCACAAGGACCATCACCCGTAGAGTAGGCTGCAGGAGGCACCTGAAGGACTGTGGAGGAATCACCCAGAGTGAAAGTAGGCAAGTCTGATGGCCCAAAGGGGCCACTCAAGAGGAGCAGGGCAGGTTGGGAGAGGCCCAGTGAAGGATAGCATGAAAGAGGCCCTGTGAGAGAAGGCAGAGTGAATGTGACCCTGTGAGAGGGAGCAGAATGAGTAAGATGAATGTGAGAGGTCCAGTAAGGGACAGAGTTCAGCCTGGCTTCTAGATAGAGCAACTAGAATTTTGGATCTCATCTGCAAGGCATGGGACATGGCAAGGGAAGGTCACAGCTGTGTGTAGACCCTATGGTATCGGGGCATTAAATGGGCAGCCTCCCACTTATTTCAACTTGTATTATTGAACAGGAAGTCGTGGCAGACCAGACATGGTGGACTGCCCTAGATGGAGGAGCAGCCAATACGGTGACCAGCCACAAGTAGGCTCCTTTGTCACACTAAGCTATACACATTATGGTTTTCTTCCTTTCTCTTGGCCCCCCACAGTGTCACTTTTATGTCCAATTTCAAAGGCATTCCAAAGAAGGGGATGGATAGTAGCTTGTATGTCATGTATTTTGTTTTTGTGCTGGGAAGGTAGAGAGATCCTAGTTCAAACTCATTGTATGTGAGGGTAGGCCTAGGACTCAGGTTTTCCACCTTCCTAGTGAGTGCCCTAAACATTTTGCTGTTTTGCAAACAAACAAACAAAAAAAAGGATGGTCTCAGTCACTCACTTTATTGTTCCCAATCTGTGTACATACGGGGTAACACACGTGCAGGGCAACACACCCAGGAAAAGAACAGCACTGGACACAAAAATACCAAAAAATGCCCTGCAAGGAGTTTGAATATATACATATAGATATATAAGCAATTTAGAAGAGGAGGAAAAAATAGAAAACTATACTAACTGTCCTTGCAGGGCATTTTTTGGTATTTTTGTGTCCAGTGCTGTTCTTTTCCTGGGTGTGTTGCCCTGCACGTGTGTTACCCCGTATGTACACAGATTGGGAACAATAAAGTGAGTGACTGAGACCATCCTTTTTTTTGTTTGTTTGTTTGCAAAACAGCAAAATGTTTAGGGCACTCACTAGGAAGGTGGAAAACCTGAGTCCTAGGCCTACCCTCACATACAATGAGTTTGAACTAGGATCTCTCTACCTTCCCAGCACAAAAACAAAATACATGACATACAAGCTACTATCCATCCCCTTCTTTGGAATGCCTTTGAAATTGGACATAAAAGTGACACTGTGGGGGGCCAAGAGAAAGGAAGAAAACCATAATGTGTATAGCTTA
>NW_017729032.1:82402236-82419024 GCF_001723915.1 Gavialis gangeticus
CTGTCCCTGTGAGTGGCAAAAGGGAACCTAGACACTAATCTCCAAGCTGTGAATTCCACTAGCCAGCTGGATTCCTAAATGTTAGACATGATGATGCTCAGCTTTATACCACCTCAGTCCTTGTTAAAATGAGACTGCAACTGACTTTAATGAGGGTGTTACCTAAATAATTAATGTAGGATTTAGCTTGTAGTCTCTGAACCAACAGCTAACAAAAGGAGTCAGAGAAATCAATACAGGCTGCTTCTCCTGAAATAAACATTTGCTAAATAAATTGCTGAACTGAAATACCTTGTAAGAGTTGCATAAATTCAATGTAAGTCAAAACACTGGCTATCACTACAATCTCAAATGCTAAAGAATTTTAGGAGAGAATCTGCCAAATACAGGTGTTTTTGCACATTGAGAGATTTCACCAGAATAATTGGAAAAAATTTCCTATCATTTCTGGAATCTATTGTTATAACTCTCCAACCATTAAAAAAAAAGCTTTAGATGCAGGGGTAGCAGTGGACACAGTCTTTCTGGACTTTTGGAAGGCCTTTGACACTGTTTCTCACCCCATTCTCATTAAAACACTGGGGGACTATGGTGTCGACACCTACACAGTCAAATGAGTCGCCAGCTGGCTAGAGGGCTGCACCCAGAGAGTGGCATCCACAGATGCATTTCAAGCAGGTCCAAGGAGGTGATACTCCCCCTCTGTGTGGCACTCGTCAGGCCACAGCTGGGGTACTGTGTCCAGTTCTGGGCACCACACGTCAAGAGGGATGTGGACGACATGGAGAGGGTCCAGAGAAGGGCCACTCACATGATCAGGGGGCAGCAGGGCAGGCCCTATGAGGAGAGGCTGTGGGACCTGAACCTGTTCAGTTTCCACAAGAGAAGGCTGAGGGGGGATCTAGTGGCCTGTTACAGACTAGTCACAGGGGAACAGCAGGCATTGGGGGAGCCCCTGTTTCCCCGAGCACTACCAGGAGTTACTAGAAATAACGGTCACAAGCTGGCAGAGGGTAAATTCAGATTAGACATCAGGAGGCGCTACTTCACTGTCAGGGTGGCTAGGATCTGGAACCAACTTCCAAGAGAAGTGGTTGTGGCTCCTACTCAGGGTGTCTTTAAGACAAGGCTAGACAATTACCTTGCTGGGGTCATTTGACCCCAGTACTCTTTCCTGCCATGGCATGGGATCGCACTTGATGATCTGCTCAGGTCCCTTCTGACCCTACTAACTATGAAACTATGAAAAGGGTCTTTTAAACTCATTACTACCTGTGCCTATCTATGCATCAGGATATAACATAAACATATACATATATAATGATAAGGCAGGCACAGTATACAATGATAGATCATATGTATTTCTGCATTTGTTTTGAGCTATGGACAACATTCAGGTATATAGAGCTATATCATGTTGTTAATCTGATATTTACAAATGTGTACCAAAATGCATTCGAGATTTACTTAATCCTAGTAAATCATATGCTTAACTATTACCCATAGGTACATATGTGCATACACACACACACAAATATATCTTATTACATGTTCTTTGGTTTTATGTTTTATATTTCTCAGATGCTGCATTATGTGAGAGCAAGCACACAACCAACTGGGAGGAAAGAAAAAATCACTTTTGATTCAGTGCACAACTGTTAAAAGTGAAAGCAGCAAAAGGCTGATTTTGCTAATTAATTTATCTATACCATTTTCCCTGTCCTTCTCCTTTTGCCCCTTTATATTTTCAGTCAATACAATTATAAAGACTATTAAGTCATTATTATGAAAAGAGAAATATAGAAGAACCTTGATATTGAAATATATCTGCCTATAAGAAAATAGATTTTAAAAAGTGAAAATCTTATATATTTTAAAAATGCACAATATAGTTATCTACATTATACTTTGATGTGTAAAGCTGCACCAATTTAGCATGACTACATACATAAAAACAGTCAATGCCTACCAAGCTTAAATATTTGCTTGGTAAGATTTAATGCTATAAGATACTGATAAGATTGATGGTAAGATGTAATACTATATGATAAAGAAGACTCTACAACAGTCCATTGAATCTGTGAAATGCAGGAAAGTTAATGGCTTCAGGGCCACTTAAACACATACAGTATTGATAAAAGGAGGTGCCTTATTGCCCAATCCAAAGAATAGAAAAACCCCCAATTTTTTTATATTAAGATGTAATGTCTTAATTAAATTGGAATTGCTGAAGCATGGGTGGACCTATAGAGGGCTCATAGAGCTGTGTGAGATTTTCCTGCATGCCCTACACCAGACATACTTTACTATCTTGTTATTAATTCAGAGACAGTGCTATATAGCTTAAGCTATAACAATGCTATATAATAACCTATAGTGGAGTCAACAGCTGAAGAATGAGAGAAATCATACATGGGCCGATGTTCACGGACTAATGTTTTTAATTAGAAACTGAACTGCAAACAAGAAAATGCGTTCTATTTCTAGATAATCCAAAGTATTACTCTTTAATGTTGGGTAAGCTTGGACATTTAGGAACAAACTTCTAAGTATGTATATTAATTTGCATAGCTCCATTTTCAGATTTGCCTTTGAGGTTTCCTCGAGTTCAGGGAAAAGTAGGGTTAATAAAGTGATGAAGTACTGCACTAAAGCTCATTTCTAATTTGAATTGACTGGGCTAATGATGAAAGTAAATGTTTCTTCTTTAGAAATAAATGTTCCCTTGCTGATATTTACTAAAGCTTGTCAGTGTAGTAAATTACTAGTTGCTAGCCTTTTCCAAATGGTGACCCTCTATAGTTTCAGGAACATATCTCCCACATAACCAGAGAGAAAAGAGGGTAGATGTGGCTTCTTGGCTAAAAAGTTTATGGATTAATTCCAAACTTAAATATTATTAATTTGATCAATTACCATATGTAGTAAATTCTAATCAGAGATCCTACCCCCCCCTCCACTTAATGGAGTGGGGAAGGGAAGCCTCTCATCTTAGAATTGAGTATAAGGGGGAGGGCAGACATCTGCTGTGTCTCAGGCTCCAGCCCCTATCCAGAGTCAGAGCTGTAGCTGTAGCTGCTGTCTGCCCCCTTTTCCCTGCCCCTGCTGCCTCTGCTCCCTCACCTTCCTCTCCCCCAACCTTCCTTACCTTTGTTCCACACGAGTAGGCTTCATACATGCTTAAGCCTGGGGCACTGAGCATGGCCTCAGCCCAGTCCTGTAGTAACAGTGTGCAGCCTACACCACTGCTATGGGGGCTGGCATGGGGCTGTGCTCTGTGTCCTAGACTAGAACAGGGATAGAGCCTGCCATGCGGAGCAAGGACAAGGGGAAAGGAAAGGGAGGAACAGAGGCTAAAGGGGAAGGGCAGGAAGGGGAGCAGAAACAGAGGGAGAAAGGGAAGCCTGAAGCTGCAGAGAGGGCAGTGATGTACCGTGGGTCTGTGGTGCCTGGGGACCAATGCCTGCATTGGCGCCCCACCCCCGGGGATGATCCGAGCAGGGTGTAGGGCCCCCTCTACCACCCCACAGCACTTTCACAAGGAAATTGACATTGCCACACGCTGGAAGTGGGAGGAGGGGCGGTGGCCAGAATTTCTGGCCAGAAAAGGTAAAAAACTGTACAACCTGCCAGATGGGCCACACTGCAAATGCGGGAGGTGCCACAGCCTCTTGTCCCAGCTGGTGCCCTGCCCCACCCAGCCCCAGGGGCCATGGCGGTCTTAGGTTCAAGTAAATATGGTATTCATGTCAAAATGATCAATTCATGGAAGGGAATTAGACAATATGCCTTCCAGTTGCCTAAGGAGGCAGGTGTATGCTTCCCAGACAGCTACATCAAATTAGTCTAAAGGAAGGGTAGCATTTTACAGTCTGACATCTGAACGCCAGTAGTAGGAAGAGACACATTTTCTCTGCATTTGTTCCCTTCTCACTTGCTTAATATCACTTTCAAATATTAGCCCAGAAAGGCTGCATTAAATGTCTCAGTTTTTGTCTATTAATACCTAACACACTTACAATTGGCAGAATGTAATATAAGTATGACGCTTTAATGCATTATTTTTACTAGTAAGATGAAAAGACATCAGCATGAAAAGGATATAAGTAAGAACTTATCTCAGATTGAACAAGCAGTTGTTACTTACTTTCTCTGCTTTTATGGAATGCACGTTCACCTTCAGGAACAATAGAAACATTTTTATGGAGTCATATTTTGTCCTAAGGGACACATCAACTGCAGTACCTTTGATTTAGTGTCAGCACTTAGAGATATAATGAAGACAAATGTTGACTAAATGTCAACATGAAAATGTTTTAGAAAAATGGAAGGTGATAAAAAAATGTTTTCCACTCCTGATTGAGGTGCAGCTGAGTTGTACGGCTTTTCTTGTGAATCACCTGCATTTGATGTTATCAGTATGCTGAACCGTTTGCTTATATTGTGTGGGCTATATTCTGCTCTCAGGCACATGATCACAGAGAAACTCTGGAAGACTAAAAGCAGATTTCAATGCTGTCTTGAAGTTTATCACAGTTAGGAGCCCTTATGACTCACTATATAGAAATGTTTACTTTTTATGCATCTAGGAAACTAAAGAGGAACGGATGATTGCATGAATACTGAATCTCCTATTTCAGAGAAAACACCCCTACCACTTTGATTTAAAAAAAATGTTGAAAATATGTTGATCTTACTGTAGTTAATGTAACACATTACTCACACATCACTGTAGTTCCTGATTTCGATGAAGGACAATTAATGTCATGGAGTCAGACAACAACCTACTCTTCCATTTTATCCAGCAGCAAGCTTTGATCATTCATTGACACTGACTGCTGGGGAAGAAATAAATGCATCCTAAATTTAGATGGAGACTCAATACAGAGTATTTTTGTTATTACCTCACTCAATCTGAGACGCTTGCACTTTCTCCAGTAAATTATTTGCTATTGCTGTTTCTGTATACTGCACATAATTTGCCACTGGATCTTTCAGATTTTACTTCATTGGAGAAAAAGCTTCTTCCTCAGACTAGACTCTCCCAGTTCTGATTTGTGTTCCTTAAGATGGATTATATGTATTTGACCACTGAAGTAGCACATTGAATAGTTTCATTTAGATTCATAGATTCATAGGTTGTTGGGGCTGGAAGGAACCTTGTAGAACATTGAGTCCAGTCCCCTTGCACTAGGCAGGAAAAGACAACTGGGGTCAAGTGACCCCTGCGAGGTGACTGTCCAGTCTCCTTTTGAAGATTTCCAGGGTAGGTGACTTCACCAGCACTGGCAGGAGTTTATTCCACAGTCTGGATAACCCTGACTGTGAAGGCATTTTTCTTGGAATTGAGCCTGAAGCGGCCTTCAAGGAATTTGTATCCATTGCTCCTGATCTTCCCCAGGTGAACAGTTGTTCACCAAGTTCTTAATGTACTCCCCTGACGTAGTGGTAACCTGCTACCAAGTCCCCTTTCTGACTTCTCTTCTGTAGGCTGAAGAGGCTCAAGTCCCTCAGCTGTTCCTCATATGGTTTGTCTTGCAAGTCCCTGTCATATGGGTGGCTCTTCTCTGGACCCTCTCAAGTTTTTCCACATCCTTATTGAAGTGCGGCACCCAGAACTGGATGCAGTGCTCCAGCTGTGATCTCACCAGTGTGGAGTTCAGTGGGAGTATTACTTCCTTAGTTTTGCATGAGATGCAATGGTTAATGCATGCCAGCGTGTTGTTTTCCCTGCTGGATACAGCATTGCACTGCCTGCACATGTTCATGTGATGGTCGATCACTACACTTAGATCCCTTTCGGGATGGTCGATAATCGATCTCTTTCACGGTGTAAGTCAAATTGTCACTGCCAAGACTGTAGGTATGTTGGGGATTGTTTGCCCCCAGATGGAGCACCTTACACTTCTGAGTATTGAGCTTCATCTGGCTCCAGTCTTCCCAACTCTCGAGCCTGTCCAGGTCCACCTGTATCTGCAACCTATCTTCTGGCACGGCCATGCTCCCCCATAACTTAGTGTTATCCACAAACTTGGCCAGTGAGCTTTTCAGCCCCACATCCAAATCATTAATAATGTTGTTGAAAAGCACCAGTCCAAGCACGGACCTCTAAGGGACACCAGTGGCCACTACTCACCAAGACAACAGAGATCTGTTCATTCGAACTCTCTGGCTCCTACCTGTTATCTCCGGTTGTGGCAACAAACTTCATGTCAGCCAACAGTTCCTGCTAAAGATATTTCCTGGCAATACTCTGAGCTGGTACTTCTGGTTTCCTAATCTTGCTTGCTCTGTTCCCAGAGTGTGGCTTCTGGATTTTCCCTTAAATTTGGTAATTGATCTCTGACTCCTGAATTTTCACTCAGCTTGTGATTTGGACCATGACCCTGGGTCCACCCTGGATCTGGTAACTTGGTATCTATTTCCTGACCTTGGATTGGGCTGAAATTGGGCTTGCATCTTGGATTCTTGCCTTCCTCTTGTGGACTAACACCTTGCCAAAACTACCCACAGTCTGGCCTGTTATGAGGTCCCAGTCCAACATCAGCAGCCCCCAGTTGTCCATAGGAGTAATGGGTTGCTCTCAACACCTTTGCCACTGCTGTGGTTCACTGGGAGATATACTTGACAGTGCCTACCAGCTCCTGGCAAAGAAGAGGATGAGCTGTCTTTGACAGCCACTTCTCCAGGCTCTGGTCCTGACCCCCTTTCGTGGTGGAAGCACTACTACTACAAGGGTACTCTCAACAGCAGCAGTTGTAGCTGCTCCTACTGTCAGGTGGCTCCACCATTTTTGCTGTGCTACCCATGGGGGGTGTATGTGTGTCTGTATACTTGTTTTTGTAGCACTGCACATGGCCTCTCTGTCCACAAACTCAAGTGTCTTCATCATTATAGGGAGATAGAAAACGTTTCTATTTCTTCCTCTAAAAATCCAGTGGTAAGGGCGGGTGTGAGAAAAATGAAACATATGAGTTCTACCCTTCATCCAGCCTGGGGAAGTTTAAACCAGCATTCTCCACTGCCCCAAACAGTGTGCTAACCACTAGACTATGAACTAGACAGAGCTTAATGGCACCCTCAAAACCTTCTGTTGAGCTGGGTTATTAGGCAGAAAGGAATGCAGGAGTTATGGGAAGTGTGTGGAGCAAATAGGTGTCTGATTCTGTAGCCTACTGAGATGAGACACTTAGGGAAGAGTCCAAGGCACCAGGTAGTCCAAGGCCCCAGGTAGCCCTAGCCTCTAGCCTCTTGTCTTCTTGTGATGTAGACAGTTAAGGCTTAGACAAAGGTGCATTACAGAAGTAGATACAACAAAAGTTATGACTTTATCACTTTTGACATTTATCCTGCCATCTATAAAACACTTTATATTTATTACTTTTCTAGGTAGCTTCCTCTCTCCCTTTTTGTGGAAAATCCTCAAGTAATTCCACATTACTGGCCCATTTAGATACCTAATTGACTGATTTCTAACACATAACTAACAATGCATAATAACATGCTTATCTCCAGATCTGTTCTGCTTCCTTGTTATAATATGTTAACACTGGTATATTTTAATATTCTTTTGGGAAAGATGCACATTTATAGGTATAATTTCTCATGGATGGGCATGAATAACTTCCATTGACATTAGTGATAATCCATTTCATGGCTGAACAGAAGAATAGGCCACCACATTTTATGGGACAGAAGTGCAGTGATGTTCAGAGATGTGTATTATTATATTTGTATAATGTAATCTAGCAGAAAGAATTGTCAGTATCAGATTATTTCCTCTGTTCGTATGCAGGAAATAATGTTAAGTCTGTATTTTTTTTTCTTTTTGAATAGACTGAATATGAACAATAAACTATTTCCTTGTTTAATATAAATATAAATATAGAAAGGTATATGTTACATAAAATATTCTATAGAACACTTTTTGAACTTTTTATAATTATATTGTTATAAATGGCAGCATAGAAAATTTGATACTGTATAATAAAACATAAAGTAGTCACATGGATGTTGGTGAAAACGAATGTCAGAGACAATATATTCAAATAGTTAGCACTACTATTATCTGTTTCTTTACGAAGTTATGTTTCATATCCTCAGTTGCTGTAAAACAACATAGCTGCAGTGACTTTATGTAGCTTTCTCAGTTTGCATCACTTGAGGATCTGAGCCAGAGTATCTTTACATGATCCTGCACAAAGTTTTTAAATGATCTGTACACAGGATGGATTTGAAAGGGTGCACTGGTTCAGTCACACCCTCCTTTGATTCCTGTTCTACCCAGAGTTTAAAACCAACTGCCTGGCAGTGGCAGAAGCATTTCCTTTCAGACAGCCATGAGAGTATCAATTGAATTCGTGGTTGAATAATAACTGATTCCTTCTAAACTCTTCATTACACCAGCGTTAATGAGCCTCTCTCTTTTTTTAATGGTCTTGATGTTCCACTAATCAAGCTAGCCTTTCTTCTGCAATTCAGCTATCTGTTAGTGGCTCCTGGTAATGAATCTCCTAATTCAGAGCCCCGTAGCTTTTTTAACTCATTCCAATAAAGTTGCATTTGCTTCTACTTTATTTTTACCTGGAAAAAAGTATGGGTTGTGTACGTGGGATGATATGCCACACCATCTACATCCCACCCTTTTCAAAATTCTAGATCTACCCATGTCTTTACATACTGTATTTTCTTGCATGCAACACACTCCCTCCTCCCCCAAATTGGGATGTGTATAATAACTTATAAGTAAGGAAGTTGTTTCCTCTCTGTATAAAAGAAGCACATGTGGAAACACTGAGCATGCCTTGAGGCTGCCAAGATCGCTGACACTTGTCTGGATCAGCAAGCTGATGGGGCAGAGTCCTGTTTTAACTCTCTTACAGTCATAGCTATTGGATGAATATTGCCTGAAGGGGCATGTGAGCTGTTGATAGTATTTGGATAAGGTTTGTAATATGGAAATAACACTTTATTTACAGGAACAAAAATAAAGAACTACTTATAGTAAAGAATTAACAGTCTTGCTGCTACCTTTACAAGGGTCTGGGACCTAATCTTGTGGGACAGAATAAATTATCCTAGGAACAACAAGTGTTTGAGAAGTGTCATCCCAGGAGACAGCAGGAACTTCCTGGTATGGTGAGAATTTCCTGCTGCTTCACCCAGTCTGTCTCCTGGAGTGCCACACTTCCTGCACACTTCTAGAAACTTACAAGACTTACTCTATATCACAGAGTCATCCATAAGTAGTTCCCCTAGTTTCTTGTGGCCCCGGACAGGACCGATATACCGGTCACCTGCCTACTCCATGGAGACCACTCATATTATAGCTGCAGAGGGTTCCAATCCATGGTCCTGCAAGCCACCATAGACCACTGGGGGCTGTTCATTCATATGAACACTGGTTGGGCAGGCAGCATACATGACATCTGCTTCTTTCAAAATTGTACCCTTGCTGTGCTGGTGAAGAGCAGGCACCTCATGCCAGGGGTGGTGGATCTGCAGCTGGGCACCATTGTTGTCCCACCTCTGCTCATTGGGGACTCTGTGTACCCACTCCTGCCCTGGCTCAGGGGCCCTATACCAGCCATCTAGACCCCTGCACACCCCCTTTAATCATTGCCTGGGCTGGACCTGTGCTGTTGTCAAGAGTGCCTTTGGCTGCCTCAAGAGCTGCTGTCACTGCCTGCCTTGAAGTCATCGAGGAGATCCTGCCCTGAATCATCATCACAGCCTGTGTGCTGCATAATATCTGCAAGGCCCAGGGAGAGTTGTTCTGTGAGGTCTGGACAAAGGAGGCATGGTGGGAAGGCAACCTGGCAGCGGGAGCATCATCTGTAGGGGAAGCGGCAGTGGCAGCAGCAGTGGAAGCAACAGAGGCAGCTCTCCCCTGGCAAGGCTCCAGGACAGCTGTGCACCCACCAGTGGGGTTCAAGGCAACAGGTGCAGGAGACTCTGGCAGACCACCTTCTGGAGAACTGCCCACTCTAGCACTCGTATCTAAGCACCCATAGACCTCCTACTCCTGCCCACCACCAGCACTACTGTGATGCCAAGCATGGATCCAAAGCAAAAATCTTTATTCCCATCACAGTACACACCCCCAATGTCTCCTCCCTCCCTCCCCAACACATAGAGCCACTTCCTCACTCCCCCTCAACACACAGACACTACTCGGCCCTCCCTCCCCACCAAACAGAACCCCGTCCCTCCTCCCTCCCCAACAAAGAATGACTTCCACCATCCTCCCCACCCACCAACAATAAAAAAGTCTCTTCCCAGTTTGAAAACTATGTACAGGGTCTGTGTTTTTGTGTCCCAGAGTGGGAGGCCATGGGGTGGGAGCACTTAGGTGGCACAGCCTGGGGGCAGGTGGCCAGTACCCTGGCTGTGGGCTGCTCCCCCATGGGTGTGCATGTCATGGCATGTGTGTTGGGTGAAGGGATCCCTGAGGGGCAATGGCACCCATTGCCCCTCCAGGGCAAGCAGCTCCTCCTCTGCCTGGTGGAGTTCAGGCCTAGCAGGGCTGATGTCAAGTCCTGCTGCCTTCATGGAGCCAGGGTGAGTGGTGGGCATGGGCCCAGTTGGATGGCAGCAGACCTGGGCCAAGGGCCGATTCAGGGGCTCCTGTGGGCAGGAGGTGGCAGAAGACCCCCTCCCAGGCCCGGTCAGGGGCCTTCTGTAGGGTAGTGGGTGGCTGACTAGAGGTGTACAGGGCTAGGGCCACGGACCAGGCAGTGGCAGGCATGCATTAGACTGCCAGGCCAGGGATAGTGTCCAAGGTTTGATGATTATTGTCCATGGCTTCCACAGCCCAGCCCAGGATCGTACTTTCATTCTGCAGGATCTCTATTTGTTCCCAATCCAGGGCCAGAAGCTCAGCCAAGTTATCTCAGTCTGACTGGCCCCACACCTTCTTCTGGGTGATGTCCTCCTGGCACCACCTTTCCTGGCAGACCAGGTCCTCCTGCCACCAGGCCTGGGCATCATCTGCCCTCTCCACTGCCATCACCACCAGCTGCTGGAGGAGGAGGGTCTGGTCCTGCATGCATCTCTGGGCTCTGGTGCAGCCAGAGGACTCCAACACTGGGTGGCAGCATCCCTGAGCCCACATCCTCACTGGGCCTTGTGGCCTCTCCCCTGTGTCCAGATGCTCACCCTGCAGAGCCAAGTGATAGAAGACTTTTGTGAGTGTTTGCAGCATTTCAGAGGTAAGATGATCTGCACCAGGGTCTGTATACTGCCCAGACTCAGACTGGGCACCAGCCATGCATGGGTGTCCAGAAACCATGGTAAGTCAGCTAGGCAGGCCCAGCCATGCTCCCCTGGGGCTGGTGGCCTTCTGGGTGCTGGCTACAAGCAGCCTGCCTCCCCCACAATGTCTGGCTGGAACCAGCATCTTGGCCCACAGTGGGCAGCATGCAAGCACCTGACTGGGGCCTCTCCCAGGAAGAAGCTGGTACTGCTGATGGCTGGCGGTGACATGGCCAGCCGTTCCTTGTGGTGGGGTCTGGGGCTGCCCAGCTTCTGAAGCAGGCACTGGCCAGGGCTCCCCCAGCTGCTGGTAGTTGGGGTGCTGAATCCCTGAGGGGCCCTTCCTCCAGTAACATGTCACCAGAGGTGTCAGGGTGGGATGGGGGCTTGGCCAGGCCTCCCTTTCTGGTATATACAGATGGTTTGCAATCTGAGCCCCAGGACACCAAAATGCAGGTCAGCGGCTACATAAAGGGTATCGTTTTGCAGGCATGGCTGGACCAACGATTCTGTTTGGTCATGGCCACCCACTATGCCCACAAGGCCTGACCTTTATACAGCACAGTCAGGCCAACCAGGAGTGCCATGCTCCTGTATCCCACCTGACAGGGCTTCATAAAAGTGGACATTCAAGTGCCTGCCCTGCTCAAACTGGCACAATATCTCTGCATTTTCCTAGAGCACCATGAAGTCACCAACCTCTTCCTGGCTCCAGTTGGGACCCAAGGTGGATGGCATGGGAGTGTGCATGTGGGCAATAGAAGGCCTGGATGGGGAGGACAAGGACATTGTTGGCTCACACTGGCTGTCTGGGGCCCTGCTGGTCATCCTGCTGTTCCTAATGTGGGGCAGCTGACAGCGGCACCCAGCCCAGGGTACACGGCTGGGGCTCACATGGCAAGGGCTATGTCCTGCAGCAGCTGCAGGTGCAGGTCAGGCTGCTGGAGGTCTGCAGCAGACAGGTGGCCCTGGCTCTCCTGCCAGACGCAGCCTGCAGGCAGCCTTGGGGTGCTGACAGGCTGGCCAGGGACTTCATCAGCCTGCAGCAACTGCTGTGCACACACCTGCCTGGCAGCAGTAGTTCCCTGGCAGCTGCAAGGCTGTGCAGGGAAAAGCAGGAACACAGGCTCCACGAAGGCAGGCACAGCTGAGCTGTGGGCTGCCCAGGGATACACACAGGGCCTGCACAACCCTAAGGTTGCTTGTTGGTATGTGTCCCAGGGCACCAAATGGCTGCAAGTTTATATAGTTTGCAGGAAGGGGCTGCTGGTAAAGCAGTCCAGCTCTGGAGAAGGAGAAGCTCCCAGCTACTAGCCTTGGGGCTGGCTTCAGCCCGGCTCCCTAGTGGTTGGGCAGGACAGGAACCATCCCTGTAGTTAATAACTGCACTTATATTTGCTACTTGCTTTGGCAGATAGCAAATTTAAGTGTGATTAAGGGTCTTTTTTGTGCAGTAATCATGCACACATGTAGACGCGTGAACTTAGCGTGCAGCAAATTAGGCAACAGTGCAATAACGTACATCATGTAGATGCACCTGGTATAAAAGATAAATATACCTTCATGATTTGGTATGGGTTTTTTCATGTTGTAGTACTCTAATATTTTAGTCATTATAGGTACTTCAAAAGTAAAATAATAAAACAATCCTAACAACAAGTACACTTTCATAGGGGTAACTGACAACTAGGCATCCTAGTGTTCTCTGATTAAAAAAAAAAATCCCAATTTTTGAATTAACAAAAGTAACCCAAAATCCAAATTTTTCCATGATTAAAATGAAGTGCCACTAATATATAGATATCTAGAGAGTTTTGATTCATTGTAATCATGGAAAAATGTGGATTTGGGGTTGCTCTTTTTTAATCTGAAAATTGGGGATATTCTTTTTGTCTGGGTAAACCAGGATCCCTGCTGATGACCTAAACCCAAAAGGGTACTTTTCTCTTATTATACCTAGCATTCACCTGAAGATTTATGATAATCTATTTTCTATTTCCTTATCACTCTATTCAGCCTTTTTGTTACTACTGCCTTAGGCAATTTTAATAAAACAATAATTTAGGGATTTGAATTCATTATTTTTTTAAATAGTTAAATATTTGGTTACAGATTGTGTCCAGTCAGTATTCCCTATTGCTCTACTATTAGAATTCTTTCCTCTTTTCTTTGAAAATTCTCTTTTTGAGTTATCACAAAAACCCAGAACAATCCCACATAAAGGGAAGAACTGTCTGCAGTAAGGAAAAAAAATGTACAGGCATTTTGGCAATGTCACCCCCATTATATAGTCATCAGTAGAACAAGAAAGCTGGCAATAGGTTTGCTTTCCCCGGGGTTCATTTTTCAACTTTAGGGTTGATATGGAACTAAACTATTGTGCTGAAAAGCATCTTACTTGATACATCTAAAGCACCTGGACTAAGATGGAAGTGTCTAATTGGGAAGATAAATAAGAAGTTTGCTAGCATTTGTCACCTTGGCAATCTTCCATAAATATTACATTTGTGAAATATTCAGGAGCAAAACTTTAAAGCTTACACTTTGACGTATTGTGTATCAAGTTAATTTTCCATTGGAAGGGTTCTATACTACCATGAAATCTATACCATGGTGTGACAGGATAGAGCCCCCAGGGGCAGTCATGATGCCCCCGGTGGCCATGCAGCTCCTGCCCCATTCCAGCTCCCAAGCTACCCTCCCTTTTCTCTTACCTGCCATGCTTTGATGCATGTAATTGATTTGAAAAAAAGAGGTCCCAGAGCAAGCCTTTATCCATCCTATAACTGCTAGGTCCCTACCAGACCCTGCTGGTATCATTCTTGCCCTTCTTGTGCCAAGTGGGCCCCCCTGGATTGTCTGTGCCCCAGGACACCGGTTGCCTTAAGGATTTTTGGCATCCTTTCACCCTTACAGCCATAACCATGCCTCATGGATGTTACCATTTATCATTCTAGTGGGGCACCTTGCACACAGTACAGTGTTAGGCTTCCTCAGGCCTCCAACACTTTGTCAAAGCCTGAGCTTTCGTAGCTTCCACCCCTTTAATTTATCTGGGTCCATAGCCCAAAGCCCACTGTTCTAGACTTCAGCTTCTGGGACCCACCCCCTGTCTCATCCCTCTCGGGCTCTGGGCCCTTGGCCAAGGTTTCACCACTCTTGAGCTCTGGCCGTAGCCTTCCCTGCTTCTCACCTCCCTTGTCACCTTGCTGGCTCAGGCTTTGACCCTCCCAGTTTCTGCCTGTCAGTGCCTTGAACCTTGGCCCCTGAAAGGGCTCAAAACACACCTCTGAGGCATCTCTGTGGTTTGTGTCCCTGCCCCTGTGGCCTCCTCTTCCTGCTGCCTGCAGTACCAGACTGCCTTGCCTGGTCTCAGGCACTGGTCTTATGTACCTCCTAAGCCCTGTGCCTTCCTGTGTAGAGGCTCTCCAGCCACCCACATGGGTTTCCATGTTGGGACTGATGACCAGTCTGCCTTTCCCTGCAGCAGCTTAGCTCAGCTGTTTGCAGATCTTTGTTTCTGGGCTGCCTATGATCTGGGACAGGAGTTTCATTAACCAGTTTGACCCAAATCAGTTAAGTCTGATACTACATTCAACCAGGTTTATATTAAAACAGTTTAAGCCATTTTGAAACTAGTTTATGTGCACTGATCATCTGTTCTATTATAGGTTTAAACCAGTTTCTGATGACCTTAAACCAGTTTATGTGTAACTTCTGTCCCTAGCCTAGATGCCTGCCCTGGCACAGCTTACTGCCCTGCTATTATTTCTTGGGATAGTCACTTCCCATAGAGGTAGCTTCTATCTGTGTGCCTGCTTGTCTGCTTACTTTCTGGCAGCGATCTCAATAGCAGTTTGGTCTGCTTCCAACTGCCAGCACCCCATGCAGCCAGAGCAGTCTGCTGCAGCTTCCTTTTAAAGTAATGTGAAGTCTCTGGCTCCCTCTTACACATGGACAACTGGAACTGAATAATTACAAACATTTAGGAGATTGGCAGTAGCTTCAGGGAAAGTGCAAATGTACATTTTACCAGCTTTCAAAGCAGAGGACAAGGTGCTGCTCCTCTAGAGCACACATCAGCTGTTTTGCTGCAAGTGTTATATCCCCATAATTCTGTAGTGATACAAATTAGCTAATTCACCCTAACTTTAATCACTGAATGGAGCAGGGTTAACATTTGGGTAGTTTTGAGACACTTACATTCCTTCACACTCATGGAGAAGAAACAGTTGTACCATATCATCTAATATGAACCTCTTTTGATATCAACACAACTCTTCCCTCTCTTTTTTCTTAATGTAAATAATGTGGTCTAGGTGTATTTCATGTCTCAGATAGCGTACATTTCAGTGTCTGCATGTCCACTAGATTATATCAGGCACTAATTCATATCATTCAGTTATATATGTTCTCCTGAGTGGGGGAAACTAAGGAAAATATTTTATCACAATGTTTATCAGCAGCACAATCTTCCTGGCAAGTGCTAGAACTGTGTTATCAAATGTACAGAATACCATGTAGTATCAGATGTTGAAAGCATGCTTTAAAATAGCCTATATTGTTTCTACACTTGCCCCCCATTGCCCCCAAAAGAAAAGAAAAGGAAAGAAAAGAAAAGAGTATGACTCTTTAACATAGCTGTTGAGATAATTCTTTTTTCTTTGTCTTTTTCCTTCCTCTGAAAGTTTGGGATTCTGGAATCAGCAAGGGCTGGGGATTTTTCACTGTGTGAATGTGCCTCAGTATTTCAATACTTTGTATATCCAGGGTGCAGACACACATAACAATTGAAATGGTTTAAAAACATTTAAAATGCTTCAAAGGGCCACCTGCACTGATGTGCATGCCCTTTGAAACTTTCCAGGAGCATGTGAAGAACTCAAAAATAATATATTTTAGATGAGGTACTATTTTGAAGTATCTCACTTTTTCTTACACGTGTACCGGGAAGAATGAGAAAGAACGTTATGGATAGCTAGAAAGCTGTCTAGCCACCAAGTCCTGCTCCAGATCTCAGGGTACTGCTGCATTCCCTGTGGAACTGTGCACACTTCACTCATACCAGAGCCAGGCTTACCCTGAGACCACTTCTACCAGATCCCTGCCAACCCCCAGAGCTTCCACCACTGCCACATCTGAACCTTCTTGCCCTCCTACGTCTCTGCTCTGGTACTGGAAGATCTCCCTTCCCCTCTAACTTCCCTTCCTGTGAGCAGAGCAGGGAGGAGAGGCAGAAGATACAGGTTGTTTCAGACTTTTCTAGTACCCCTTGGCTGGCCCTCAAACTGCAGTGAGTTTTGAAACATTCCAGCCTAAGAACGCTACAGGGGTCTGTTCAGCCAGGGCCACCCTTTTGAAATGTTTGCAACTCTCCACAACCCCAGAGGTTCCTAGATAGAGGGTATTATTCTTATACTCAGAATCATACCAGTTATCAAATTTAGGGTCAGGAGAGAATTTTCCCCTTAGGTCACATAGTCACAGGAGTAGAAATTGCGGGGGGGGGGGGGGGGGGGGGGGTTTTTTTGTTTT
>NW_017729032.1:82419051-82426649 GCF_001723915.1 Gavialis gangeticus
GGGGGGGGGGGGGGGGGGGGTTGATTTTTAAGCTCTTGCTCCCCCATCCAAAATAACATTTTTTCTGGTCATTTTACTAGAATTGTCTGAGCAAATATTAACTCACTACTTCCTTAACTTTGTCACAGCAGGGCATTAACAATGCCCCTTTTTCCCTTGCTTTATCTTCAGTGTATTACATGGTGGCATCGATACTATTTTTGGTCCTGTGCCCTGTAGTTTCATGTGAGGGTTTGAATTGATAATTTGTTGGGAATGGGGGAGGCAGGATGTCATTGAGTAAATGATTGCCTGCTAATGCAGCCAGCTGGATTTGATGACCCAGACAGCCCCTTTCAGTCCTATATACCTAAATGTAGGCAAGGATGCCTGAATTGCTCCTTAAAATGTTATATTACTTTCTAAAAGTATTGCAAAGGTAACACTACATGAAATACAGAATATTTATATTTAGTGATTTTTTATTTATTGCTTTAAAAATAATTTTAATATAATAAAGTACCCTCCCCAACCCTTCAAAAGAAAAGAAGAAGAAATGAGAAACAAAAAAAAGGGTGGAACCTACTTACTAAATATCATGTTTAGACTTGCTTTCAAAAAGTGTCTTTCTTTATATCCTTTTTATCTTTTTTTTTTGCATTACCGTTCATGGTAGTGGCCTTGTCCTTGTATTTTTACCCTGAGTAGGTATTACATGATTAATTCTATCTACATCTTTAGAAAAACCCCTGACAGACTTTGGTTAAGTAGGTCAGAAGTTAATAAATATTAGTGTCCAGCTCAAAGCAGCAATCTCTATGTAAAGGTGGTAGTTGAATCCTAGAGTTTCTAGGTAGGTACCACAAGGGGAAAATGAAGTATTTATTGTGCTATTTTGCTTCTATTACTTCAGAAATGATCCCAGGATTGTTCTAATACTCACATTTGCATTCTTAATTCTAGGTAAAAAATAAATAAGGGCCTAATTGTATCTTATTCACATTGTACATCAGAAATCCATTTTTGTATCAGACTCTGATCATCTAAGATAGCAAGGAGACAATCAAGTTAAATAGTATCAGATAAAACCTGTTACGAAGTGACTCAGCATGACATCTTCCCGTACTTCACTCCAGTACTAAAGCTTAAAACAAAAAATAGAGAACAGAAACTGTGGGCCAAACCTGTCCCTTGAGATACACATTTATTCTTATTCCTCTTGAGCTAGATCATAGGAAAGCAGGGCAGGAATGTGGCAGGAGCCTTTCAGACTAAAGTAACTCAGCTGGGTGCCCATCACACCTACTTATGAAAATTTCCAAGAACGGAGATTCCATGGTTTCTTTAGGTAACCTGTTCCAATGCTTGACCATCCTCATAAAGTCACACGTTCCTTCTAATTTTCAACCTATATTTCCTCTGCTGCTTCATTCTATTTCTCCTAGTCCTATCCCCTATGGCCACAGAGAAAAGGCCATTTCCATAGAATCATAGAAAATTAGGGTGGCAATGAACCTCACAAGGTCATCTACTCCAACCCCCTGCTCAAAGCAGGACTATCCCCAACTAGTTCATCCTAGCCAAAGCTTTGTCTAGCTGGGTTTTGAAAACCTTCAAGGATGAAGCTTCTACCAGCTCTCTGGGAAACCTCTTCCAATGTTTTACTACCCTCCTAGCAAGGAAATTCTTCATAATATCTAACCTAAACTTCCCTTGCTGCAACTGGACACCATTGCTCCTTGTTCTGTTATTTGCTACCACTGAAAACAGTCTAGCTCCATCCTCTCTAGAACCTCCCTTCAGGTAGTTGAAGGCTGCTATTAAGTCCCCTTGCAGTCTCCTCCTCTCTACCCTAAATAAGCCCAGTTCCCTCAGTATTTCTTCATAAGTCATGTCCCTCATCTCCCTCATGATTTTTTGTTTCCCTCTGCTGGACTGTCTCCAACTTGTCCACATCCTTTTTTGTAGTGGGGTGCCCAAAACTGAAAACAGTACTCCAGATGTGGCCTCACCAGTGCTGAATAGAGGGGAATAATCACTTCTCTTGACATACTGGCAACATACCTACCAATGCAGCCCATTATGCTGTTAGTCTTCTTGGCAACAAGGGCACACTGCTGACTCATACTCAGCTTATCGTCCACTGTAACCCCAAGGTCCTTTTCTGCAGAGCTGCTGTCCAGCCAGTCAGCCCCCAGCCTGTACTGGTGCATGGGATTGTTCTGTCCTAAGTGCAGGACCTGGCCCTTGTTCTTGTTGAACCTCATGAGATTCCTTTTGGCCCAATTGTCCTATTTGTCTAGGCCACTCTGAATCCTATCCCTACCCTCCAGCGTATCTACTACTCCCCCCGTTTGGTTTAATTTGAAAACTTGCTGATGGTGCACTCTTTACCGTATTCCACTTCCTTGATACTGGCTGCTAGCTAGAGCCATTGATTACTACTCTGAGCCATAGATTAATATTCTCTGAGCCTGAAGCTCCAGTCAGTTTTCTATCCACCTTACAGTCTATTCATCCAGCCCATACTTCCTTAGTTTGTTTCAAGAATGCTGTAGGCCATATATAAAGCCTTGCTAAAATCAAGGTACACCACATCCACTGGTCTCCCTGAATCCACAGAGCCAGTCACCTTGTCATAGAAGGCAACCAGGTTGGTCAGGCATGTCTTAGCTCTGGTGAATCCACACTGACTGTTCCTAATCACCTTTTTCTCCTCCAAGTGCTTAGAAATGGATTCCTTGAGATTCTGCTCCATGATTTCTCCAGGGACTCAGTTGAGGCTGACTGGTCTCTAGCTCCCTGAATCCTCCTTTTTCCCCTTCTTAAATATGGGCACTATGTTTGCCCTTTTCCAATAATCCAAGACCTCTCCTGTTTGCCATGAGTTTTCAGAGACGATAGCCAATGACTCTGCAATCACATCAGCCAACTCCCTCAGCACCCTTGGGTACATCCCATCCAGCCCCATGGACTTGTACACATCCAGCTTTTCTAAGTAGTCCCTAACCTGTTCTTTCACCACTCAGGGATGCTCACCTCCTCCCCAAACCTCCTACATCTTCTCTATAATCATCCGTCCAGTATCTGAAGACTGTTGTTACAGCTTACTAAGTCTCCTTTTCTCCAGGCTAAATAACCCTAGTTCTTTCAACCTTTCTTACTCTTGGTTCTCAGCTCACTAATCATTTTTATTGCTCTGTACGGGAATTTTTCCAAACTGTCTACATCCTTCCCAAAGTGTGGGGCCCAAAGCTGGACACAGTGCTTCAGGTGAGGCTTCACCAGTGCTGAACAGAGTGGAAGAAACACTTCTGTTGATTTGAAAGTGACACTCCTGTGGATACAATTCAGTATGATTTGGGGCTTCTTTTGCAACAAGAGCACATTATTAACTTATACTCATCATAGGGGCTACTGTAACTCCTAAGTCTCTCTCTGCAGCTATTTATTCCCAATCAAAATCTGTGCATGTGATTATTTTGTCCCAAGTGCAGGACTTTTCTTTGTTAAATCTCATCGGATTGATTGAGGACAATTTTTCTGGTCTCTTCACATCATTCTAGGTCCTAACCCTGCTTTCCTGTATGTCTGGAACTCCACCTGACTTGGTAGAAGATGTCAGAAGTAACATGAAATATTATTGTAAAATACAGTGAAAAGATGAACTGTTACATTTTTAGCTGAAAATACAACTCTTCAGGGATAAATCCTTTCCAGCATAGAGACTCAGAGAAAGAGGCTGAAGAGGATTCTTCAAATATATTATTAAACTTCAACGAGATCAATTCACAATCAAATAACTCATTCAGCATACCCTTAAAGGAGCAAGAGACACTAGTTATTCTGTAGGAGTGTACCTATTCAATCCATAAAAGTGAAGAGCAAAATATCTGCAAATTTGATTAATTCAGGAGAGCACCTTCCTATGGGCATGT
The DNA here is from genome assembly GCF_001723915.1 of Gavialis gangeticus. Taxonomy (NCBI): domain Eukaryota; kingdom Metazoa; phylum Chordata; order Crocodylia; family Gavialidae; genus Gavialis; species Gavialis gangeticus. The sequence continues at coordinate 82,422,969 of NW_017729032.1, forward strand.
GCAGATGTTCTCATCTCATGATCATGCAGCTTATTTTTAGCTGCATGATCATAGATCAGGTCCACACGTTTTACAGTGCCAGGAGCTACATGGGGAACCCAATCTAAGGAAGCTGAGGAGGGGGGAGGGGTTGGTAGGATGATGTGGGGTTGGGAGTCTGGGAGGGTTCACCAGGATTAGGGTTGGGGGTGGGAATGGAGGGTCTGCAGAGAAGGTTGTCCATCAGGTGAGTGGTAGGTCAAGGGCTTAAAAATAGCCCAGTCAGGGTGTGGAGGTAACAACAGCACAGCCCTAGGGCTCCGGCAGCAGTTGGGTCTTCCCAGCCCAGGGGCTATGCCCCAAACATGTGCACACATTCAATTAGATGAGGCACAGGTTAGCCCAATGTACTTAATGGAGCTCCTTAAGTGAACTAAGTCAGATAAGGGCAACCATTTTTAGCCTGATGTAAGTTTTCCTAATGTATGTACAGTTAGGTACTTTGATTGACCTAAACCTAGTTTGGTTTATCTAACGGTAACATCTGCACCTACCCTATAATAGCTAACAGAATGGTACATTTACTTAGATGTGTGGAACATGAATGTAAGGAATTCCTGAGATGAAACACAGTTTAATTAAATTTACTTTCCAAAGCAGAAAACAAGTAATTAAAGAAGACAAATAATATATGTTTAGGTGGTATATGTAAGATAAATCAGCCTAATACAAGGTTATTAATTATCATTACAATGCCTTGACGTAGGAATAAAGGAAGTAACTCAGGGATGTAATATTACATTCTTCAAGAGTTGTAGTGAAAACTAAAAGGCCCAATCTGTTCCTTAATTTTCAGCATCTGTGGCAATGATAAAGGAAGAGAACTTTGCCTAAAAAAATGAGTAGAGTTTTAGTCAGGTGGGAAATAATTGTGTGTGCAGATACACATGCACACTTCTCAGAAATAAACTATTTGATTTGTATGGAATAGTTTTGTAGTACATTTATAAAGTAAAGGGCCTAAATCTTAGCCAGTACCTTAACTTCATTAAAGACACCAGTACAGGGCTGTGACTGCACTAGCTCCACAGTGATTCTTGAATCTTACATTTATGGTAATGTTTATCATATTATATTGTGTTGATGATGTCTGACACTGGTATGGGTAAAAGGTCCACAGGAAAGCGGGGGGGGGGGGGAAGGGGTAGATATAGTAATCAGGGATTCTGGTTTTCCCTGATTAAAAAAAACATTCCCAATTTTGGGATTAAAAAGAGTCTCTCAAAATCCACATTTTTCTACAATTACAATTAATTTTATATATATATATGTTTCATTTTAATCACAGAAAAAATGTGGATTTTAGATTACTTTTATAAATCTGAAAATTGGGGGGTTTTTTTAATCGGTGAAAACCAGGATCTCTGATCATAATACACATACTGTATAAAATAAATGTTCTATGTTTTCCCATGGATGTTATTACAATGTATATGGGATATATAGATATATATGCACCTATAAAGTGCAATTTAGTTAATAAATTTGGCCAGCAATTTTCAGCAAATTGCTTTGAATACATGTCAAAGCATTATATGGTCTACATATTTTAGCTTAACTAAAACAGTTAGCTTAACTAAACAGTTACCTGATGAAATGTTGCATATCACTTTTAGTAAAAGAAGTTGTCAGACATATATATAGTATAAACATAGTCTTAGTGGGTCTTATATCTATGCAAAGTATATTTTGCTGACAGAATTTCCTCACCACCTTTGTCTCCTTTTTTAATGACTTTTTAAATCTGTTGCCATATGAAGTATTCTTATATGCATATCAGCAGCATTAGTATCTATAGAAGAATAAATCTGAGCTACAAGAATATTGAGGAACCAAAATTTTGTCACTGTATCTAGCTGTGAAAATCGCAGTGATTTCATAACTCATTATTTGTGGTTAAATCTATCTATCTATCTATCTATCTATCTATCTATCTATCTATCTATCTATCTATCTATAAATGTAGGTTTCCACATGAAGAAAGCTGCTTTTAAATCTATGTCTCCACATAATGTGGCATTTTTACTGTTTTTCCAATTAACAGTTATATTACAACAGCACAATATAAAGTAAATTACTTCTCAATACACAACTTGAAGTCTTGATGAATGACATGAAGAAATAAAGTGTTGTAAGTCTTTTTAGAAATTAGCACAGTTTGGTAACTGGTAAATGAAAAGTACCAGAGTATGAAATGTATTTTACAATGCTAGGATGCATACTGTGGCCATACTCATTACTATCAGAGTGAAGAAATGAATAAGTGAACAATGAAATATACTGTATAATTAGAAGATATCTTTCATTATCTGTCACTGGATCCTGTAACATTACCTAATGCATCACTGCATATCCAATTACTGTAAAAAAGGTGGGGGTTGGAATTTAAAAATGAACATTTAATATTCTGGAAGTTTGATTAACTATTACGTTAACTTGGTTATATATATCTGGATGACAACTGGCTCATGTCAACAGAGCTAATATGCAAGGTGTTCTCCGACTCTGGTAAAGTGGGTTAACAGAGTCTATGGAAGGGGAAGATAATCTAAAATGATGTAATAAATGCTATGAAGATATTGAAAAGGAGTCTAAATTACAAAATACTGGTATTAGGCAAGTGTAGGTTTCTTTCAACCTTCCCATGAAATATGGGACTGAAGTGTTGCTCAAATACATCTCTGTGAGTTATCTTCTTTTGATGATGATGATTTGAAAGCATACAGAATACACTTTCACAGAGCTTTTTCATTAACAGTCCTTGATACTAATACTGCAACTATAGTTGTCTGATTAAAATGCCATGTTTTAAAAGGATATACCTACGTTTTTGGGGGCAATTACCATTATTTTTTTATAACAGGTGCTAGAATATACACAATAGTTTTTGATTAAAGCAGTATAGATGCTGAAATAAAATCAGGCAGAGTACACACCAAAGCTAGAAAGCAAAAATTGTCACTGTGAGCAATAATTAGTGCATTACCTTTAAATGCCAACAAACTCATAGGACAAAGACATTTTTTCCAGCACACTGCCCCCCAAAAATGTTTAGGAGGATATGTAATCATATAAAAAATTGTATCTTTTTCTGTTATATAAGCTTTACAATTGTGTGAATTGAGAGTCACGTGCAACTTTAAATTAGAGAGCAAGGTCATTCATATGCGATGTGGTAAATATGAAAAGGTGATCTAATTCTCTGGTCAACAGTTTGGTGGGTGTTTCTTTTGTCATCAAGAATACCTCACTAATTCAAACACACCATTATTTTATAGATGTGAGTAGAGTTACAAGTAACCCAATTAAAAACTCAATGCATTTATCACCTAGCTCAGTAGGCAGTGGTGGGATAGTCTCCTTGCTGTCTCCTGTGAACAAATTAGAAGTGACAATTCAAACCATTTATAGTACTACCAACAGTGTTTGGGGGATTTATTTTTTTTTACGCACACTATATAAACATGATACATATACAAAGCTCTTATCTTCTGGCATTTAGAAACTAAGTCTCTCTCTCTTCCAACTGGTATCTACTTTGTATGCTACACAATTTCCCAAGAGGTAAGGAAGGAGTTGCCAGTGTCTCCAAGAGGAACAGATCCTTCTTTTTTTCCACTTTGGCATGAACTGGTCCAACAG
>NW_017729032.1:82431649-82442452 GCF_001723915.1 Gavialis gangeticus
AGTGTTTGGGGGGTTTATTTTTTTTTACGCACACTATATAAACATGATACATATACAAAGCTCTTATCTTCTGGCATTTAGAAACTAAGTCTCTCTCTCTTCCAACTGGTATCTACTTTGTATGCTACACAATTTCCCAAGAGGTAAGGAAGGAGTTGCCAGTGTCTCCAAGAGGAACAGATCCTTCTTTTTTTCCACTTTGGCATGAACTGGTCCAACAGAGGCACAAGTTGAAAAATGCTGATTTTTTTCAAGTGCATGGGGTGTGTGGGGGAGTGGGTGAGGGAAAAATGGCATTTCTCAGCACATAGTTATAATGTTTAAATTAGAGAGATCAGTTAGGATCAAGACCCTAAAAACAAAAGAGGTAGAAATCAGGGAATAAAATGAAGAATTTCTGAGCTGTTTCTCCCCTCCTTTCACACTATCTATTGTTTAGGTAGATTATTATTCTGAAGGTTTCTTCACCATCACCATCATTCATCAGCACCACCATTACATTTATAGTAGGGTAGCTCATAGAGAATGACCTAATTCGGTTGGGTAGTTTTTATATCAGCAGCCTGGTACATAGTGTATAGTGACCTACAGCAATCTCTGAGAGAGGATTTCTATAGAAGCTTTGATAGGGGTGTCTTTTTCTTTGGCAGTTCCTCGCAGTTGAAGATTATTGTCTTCCATGATTGTTTTATCTCTGGGTCTGAAGATGACAGATGAGGCCTATCTGGGATCAACTGATACTGTTGCAACTCAAGCACATGTTTCCATGTGGGGTAATTCTGGATTCTTGATTCAGTCTGCAACATGCTGTTTCTACTGCTCCTGCTTTTCCATATCTTGTTGTCTCAAGGTTTCAAAGTACTAAGAATCTTCCTTCATTTGGAGTGAATGACAGTCCTGGATGATAGTCTCCCATGTGCTGATGTTGATGTTGCATTTTTTCCAAGTTGGCCTTGAGGACATCCTTAAAATGCTTTCTCTTCCCTCCTCTTGAATATACACCTTGACTGAGCTGGGACAATAAAACATGTTTTGATAGGGCTGGGATACTCTTTGAATGGATGCAAAGTTGCAGGCACTACTATATTGGCAGAACAAGGGCACAGGATTGAATCCCTCCTCCTTAAGCTGTCTAGCATTATTACATGCTAGGATAGCTCTGCTGAACTCACAGCTCCTTACTCTTGTGCAAGCCATGAAATGTGATCTACAATCTAGCTTGAAAACTGAAAATCCTTCCTATGTCAAAGCTAGGAGCTACATGCCCCAATTTGCTATTTCTTTGAGAAATGCTATTGAACTATCACACACTGAAGACCATTCTAAATTTCAAATTCCTACACGTCATAAACTTCACTCACAGAATGAGACAGCTGCAAAGTTGCACTGGTGATACTTTTAAGGGTCTTTCCATTCACCCCTGGGAAATGATATAATTTCTTTTTTTTCCCAGATGCCAGAAGGAAATCATCCAAGTGTATAATGCTTTATGTTTATTATAATGTAACAGTTTGAGCTCTTTGAACTAATTCTAAAATATTTATTTCAATTAATGAAAGGGAAAGAGAGTGTAAACCTTCACCAGGTTCAAGGGGAATACCTTGAAAGTGAAAGGTTTTCTTGCTGTTCTGGAAACCAGATCATAGGTAACCTAGAGAATTAAAGACTCACTTTTCTTAATAGGAAAAGGGAGAGTTAAAAGCAGTATTTCAGCTACCAGCCTCAAACCTCAATTCTACTCCCTAACCTTATTTTCATGATATTTGGCAGTTATATAGCACTTTTCATCTTCAAAGTGCTTTACACATATGAACTAATTAAACCTTATATAGTGCCCATATAAGATTAGTAGAAAATGGTGTAAACTTTGGCAGCGGGTAGGAGAGTTTTGAGCATGACAATGAATTTTGCTGCCAAGATTTGTGGGTCCAGCTTGCTACAAACTACATTTAGTATGAATAATTAAGGCAAATACAGAACTGTGCAAAGTTCGGTCCTATATGTATAAACTGTGTGAGCTGACTCTATGGGCATTGATGTTTAGAGTGTTCCAATCTGCATAGGTCCATTTTTGATTGAATTACTGTGGAAGATGTAATTAGGATGTTGTCTGAGCCTATTAGAAATATGAACACATCAATATTATTCTCTCTCTCTCTCTCTCTCTTTCTCTCTCCCCCTTTCACACTCTCTCTCTCTTTCTTTTACCTTGGGGTACCACAAAGACAGTCTGTACACCAAATCTGCCTTGCTGGCCCTTGTCTCATTCTGCTTTCTATGAAGAAATCCTACCCACTGTATGTTTTGCATTACAATTTAAAATGGACTTGGTGCCCAGTTTAGTGTGTGTGTGTGTACGTGTGCAGGGTTGTGTCTATGTATGTGTGTGAATGTGTGTACACACATATATATCTGTCTGGTCTTCTCCAATACCAGTGGCCTGGCATAGAACTTGAATAAAAACTGCCCTGGTATATGTGTGCATTTTGCTATAAATCTGAACAATATTTCATTTAAGCTACATGCTTTTCCCTTTGATACACACAAATGTGCATATATGCATATGTAAATATGTACTTATGAACATACACATATGTACATTTGTATCACATTAACTCATAGCAATTTGTATTATGAACATTTCAGCATTAACAAGGAAAAAATGTTCCTTGCAATTTGTTAGGAATGTACTACGGACACATTTAGAAAGGACATTTTTTGAAGAAGTGGAATAAAGGGCTGTGTTTAAATACATGCTCATATTTCTGAAGCTCCTTTTCCTGTGTCAGAGCAGTGCTCAGCTCACTGAGATACTGTGACTCCACAGTCACACAAGTAACCTTGTCCACTTCTGCCATATCCATTGCACCTATTGAACCATGCCCTGAGCACTATTATCCCTTCTCTTCTCCTCAGAATGCTGTTACCTATACACACAATATAGATGTCATTAGTTCTTTTCTGGTTTATGTATAATGCAAGAAGCATGATTTATTTTGACAACGTTATCATTGGGAGAGAGATTGGAGAGAGCAGATAAATTTTCAGTCACAAAATGCTCTTGTTTAGATTTGCAAAAGAAGCAGTTATGGTCCACGCTAATACCCTAACACTGTGAACTATAAATTTACCTGAAGATCAGCTTAGGCCATATTTCCTTTTGTTTTTTTTAACCCTTATGTCCAGATCTGCATTCCTGGATGTCATTGGTATTTATGAGTTTTTTAGAGGGGAAAGTGCATGATGAGTTCCCACCTCTTTCCATCTATCCGTACATAAGAATACCTTCAGCAAGTCTCAACTACCTTTAAGTCTAACACTCAGCAGAATCAGTACACAATAGAACACTGCACAAGACTTATTCTGAGCATAGATATAATATTAAGCAATCTTTGTTACTTGTTCCATTCTCCTAGACCCATTCCCAGGTTCAGAGGAACAAATCTTCCTTGCCATAATCACTCATAAGCAAAACAAGCCTTTCAATGAAAAATTGACCCCCACTTTTTAACAATATTTCCTTCTATATAGAAATATTCAAAATCCAATATTTGTATGTTTTAAATGCAAAAAATAGCTTTCTGACAAAATAAAGGGTGGCACGAGAGAGAAGCATGTGGGCAAAACACAATATCATTCAAATTTCTAGCAAGACTCACACAAAAGCTGTTTTGATATGGTTCTAGGCCAAGCTACTGGGTTTGCATAGAACCATAAGAGATGTCTCTAGGTTCTGTAGACAGTGAACTCTCGAGATACATATTAAATTAAAGTGGAATTTAGAGAGTAAAACAAAGAACACTTTTTTTTCAATCAGTCACAAAACTGATGAAAATTTCAATCCAAATGAAGAAGGAATCTGAATAGAGGAGAGTAGAAAGGTGTTGGATGTAGCAGCAGAGTTTTATAAAGAGCTGTACAACTTTACAGCTATATTCAGCTTATTGAATGAAGAGAAGTGGATGGAAGAAAAATGAAGGTGTTCCTTGAGGGGATAAAGGAAGGAATAGAGGATGGGAAGAAACAAAAATTGGAGAAGTTAAGAATAAGAGAGGTGAAGGACTGCTTAAAAGCTTGCAAGAGAAGGAAGGTGCAGGGAAGAGATGGACTTCTGGTGTAATTCTATGAAAAATTTTGGCAACGGCTGTGGACAGATATAACAGAGACCTATAGGGAAATAATGAAGAATGGGGGGATATGGAAGATTTTCACAGAAGGTGTGGTAATTTTAATATTCAAGAAGGGAAAGGAAGACAGGTTAGGCAACTGAAGGTCAATAACCATTTTAAATGTAGACTACAAATTGATGGCAAAAGTACTGGCTAAAAGAATGCATGACTTTTCAGTAAGGCTGTGTGAAATTTTACCTGCCATTTGTTTTGAAGCTGTTTCAATGCGTTACGAGCTCAAAACAGCAAAATCAAAATGAAACAAAAGCCATTGGAACAGCTTTGAAATGAAACAAGGGAACTCAAAACATTTCAAAAGTTTCAAAATGTTTTAAGTTCTGAAGCCAGGCTTAATTGCTTTAGCACCAGTCCCAGCCAGCAGCCCCTGCCTCCTGTCATCTGGCACGCAGAGCGAGGGCTCCTCGCACCCTCAGAAGAGTTGCGGGGGCTGTGCCGAAGTCCTCCCAAGGGGTTCAGGCCCCCGATCTGCCTGCCAGATGACAGACCAGCACTGGGAAGAGACCAGCTGATCTGCCTCGCCTCCTACCAGAGCTGGCCAGGTGAAAAGGAATGAAGTAAGAACAAGGTTTTTGTTGTAGGTGAAGGTTGTCAAATTTTGTGTTAATGTAGTTTTTTGTAGTTGTTTTGTAACAACAACAACAACAAAGGTTCCCATCAGTATGTTTGTCAATGTGTGCCATGTATTTTATAGTCATGCTCAGTGTTGGCTGCATTTAATCAACTTCATAGCTGGTTTCCATTGATGACTGCACGCTGCTTTTGGCATCAATTAAATGATAGACAATGTATTTAGTGAGATTTTGATGTATGCAGTTATAAGAAAAGGGGCTTTTTTCCCCATTCCTCATTTTGTATTTGAGTAAATGTGGTATGTCATTCTATATGTTCATCGCTTTGTTTTAAAGTACTCCTTTTTATTTTCTCACAAAATCCTGTCCCTTCCAAATGTTATTTCCTTTGCATCTGTTGGCTGAAAAAACAACAAACAAACAAAAAACAAAGAAACCCACACTGGGCTACTAATTTAATAGACAGATGTCCATCAGTTTAAACAACAGATGAGCTAGAATTCCAAACTCTTAATTTAATGGAGGGTATAATTAAGATAATGTGAGAGTTTCTAGATGCTTCTGTAAATCCCTTGTCCTCTGGATACAAATCTAATGGTTTGCTTGTGACATGAAGTATGATATTTCTAATGTTTATACCAAATTAATTCACTAGAGAAAGGTGAGTGACAGTATGCTGCCAACAGTCATGACTTCCTACTTTGGGCTGACATTTAACATGTTGTTTTCCTTCATAATAAAGAGAAAACTTTTTTCCTCCATTTCCTCCTGGGAAACTTAATTGTCTGTTTATGCCTGTACTCAGAGAACTCAAGGGTTCGCTGAATTAATAACAAATTATTATTAAATATGCATAGGTCCATTTGATCAACTAACCAAAGCTTATTTCTAGGAAACTCTACTTGCTCTCCTCCTCTTAATAGCCTTTTGCCCTATTAAATGTCTGTTATTCAAGAGGAGCCATCTGCTTTACTGCTTGGAATGTCAGGGTATAATTTCACTATCAGTAAGTAAAAGTCCCTCAGTCAGGAGCTGAATTGGAAGGAAGCTTGATGAAGCAGGGCTATAGAAAACCCAGAAGAATCAGGGACTGAAGGACCAGGGTCTCAAAGTTGGAAGAAATAAGGTCTCCCACCCTACTATAGAACCCATGCCTGGGCTGGATTCTGGGAGGATTCTGAGAGACCAGACAAGACCACAGTAGTTGCAAGCAAATACCCCCATAGTGGGCACTCTGTGACAGCAGATGAAGGCTCTCAACAAAAGAAACAGTTGTCCATCAACAAAGTTTCTAGAGTACAGATAAACCAACACAGGTTACAAAAATTTTCTAGCACCTTAAACACCCTCTTATAGAAAGCTATGAAAATTTACCAACCGGCCTTGGATAATAAAGTTTTCATTGAAGTAGGAATGGTGAGAAGAGGAAAATGAGTAATGTGAAATGTAGTAAGCATTGGAGATGGGGCAAAAGCTTCAGGGGGAGAAAGGTGTGTCCTAACAGTAATTGGGGCAAGGGCCATCAGTACTTCTTGAAAACCTGTAGGGGAAACAAAATGAAATTCCCTAAGGATTAAGCAATAGTATAAGCCATCAAACAATAGTGTTTTAAAAAATAAAGTTTTCTTTGAACTGGCCAATTGTCCAGACAACCTACATCCATCTTAGGAAGAACGCAGTGACCTTGTAAAAAATCATTTTGTGCTTTATCACAAATATCTTGAATTTTTCTTCTCTGAAACCTCACTATTGTACGTATCAACTGCCAATCACTATATTTTTCTTCTTGCCTCAGACAAATATATTATTGATTACATTATCTTTCTTCATTTAGTAGATTTTCATTGTTTACCCTTTCACATTATACTTTCATTAAATTCGTAGCTCTGCAGTTCAAAGCCCGCCTGGATACCAAATCTTTTGTACTGTATTAGGGCTCTTACTTTGCAAAGCTTATATGGACACACATCATGAAGCTAGTATTCACATGATTAGAAGAACAAAGATAGTTTGATCTCTGCCTTCAGGAAGAAATGTACACTAAGTCAAGTCATTCGGCTGTTTCCCAATTCATTATACCATGATGTTTAAACTATTTGAAATGACTGTTTTTTATTTTTTCAAGAATTGCAGATTCAATGTCCCTTTACTAATGCCTGTGCTTTGATATAAAGTGTTCTGCTGTCTGTGGCTACCGAGAATGTATAAACGCATGTTCCTTTTACTTTATGATCTACTATGATTGGAAATAATAGACACCAGGCTCTGAAGTACTGAGCACCTCCTGTGAGATGCTCAAAACCATTTAATTCCCACAGAGCTCAAAAGGAGTTCAGGGTGCTCCGTGCCCTAATAAAGCAAGCCCACATTCAGCTTTTTAAATATTTATTATTTAGCTATTTTGTTTTTAGGGAACTCAATTAGAAAGTAAAAAGGAAAAGTAGATTATTGCATTATATCAATGTAATGGCTAACAATGCAGCATGAAAAAGGGTACACTGCAGGAGGTATTGATCCTATAAAGTAGAGAGCATAAACAATAGTAAAAAAGTTCCATCAGTGATTTATCTTTCATTCCTTAACACCTGCATTCCTTAACACATACCTATAGGTCTATAAATAATTTTCAGAAGTACTTCAGGTGATTAAAAATAATGTCATCATCATGCAACAAATTCACGACGTGCTGATGTGCAAACAAAACACAACAGTTTGTGAATAGCAAAGTCATGCTTGCCTCCTAGAGATGTACTTTTCAAGTAAACTTTATTGTCTATAGGAGTACAACTTTTGAATGTGAGTGATGGTTTGCTCCTTTTTTTTTGCATACGCCATCACAAGGGAGTTTGGTAGAACTCCGCCTATGGACAGTCCTACTAATCCTACGTATGCTTACTGTCTTAAGGTGCCAGACAACTTTCACTTCTGTAGCCAGGTCATGGTACCCTCTTAACTTCTCTCTAGTAGTGTACTGCAGATTACCATCCAGAGGCTGTACTAGCCTTTTTGTGTACAAACATGATTTCTGGTCTGTTATTTAGAATGGTATAATCCATACTGGCTGATTGGTATATCCAACTACATTTGTGTTTTATCATCTGACATCAGTAGAAAGCAGAAGTCTATATTTCCACCAGGAAGTGATGGCACTGATCAACTTTTTGTGATGAGCTAATTGCTGATACACAGTAAGCCTTTAGTTGGGAGAGCAGGCAGCCTTGGGATGCCCTGGGAGCAGACAGTCCTAGGCAGTTGCTCCACAGTGGAGCTCCCATGCTGAGGCACACAGAGACATGGGAATACCAGTCCAGGGCTGTCTGCTCCCCCATGTCAAGGCACACCTACTCCGCACATCTGCTCTGCGGCTGGCTGGGGCTGTGTGCCTCAATGTAGGGGCTCTACAACATGCAGAGATGGGGGAGCAGGCAGCCTTCTATCTGCTTCCCCATCTCTGCACTTATCCTGGTGCAAGCTACTTCCATGTACTTTGCTCTGATATTCTATTGTGTGGTTTTTTGGGTTTTTTTTGCTATAGGGAATCCTGGTAGCAATTTTTGCCCTTGCTTTGCAAATTAGCTGCACAGTTTAAGATCCAATGTGTGTGGTTTATGGCACCACAAACTGCACATACCTGCACATCTGGATGTGCCTATGAGGTTCAATAAGGAGAAGTGCAAAGTACTTCACTTAGGATGGAACACCTGGGCAGGCTGGGAATTGACTGGCTTAGCAGCAGCTCTGCAGAAAAAGACTTGAGGGTTCCAGTGGACAATAAGCTGAATATGAGCGAGCAGTGTGCCCTTGTTGCCAAGAAGACTAACAGCATACTGGGCTGCATTAGTAGAACTGTTGCCAGCAAATCAAGGGAAGTAATTATTCCCCTCTGTCTGGCACTGGTGAAAGCACATCTGGAGTACTGTATCCAGTTTTGGACACTCCACTGCAGAAAAGAGGGGACATGATTAGGGGGCCATGGCTCCTCACTTCTGAGGAGAGGCTGAGAGAACTGGGCCTATTTAACCTGGAAAAGAGAAGACTGAGGGGGGTTTAAATAACAGGCTTAAAATACTTGAAAGGAGGTTCCAAAGAGAATGGAGATAGACTCCTCTCAGTGAGCACATTTACACATGCAATTATTATGACTAAATAAGCTCTAGTGCACTTTAAGCCAGAGTAAACTAATTCTGATGTCACCATCTACACATGAGATGGCACTAATTTACTCCACCATCAGATAGTAGCTGTGTCTGATGGGACTATCCAACAGTGCTGTAAATTAGTCTACACCAGCCCAATTGCCATACACATGTAGATGGTGATGTTTTACTGAGCAGTTAATTAGTCTACAGTGCAGTAAAGTGCACGTGAAGATATGCCCTGTGGTGGCAGAAGACAGAACAATAAGCAATGGTCTCAAGTTGCAGCAAGAGAAGTTGGGGGCTCTACAGCACACAGAGATGAAACAGCACAGCAGGGGGACTCCACAGCACATAATGAAACTTAGGAATCAGACTGTTACTTATATCTAAAAATCTCATCACGTATCTAAATCCCGTACATACCTCCATGTTGGATTTGAGCATCTCTACTAAGGCTTGTGTAAACACTCAGACTCAACCTGGAGTAACCACTTGCATGTGTCATTCTGACGTGAGATTTTTTTATGATTCAAATGTTATATTGGAAGGGGTCAAATTTGCAAACATGGTCCCAAAAGAATGCCCAGTTCTTAGGTGGACAAAACCCATTACTAACTCACATATGCATCACTCAATTCAGCTCAAAAGGAATAATGACATTTCTATCTCTTGCCCAGTAGCTTCAGGATAGTTACACATGACCAGGGATATTGTTTTTAAATCCTCATTGTCTAAAAGGAATGCTAATTCAGATCTCTTGCTTCCTAGTTAGGGTGCCCTAATCACCAGAAAATAGAATAAGCAGCAGGAGATTCTTGTCTATTGTCCTCGGGCATCCATGAGAGGTTCAAGAGGAAGAATGAGAAAAAAGTAAGCTTGTCTGCATAGTCTGGTGTTTAAAGCACTCTCCTGGAAGGGGAAATTCTGCATTCCAGTCCCTATTTCTGTGCTTCCGTTATTTACCCAATGACCCCAAGAAACTCTGAGCTGCTTGATCCCCCATCTCTACATGCCACTCCCTGGCTGGCTGAGGCACAGGTTGCCTCAGCATAGTGGCTACCTTTTAACTAGCTCCATGATGAGGGTAACCTGTGCCCCAGCCATCCCTGCCTCCTCTGCCCCACGATAATTCATGGAACCCCCTGGAAGCCAGGAGGAGCTGGGCATAGCCCACAACAAAAGGTATGTGCAGGGGTATGTAATGCATCAAAAAAACTGAGCCACTATTTTTTGTGCCACTACAAGCACCTGGACACAACCCATGAGATTTATTTTGGTCCAGACCTCCAATTTGTTAATTTGGCCATTTCATGGTAACCAGTGGATATCACATACAAGCAGAAGACTAGGGGTTTTGTTATATTTTGAAGTTTTAGCTGTTCACATGTTCATTGGTGTTAGTACTAACTCAAGTTTGGAGCAGTAACATCTTAAAGCTAACAACCTTCTATGACCACACCCACCCGCATAGCCGTGACTTGCTGCTAGGGAGCTGATGAGCAGGGCCCTGACTAGGCAATATAGCTGTGAGGAACCACTCCAGGGCTGGTGAGCAAGCATAGGCTTCTATCCTTGCTTTAGGTGGGAGTGTGTGACAGATGGTTTAGGTGGGTAGGAGCATGAAGCTGGGAGGTAGAGAGTTAATAGGATGGAGGGGAGACAGTATGTATTTCTGATTGTGCCTGAACCACCTCATTGATTGTTTGTTTGTTTTTGTATTTGAAAGAATTCTAGGACAGATTTACAAAGGCACATAGCAGCCTAAAAATAAAAATAGGTACATACAAAATACACAAATATGTTAGGTATCCAGCTCCCATCAGAAGTTCCATTAGTGGCTGCCTGTCTGTACAGGCACCTAAATATCTTCGTACTTCTGGTCCTCTGACACTTTACTTTGACTGT
>NW_017729032.1:82447452-82451721 GCF_001723915.1 Gavialis gangeticus
TGGGAGTGGAAGAAGGGTGGTAAAAAGAAGGAAGTCAGCCACTGAAGGATAAAATAAAAATAATTTTAAAATGAAAATAAAATAAAATAAAGAGGAAGTAAATTAAGAAGGTCTCATGCTTTAACAAATTGGGATTTGGGATTGGGGGTATAGAAGAAGGAGCTACTTTGCTGGGAAGGAAGCCCTAGTTTAGGGGGACTTGATCTGGCTCCATACTGTGTTCTTCCCAACTTCTCTAGATTCCACTTCTGTGCCCTGCAACATAGCTAGCTGCTGCTCTGCAGACTATTTTGCATGGGGTTGCACCACTAAGGGTAGGAAGGTCACACCCCGCAGGTTGGGAAGGGAAGTTGGTTTGGTAACAGAAGCCTCCTCCACCTGGGAAGTAATGTTTTGGGGTGGAAATTTTGTCCACACAGAATAGGAGGGTTGGGGCTAAGAACACTGCATCCTGGGAACCTGGAGGACTGCAACTTGGGCAGCATAATGTGAGTGGCCACACATTAATGGAACACAAGCTTGGTAACACAGATCAGAGATAAACCTGCCGTTGAGTGGCATAATTTTAAGCCACCTAAAGGGTGCTTCTACATGTCACCCTATGGCCTGTACATTGCTGTAGCAGTGCACTCCCTGGGTAAGGCATGCCACAATGGCAATGTAGTGGCAAAATTTAACTGTATACCATGCATACTATACAATAACTGTCCATACGGTGCCATGCTTTAGTATTTCCAAAAGGAAGTACTAAAGCATGGTGCCATAGCAACATCGCCATAAGGTGATGTGTAGATGAGCCCAAGGAGTGCTTAAAACTAGTTTCAGGTGTTAATGTATGAACTATCCAAGGGTTAAGAGAGGTAGGCCAAGAAAAGTTCACTGACTATTTGGGATGGGCTTTTAGTTTTCTACTGTAGCTGTAAATAAGAAAGGAAAATCCATTTCAAGACAGAAAACAGACAATACTTTAGAGGAAAAGCCAGTGGGGTAATGGCAACCATTATAGCTCTGGCCTAGGGATCTGCACATCAGACTAGTTGGTACTACCATTTTGTTTTTTCTTTTATTTCATTATAACAAGAGGAAAATAAGAAGAGAAAAATAGAGCTTGTATGTATTAAGTTAAGCCACTGTGGTCACATCTTCATGAGACACTGATTGCACTGTTGTTACTGCACAGTCATTTAGTACTTGTATACACAAGTATACACTGTCATTTTGTACTTCTGCATATAAGTACTAAATGACTGCACAGTAACTGGAGTTAATACAAAGTAGCATCACCAAATGGCTTTTAGGTGACACTGACTGTGTAGTAGCTTGTTACTACTGTGCAGTAGCATCACATCATGCTTTGCACTGGATGATGCTCCTGTGCAGTAGTAATGAGCTACTGTTCAGAAAGTATCTCATGTAGACATGGCCAGTTAGTGGAAATTCTAGTCTTTTCTTCTGACAGAGGTGTAATAACATAGCTGGATTCCTTGGGTATCTGCCGTACTCAGAAGCAGCAGCAACTTCGGGTTGCTACCACTACCTCTGATGAAATTGTGGGGCAGCCCTTTCCCCCCAACCATTCCCAAATGTTGGTGCATGGAGTCCTGCCCTGAAAGCCTCAGCCTAGTTGCCACTGTCCTCTGTATTTATTTTCAGTTATCAATTTGAATCTATTTTTAAACCTATGTCAATCCTGGAATAGTGATGGGTAGAAAGTAAAGCTTAGGGGTTGTGGGTGTTCTTTTTTTTGTCCAGCTCTTTTAGTTATCTGTTACAATGTATTTCATACCATATCATACCATATCATTTTGAAACCATGACTGAGTGTTGGAAAGGCAACCTACCCAGGTGCAATATATTTTTTATGTAAATCAAAGTCTACCTTTGTTATAGCTTAGATGATGGAAATTATGACCCATGGTCCCTTCTGCAGTGATTAATTGAACAAGGCTCACCTTAGAGCCAGTGCAAACCTCCAATTGACTTCAGCAAAAAAAAAAAAAAAGACTGTGCTCACAGACCTAAGTTATCTAACTAATTAATATAAGATTTGTTCAGATAAAGTGGTTTCCTAAGCAACTGTGCACATGTATCATCTTATTTTTCTTACAAGGTTGTGAAGGAAACTTGTGCAAATGCATCTTCATTTGTACTGGGGTATAAGCTATAGCCATGTTGGTCTAAGACAAAGTTCCTTGGGTAAATCTGATATCTTTTATTAGACCAACTCAAATATTGGTCTAATAAAAAATATCAGATTTACCCAAGGAACCTTGTCTTCATTTGTACTGTACACTCACTAGTGCTGACCATGTCTTTAAATTTTCCAACCTATAATTTTTTGGTAGTTAGAAGTAATAGCCACCTTTTGGTTTTTCATTATATGTTGAAGTTTCTAGTCTTGGTAGCTGTCTACATAATTGCATTACATGAAATGGTACAAAAATGTAATCTTACTAATATTAATAAAATATGTATGGAGCTTTTAATGAGCTTGTACTTAAATTGGTCATACACTTAAAAAGCACAAAGCTATAAATATTTTATTTTTAAGAGTTTTTAAATATCTCACCAGATGTATTACTGTAAATGCATTACTGGCTTTTTTTAAAATCTTGAAAGTGTTATAAGTGCAAGAACTGTGACCTAAATTTTATCTAGTTGCTAAGAGAATCCGGTTTTAGCCTCCACTTTTTTAAAGCTATTACAGGTAGGCACAATAAAGGATTCTGTGGAGATACACGGTCCTCATACTCTTTTATGGGGCCTAGCAAACCTCTCGAGAGGGATCTTATTTCAACGAGGCAGTATGTCACTATCCATTTTCTCAATGGCAAGTTTTGACTCATGGCAGGCTCTGTTTGCAATATTATTTGTTCCTGACTGGATTTGACATAGGTATCTTGGCAGGATTCAGGCCCTGAGCGGACAAATACCTTCCTGCATGACTGCATCTAAACACACATTCTCTGTGTCCAAACACCAAAGCTATGGAGCAGACCTGGTGCAGAGTACTGTCTAACTGTTTCTACTCATGCTGCTAAATGTGTAGCAGGGCTGTGCAAAGGTTTGGTAAATGATTAAATTTGGAGCAGATACGGCCCAAGTCAGTGGCTGAATCTCCAGATCTGAATCAAGTCAGGAGACCAATTAAAAGGTCCAAATTGAATCAAAAGCCTCCAAATTGATTCAGAGAGATCTGGTGCCGATTTGGAGATTCGGTCATAGACTAAACAAGCAGCAGTCCTTGACAACACTGGACAGAGCTACATCCAGCTGGTAAGTCTGTTGTGTGGAGAGGCATGGGAGAAAAGATCAATTCCCCCACAGTGAGGGAGGGATTGGGGCTGGGACAAGCTGGCAAGCCAGGGGGTGGGGGCACAGGACTCGGGGAGGGAGGTTCCCACCACTGTGTGCTGCTGCATGCCACCAGTCCAGGAGGTCATGGGAGTGGCCACGTACCCCTGGATCTGCATGGGGCAGGCTGGGCCAGGCTGTGATCCTGGAGGCTACCCCCAGCTGCCTGCCACCGGGCTGCACTCCATGGGGTGGGTGGAGCCAGGGCTGTGCTCCAGGTGGCTAGCACCAGCCGCAGCCCTGGCTCTGTCCATCCCGCAGAATGTAGTGGAGTGGAGGCAATGGGGAGGTTGCATCCACTGTCAAATTCCACATAAACCCTGCCACCAGCCCCTCCAATCCAAGTTCACGTACCCGCCCCCATGCCTTGCTGCTGCTCGCCTCGCCAGGGCATGGCAGAGTGAAACCTTGGCTTGTCCAGGAGGCACAGGGAGGCTGGAGTGGTTTCCACTGCTGCACACTGCTTGCCTGAGACAGTGCAGTGGCACCATCCTGCGCCTCCCTGCCCCAGCTGGACGAGCATCGGGAGGTCATAGCCCCCACTCCCAACACCTTCCACCACCATCCAGAGTTCAGCCTGCCCCATACAGATCCAGGGGCACATGCCCATTCCCATGCCCTCCTGGATCAGCAGTGCACAGTAGCACGCAGTAGCAGGAGCCCCTCTCCCCAAGTCCCACACCCCCACACCCTGGCTGGCAGCTTGTCCCAGCCCCAATCCCTCCCTCATTGTGGGGGCATTGATTTGCCCCCCTATACTCTTTTCTCCCCCTCTCCACCCACCACAACAGACTTACCAGCTGGAGGCAGTTGTGTCCAGCCTGGTCAAGGACTGTTGCCTGTTTAGTCTATGGCCAAATTTCCGAATTGGTGCTGAATCTTCCAATCTGATTCAGCTGAATTGACTCAGGACAA
>NW_017729032.1:82456721-82457367 GCF_001723915.1 Gavialis gangeticus
GTTGTGTCCAGCCTGGTCAAGGACTGTTGCCTGTTTAGTCTATGGCCAAATTTCCGAATTGGTGCTGAATCTTCCAATCTGATTCAGCTGAATTGACTCAGGACAATGACTTGAATCACCGAGTCGAGTCACTGTCCCTCCAAATTGGCTGAATCCGAATCAAATACTTGCCGCTTTGCACAGGCCTAATGCATAGGCATTGGTATAGAAGGACAGCAAGAAAAAGGCAGCCCAACTTTGTGGCCCAGAGAGGTAGAAATAGCCTTGGGAGTGAGAGACCCTTGGGGTCTAATCACTGCCACCAAGACTGTTCATGTACTTCATACTTCCATGAGACCTGAAATTTGAATGCTAAAAGCATCACTTACTGATTGTAATCTGCAGTAATGATCTTATAAGTATTGCATTATTATGGGTGACACTTAATAGCAAAGGGCAGGATAACCAGATGGATTAATTGAGTTTCAAGTGAGAGGCCATTCTGGTCTTTAGTGCACAGGACAATTTTAAAACAACTGGATTATTCTGTGTGTCTGTAGTATATTCACTCCACAATGCCCATACCCTTTTGTATGAGAGATACTATAGGCCAGTTTGTCTCACCTTGATCTTGGGTAAGCTTTTTGAGAGAATTATCCTGGCACAT
>NW_017729032.1:82458590-82462231 GCF_001723915.1 Gavialis gangeticus
CTGCTCAGGTCCCTTCCGACCCTACCAAATATGAAACTATATCATATTTGAGGTTTGCTACCACCAGTCTTTAATTACCTCTCTGCAAATGCAAATATATATTTCTTTCTCTAAAATACTTCTAGTAATGGCTTTTCCTCCATGAAAAATTACTGCAATAATAACTCTTATCCTGTGGCCCAAATGATAAAAAAAAAAATGGTTTAAAAATTTTTCAGGGTAAGATGATCCTAAAATTGTGGTTGCCCTTATTCTGAGCATGTGCCTTAACTGCTAGGCCACTAAGTAATTAGAAGTAGGCACCAAATCATACTTCAAACAGTTTGAAAGTCACTATGTTATGTTTTATGTCAAGTACAATTTTGGAAGTCTTTCACAAAATATAGACATTGCCAAAGCAAAGATAAATCATTACAGAGCATAATTAGAGTTAGACAATTTGGTGGCTATATTGTACTATATCCAAGAATGTGTAATAGGACAAATTTAGCCATGTAGGAAGAAAAAAAGACATGAAAGGAATGTAGATCTCTTAACAAGTATCAGGCTGTCACATAGAACAAAGCGGAAGGTCTTTTCATGAGTTACAAGCCTAAAACTGTATAAACATCACACTTAGGCGTCTTATTGTTGAAGAATACGAGTCTACATTTTATGAGAGAATAAGAGGGAAAGTTTAATTGTAAACATTGTGAGTATTTTTATGGGGTTTTAAAATTTTGTTCAATAAACTCTTTTATGCTGAAAAAAATGTGAAGACTTTTAGTTCCAGATATAATCATCAATAGTCAGGAAATGCATACATTGAGGTTTTCATACTTAAATTAACTTGCATTTAATGTACGCACATTTTGGGGGGGGGGGTAAATTTTAATTGAGTTATAATCTAACAATGTATTGTCAGGAATGGCCTAACACTTTATTATTTGGTAAGGATGATATAAAACTGTGGGGTCTGCAATGATGCTTTCCAGTAAAGTATAAAATCATTTCTTTAAAGCAAAATGAGGCCTTATAGCATGTACACATGATTCTATGATTCTCATCATAGTTCCTTTTTATTGGCCCCAGTAAGAAAAACAGAAGATGAATTTTTAAATATTTTTTATCTGAGCTTTATAGAAAAAATACCAGCTATTGTCAATGTATAAATATTTTTTTTGATTGAGCAAGATTCACATTAAACTCTAGTACAAAAATCAGAAAGCCTATAAAGAGCTAAATGACCACTATAATACTTATTATTTGTACACAATAATGTGTAAAGGTCCCAAATGAAACTACAGCTGCCTTGCATTATGCATTTTATGAAGATCTAGTACAAAATGTAGTCTAGTACATGCCTTAAAGAGTTAACAGTCTGAAAGGAAACAGATAGACCCACAATACTAGAAATGAAACGTTATGTTTCCCATTTTTCAAGGGGGGTGGGATCTGAGGCACAAAAAGAAATGATTGTCTGAAGTTACATAGGAAGACATCAGGAAAGCCAAGGAATGAGACCAGATACAATCCTAATGAAATAGTATAATTGCAAACTTAGTATTTTATTTTTCATTACATACATGAAGTGGGAAAGTACATTGACTTGCCAAGCTGTTTGTATGCAGAGAAAATGAGACAATAATTGTATGAACGAATAAACATGCTAATCCATCACTTTATTATTTGAATAGAATTATTATGAACACAATAACAATTTCGAAGGTGTCAAAATGAAGAGGGAATTCAAGCACAAGTTATATGCACAGACTATTCTTCTTGAACTACACAACTGGTGCATATATATTATGGCAAGTCTGTACTGGTAGAACTGGATACAGAGAAAATATGAGCTTACAAACAGCCTTGGCAAACTAACTATAAAACTGTTAATAAGATACTGTTTTGAATTGGCCTGATTTTTTAAATCCCTGCCCCAGAATAGTAGCACTTACTCATGGAAGAAAGTTTGTTTGGGTTAATGGGATTACTTACATGAGTTTAACAGCTGTATTTTGGAACTCATGAAAGTAAAAATGTTCTTACCATCAGGCAGCTGATGAGATATTTGTCTGGAACTGCAATGATAGCTAATGGCCAGATCCATTAACCATGCGGCATGTTCTCCTACAGTTATCCTAGGCTCTATTTTTTTTTCAAATTTAAAAGGTGGTAGTCAAAAATTAAATTAGATTTTGGCTCCCTGCCATCTGTTCAAGCAGCTGCAGGAACATAAGCTTCACTCATAGCACATGAAGAGTCAGACAAAGAAGAGAAAAAAAACAGAGAAAAAGATGTAATAGTAGATAAGAGTCACTAATAGTGACTCTTATCTACTTATTAGTGAATAGAGAGAATTTCAAAAAGTTCAGAGGTTTGGTTCAGATAAGTAAGAAAAAGTGGAGATGCTTATCAGAGCTATCCAGACCACTTGAAGCTGGAAAATTAGTCTGCAAATGTCACAAAACAAGCCCCCTCTTGAGATTTCCAACAATGCCCTCCAATTTGGGGGGCCAGAAACAGCATAAGAAGGGTTTTTTTCCTAGTATTTCTGTGTTTTAGATTATGGTCCCAGCTGAGACAAGGAAGTACAGAGAAAGAAAACTGAACCACATTTTTTATGAAACAGACTGTAATTTCAAAAAAATAATAGATGATATAAACAACTAGTCTTTTCTGTCTCCATTGCCTCTTCCTCTTATTCCATCCACTCTTGATACTTTGTGGATTCTACAATGTTGTGTTCACCATTTCTTGTGGACAGCTTTTCAACAGACCAAGAGCTGAACTATCAGGAAACTTTGCCTAATATTCACCTTACATTTATTCTATAAATTAATCTTGTTTCTCATATCCTTTTTTTTATGACGTTTCCTTTCCATCCTTTCCACTCTTAAAGTCTGAGCTATTTGAAGGCAAGGAGAACAGATTAAAGACAAGATGCACCTGGAAGCCCCTTTTCTGACTTGTATGTAAGATCATAGGAAAGTAGGGCTGGAAGAGACCTCATGAGGTTATTTAGTCCAACACTCTGCTTCAGGCAAGAGCATCCCTGATAATTAACATCAGCTCTTATACATTTATAAAAAATTCATCCCAAAAGATTTTTTGCATAGTTTATACAAAATCTACCAGCATCTGTGAATATTTCTGGGCTTTGGATTTCTCAAAAGAAATACCTCAACATCATTTGGTAATAAAGTGAGCATTTGAAATCTTCCTTCCCACTTGATAGTTCTTTTACCAACAATATTAGGTTGGGTGATTAAACCAATCTTCCTTGTTCCCTTACTCAAACTTCACTGAAACCAATAAAAGACTTCCTTGACTTTGCATCAGAGATGGGATTAGGAAAGCATGCAGTTCTATATATCATTTCTTGGAGAATCCAGCTTAATTTCAGATTAATTCTCCAGAACAATAATTACGGAACAACACTTCATTTTAGTTCTTTAAAGAGTGCCCCAAAATATAGTGATATTTGTATGCTGGGGCAAGAGTAATCAATAAAGAAGTGGGGCTATCCTGACAAGCTAGGTTGTATCTAGCATGTTAATCAGTACGGAAAGTTTTTTAAACACAGTATTTCTGGGATTTGGTCAGGGGGAGGAGATGGGGGGGTTGTTTGTTTTGTTTTTGCTGGGTTTTTTTTTTTTTAA
>NW_017729032.1:82462360-82464229 GCF_001723915.1 Gavialis gangeticus
GGAGATGGGGGGGTTGTTTGTTTTGTTTTTGCTGGGTTTTTTTTTTTTTAAATGTAGATGATTAATACTAGCTATCTTTAAAAAATAATCTGACTAGGCTCAGAGTAATAGCATGGTCTAAAATAGATGTAACAGCAGTGTTGGCTGCGAAAAATGTTTTCTCCAAATCTGTTCTGCTTCTGTTAAGAAAAGTTTCTAAATGTCTGAAAGTACTAAATATATTGAGCCAACTGAAATGGTATGCCAACAATGTAGGCATACAAAATTCACAGCAGTATATGTTCTTTCATTATGTACTTCCTGTCCTCAAGTACATTCTTTTTTTTAGCCCAATCAGCACATCAAACAATTTCACAATACATTTCAAGTTTTAGATTATTATAACCATGTTAATATTTGCTGTTGCCTATACGGCTCCAACAAGATTTTTTTTTAATTGCAACAGTCACATTCACTGCATATAAGTGATATGATATCACTGTTTGATGGGAATCTTTAACAAGCCAAATTATTCTCCATCCCTGAAGCATAATAAAGGAGAACAGTGACTTTTCTCAGATTGTTCTCTATATCCCATAGGTTGTAAAAATCAAAACTTCTATGCATTTGTGTTACCATACTGCTAATAATATGATGGGCAAAATCTGAAGGATGAGGGTTGCAGCCTTCTTCCAGCCTCAGTAGCACAGTGAATCCAGAATCTGGCTATCTGACCAAAGCTGATTTTTCCTGCCATACAGGATACCATGGTGGAGTGAAGTGCGTGAAGGTAGAAGTTTAATTTTGCTGATTTCACTAATTTTGATTAAGTGTTTCAGGGGAGTGGAGAGTAAACTAGCTACTCTAATCATCCAGAGATGCAGGGTCCATTATAGACCCTAGGAGAGGCACAAATTAGAGCAGCAGACCATCTTGCTTAGGCAGCACAAAGATGACATCAAGGTCAGCAAATCGTTGCTTATTTCCTGACTATCCATCTTCACTCTATCCTGGGCTAAACTGATAGCTTAGCTGAAGGAGAAACATGGTCCTTAACGTGTGCGGTTAAGATGAGGATAAAAAAGGTTGTCGAAAAGGTTTCCCAAGTTCTGAAAATAGGCCAAAATGCTCACAGCAATAGGCATTTTGACACAGGCATCAAGAATATGGAAAACTATTGCAAATTGCTAGACATGAACTCTTGTATAATATAGTATTTTAGTATTTCAGGGTATACTTTTTGTGTGGCACATAGAATTTAAGCCACGCTGATAATAGCCAGGCTGGAAATTTACACAGTGCTTTTGTTTGTAAGTTTCAGCACTCCTGAAAGTGATTATATTGTTGGACCTTGAACAACTACAATTTCATCAGGCTCTATTATCCTATTAGACTAGCAGTGTTTGATGAAGCTGTGTGAGCTTCATTACATTCGTAAAGCTCTAGTGGTTTCATGAAGCTAAGACAGTAGTAATGGGATTGATGGGAGCCATCTACTCATGATGGTGTGTTTCTTTGCATTATTTAAATTTTGAGTTACTCCTACGTAATTATATATTTCACAGTCAAGATGAATCAATGCATTGAATAGATAAATGTCAGACTGTAATTGGCAAATACGTTTCATAGCAAAATATAGACAGGCTCTTAATTCTAAATTACACAGAGAATGCCACAAGAAGAACCACGCTCAGCATTAGCATATTGGATAATGCTACATTTGTATTCCATTGTTGTGCACATATAATAGACAAATAATTATCTCCAAATACTTTCCATCCATAATATACATTGCATGGGAGACTGAATTTGACATTTATAAACCTAAGTGACCATACAATGACCACACAACCACACAAGAAAATAAACTAGGATCTTGGGGGGGGGGGG
>NW_017729032.1:82464389-82471755 GCF_001723915.1 Gavialis gangeticus
GAGGAGTGTGTTAATTTTTCTTTTTTTGAGACGCTTAAATCATTGTAATTCTGTGCCAATACAAAGAACACTAGCAAAATAAGTAGAAAAAGACTGAGAACCTGAACAAGAAAGATGATGTCAGAGCTAAACATACCAGGCATTTTTCTTCTCTCTCCATTTCACCTTTTCAGGAAAACATCACAATTCAAGAAATGTACACAAACAAAAAAATTAATTAGTTCATGACTTATGATTTCACTAATCACCTGAAATGATTCAATTACATTTTTTACTAAAGGAAATAACTTAGGGCTTTGGCACAGATTACCTGTCTAATATCAGAAAATAGTGGAATGTTGTATTGTCATAAGAAGATGGCATTTTAAAAGCAAGCTCAGGTGAAGGCTTCATGTTATTTCAGACCTGCACAACTGTGGCTTGCAGGGGCTGGTGAGCAGGAAAGTGGACCAAGAACCAGGACTCTATTCCTCCTCTCTGATAGGAGTGGAAAGGGGAGAATGGCACATAGCTGGGAGGGGGAGAAATCAGCATGGGGCCTTCCCTCCTTCCACATCGGACAGGAGCCCAGCCACAGCAGAAGGTGGGAGAGGAGAAATCTTGAAAAACTGTTTGAAGTGAGGTGGGGAGGGGGTGGGGTGATGGAAAATAAAAAGAAAGAAGGGGGGAAAAGATTAACGAGAAATTAAAGGGCTAAAATCTTGCATGTGCCTCACTGAATTGGGATCAGGTCAGATGGGGGAGTGGGGTTAAGGGGCAACAGGGGTCATGCTGATTGGGAGTGGGGTGTTTTGGCTTGGGTGGCAGGACCATGGGGCCAGGAAAAGCTTTCTCAGGTTCCATGTCCCAGCTGTAAAGACAATCTCAGTGCCCAGCAGCTGCATCAGTTTTAGCCCAAGCACAGAACTGGAGGGAGACTTCTTCTCCAGGGCTGTGTGCTAGGCCTGAAACAGCTTCCCACAGCCAGACAACGTGTCCCAATGAAAGAGGCATCCCTGGCTCCAAGGTATCTCTGCAATCAAACTTAAAAAGTTGTGTCAATAGAAAGGTGTGGTGTGGGAGGGGGAGGGGGAACCACTACAGTTTTCAGAGGTAGGAAGCGGTAGAGTGGCTGTGAGCTGTGCATCCTGGGATGCGTCATAAACTTCATAGACATTAGGGGCTGGAAGGGGCCTTGTGAGATCAACAAGTCCAGCCTCCCTTCCATACACAGGAAGTCTGCTGGGGTTAAATGATCCCAGCAAGATATGCATCCAATTGCCTTTTGTATGATGTCCAGAGTAGGCGCTTGCACCACCTCTGTGGGGGGAGTCTGGAGACTTCCCCCATGCTGGAAGAATAAAATGTTTTACCTCCCATGGCCATTCAGACAATACCTTGGAACAACATGGGTAAAATGTTTCCAAGATAAACCTCCTTTAAAGTGGCTTATCTTTAAAATGCCTAGGGGGTACTTATGGCAGTTTAACACCCCTTAATGACTACTCTCATTTTAAATGCACTTATGCTGTTTTCAAGGTAACTTGTGCGAAGGGCCTGACATTATAAACATGTGTACAGAGACTGTCTTCCTGGTGCCTCATCCAAACTCTTCCCCCAGTAAATCTTGTATGATGTGTTGCATCTACAATTGGGAATGAACCATCCTTCTTGCTACTGTGTCTGTAGGAAGCCAACCCTGCACCAAACACAGACTTAAAACAAGCAAGTTTGAACTGGTAGTTTGAGCTATCTATGCGAATTTCCAGGTTAGTTTGTAAACTTCCCTAATCCCAGTGCCTTGCTTTGGCCTTAGTTCTTACTCTTGCTCTCCGTTTCTGACATCTGTGTGAGACCTCTGACTTTTAGCTTGCTCCTGACTATAACTCAGCTCTTGATACTGGCACAATTTGTGGTTTTCACATGTCTTTGTTTCATGGCTTCCTGATTCTGGTGCCTTGACCCTGACTTCGTCCTTCCCAGGTGTTCAGCATTTGGTCTCCAACTTAACACCAGCCTCAAACCTTGGCTATGACTGTCTTGATTCTCTGCTCAGGTTCCTATCAGTAGGCTTGATGTGTCTGTGGCCTGGTTGTGCCACTGTGCTCTCTACTTACCAAGTTCTGTGTTCGCTGTTAGAAATACAGTCCTATTAAAATGCAGTAAGATTTAGACACGTGCTTAAGATTAAATGCACATTTTCCTGATTCAAGGTCTATTTTAGGTGGTTCGGTTATATGAGATCTATGAGTTTGCTAGCTAGTGTGATGAATCTGGAGCCAACAGAGATACATATGCTAGTTCTTGGAAGTATGGAGGGAAAGGGGAGGTAGACAGGTAGGGAGCAGGTAGGTACAGAAGCTTCTGCTAGCTTCCTTTTCTGCTTTCATAAGAAGGTAGTGTTGTTTAGCCCTATTTAAGATTGTAGTTTACTCTGCAGCCTCTAATTATTTTTCAATAATTAGTGCCATATTGGATTGACTGACTAGTTCTGATCTGCAGAGAAACAAGGGAAAAGGAAGGGGTTATTTCTGTCCACCACTGATTGGTAGACAGTTTTTGTTCTAATTGGTAGCCAAGTTCCTCCATGCCAGTTGCAAGCACACTCCCAAAACCAGGAAAGCAAGGCACTAGGTGCTTTCTGCTGCCAGATTTTCTGCAAAATGAAATAAAGATGGTTATAGCGGCAGTAAGGAAGGAAGAAGGAGTCTAGCTTAGGGGAACAGAAGGTAACTTTGTTCCCCTTTCAAGTTCTTCTGTCAAAGTTATAGCTGTGAAAGGTGGGTAGATTAATGCTAGTGCATGTTATTTAATTTGCTGGCAAATTGTCTGTCATCCTTCACATCAAGATGTCAGATTCAGGAGTATATGATCCAAGGGAATACAGTGGGAAGTCTGAGTAGCCATAAGAAAGAAGAACTCATGAACTGGTAAAAGACAGATAGGTAGAACTGTGGCTATAGAGGAAATGAGAGGGCTTCTGAAGCTGGCTTGCAGTCAGTTAGGCTCATTGTAGGTACAAAAAGGACACATTTAAATAGTTCTATCTCTTCCTCCACATGGGATTATCCTTTTTGCAGTAATACCTAAAAAGACTGTGGAACATATTCTTTATGGGAAGTACAGCACACATGGCCAGTGGAGCACTGTGACAGCACGGAGTCCTAGGGGTGGCTGTGAACTCCCTTAGTACCCCCTACTGTACCAAGGTGTTATTAAAAGCACTCTCACAATCTTGCCTGCCATGTCTTTGATGTTAATAATGTTTAAGGGAGGCTGCCCTTATTCCTGTCTGACACGGTGCTCTGATGTGTCTGTCTTAGTGCTATCTTGGGTGACTCGGTGCACTCTGGCCTTATAGGCTATGCGTGGCTCCAACCACCCCTGTACCATGCCCCAAGCCTTGCAGATGTACCGGATGTTGTCTGGTCAATTTCCCTCTCAGCGCCCCACGGACGCCCTCTGGCTCGTCTCGCAGCTTGCGCCTCCACAGGTGCCCTCTGGCTTGACTTGCAACTGCCCGCAATGGGGCTTCTCGCAACTGGGGCTCAGGTGGCCGTCACCGTGCCTGGCCCCAAATCCCCTCCTCGGGTCTTAAATTTCCTGTGGGACTCAGGTGGCCTCGGCCTTACCTGGCCCCCAATCCTCTGCACCCCATCTCAGGGCTCGGGTCAGTACCCCCTGAATGTTGTGCCCTCCCTGGCACCAGGGTCCCCATGCTACCGTGGAGCCCCTATGAGGCCTCCTCCAACCCCTAATAGCCTCACCCAGTCCTCCAGTGTAACAACAACAACAAAAGCAATAACGCAAACCAATCAGCTATAATGCAAATCTAAGCCTCCTGGCTAAAACATTCTCCAAACCACGCAACATCTCTCACCCGTATAACTAGTAGCTTGTACATCCAGGCCTTTCCCTTTTCCCCTTTCAGGGTCGAGCTCTTTTCCTTGGTCAAACAGTGCTCCTTCTGTCTGGCTGCCAGTTGCAAGCGAGCGAACGAGCCAGCAGTCACAGCCTCCTGTCTGGCTCTTATAGTGGTCAGCCCTGCCCCTTCTGGTCAGCTGACTCACCAGGTGTGGGCCCTTAGCACCTCCTTGTTGCCCCTAGCAACCAGCACCTGAGCCCATACTGTTGCTTTTCAGTAGCAGGCACCTTAGTGCCCTGCTGTAAGCACCTTCCTGAGTGGCTGGAGTGACTTGTGGTGGGTGGAATGATTTGTCAAGGACTTGCACAGAAAGCAGGGTGGGATTTATTTGTTGGCTGTTTGCATGCTTGCTTGATTTGTTGCGTTTCTTTTACCTGGAGGGAATGGTTGTGTAATATAAAATACACTGTCCTGAAATCTTGGATACAGTGCTGACTGGCCTAAAAAAGGAAGCTGGGTGAGTCAGCTGCTTATTTGGGTGTAAGAAAGAAGTGTGCCAGAAATTTTAATCCACAAAAAAAAGGTGTTCCAGGAATCAAAAGTTTGCAAAACAGTGCCTCAGAGTTCCAGGCTGCCCTGTCTTCTGCCAGTCTCCAGACTAACACACATGCCTCTGTCTAAACAAGAAGTTATTGAAATCACTAAGGCCCATTATACAAAATAGGAGACCAATTGCCATATATGGGGTCAGGAAGGAATTTAACCCCCGGTCAGATTGGTACAGACTGTGAGGGTTTTTGCCTTCCTCTATAAGCAAAGGCATGACTGTCTACTTGGGATGTCTTGAGCATATATTAACAATCTTTTATAGAAGTAGGGTGTTGGCTGCCATGGTTCCCCTGCTTTGTCTGTCAGGTTAGGACATTTTGTCCTGTGTTTTGTCAGGGTTGTTGGTAATTTTATGATGAGTTTTGATTCTGGATTTGTATAGGATGGTTTGGATAGGGAAAATCCTGCCTCAGGCAGGGGTTGGGTTAGATGACCACCGGAGGTCCCTTCCAGCCCTACTTCTTCCTCTGTGATTTTATAACTCTATGGATCTGGTTCTAGTTCACTAGGTGAATCTATCCTTGGTGCTGAAGAAAGCACTTCAGTCTGAGTGCCCCCACCACTGGCATGCCAGGGGTCCAATTTGGATAGAAATAGTACATTCTGGGGTGATGGGTATGACTTTGGTTGTCAGTGGTAGGCATAGCTTGGATGGGATTCCTACCACAATGATCCTACTTTCTCCATTGTTTCAGGTTAGAACAGTACCTCTTACCAGCTGTAAGCAGCAAGCCCTAAATGTCCAGGTTCTCAGCCTGCTGTTTCTGGGTATCATGTTGAGACTTCACTGGGTGCACATGTGACTGCAAGCACAGAATAAATGTTTTCAGGAGGCTCTGTCTTCACATTCGGTTGTGCCATTGCTGTTTATCCTTTGCAGTTCAGTGAGGTGAAGAGACCTTATGTGAGAACAGGCACCCTCTGGGTAGTCATTTATCACTAATGATCAAAGAAAAGATTTGCAAAGTAGAATTTCTGGAGGTATTTTCACTACTGAATATGGAAACATTAGCAGACCTCAAAGATGAGTTAGAAGAGGAAGATGGAGCACAGGCCAAGAAACTCAAGTACTTTAAATTCCAGACAACTCATTTTAGCTTTCACAATGTGCATAAGTTAATTTTGAAAAAAAAGTCTTGGAAAGACTGTGGTGCCATTTAAACTTTAAGATACGACTGATATGCCCAATTCATTCAGGCAAATCCTTTGGACAGTTTATGATTAGGAATTCTATTAAAGAGCCTTGGAATACATATAAATTACCCAAGATTAGCTACAGCTTGTGCCTTAAAATGATGACAGTTTTATAATCCCACAGATGAGGTATTTCAAGGCAGAAATCATGTTCAATTTAACTGTGGCACATGCTTTCATTACATAGTATGTACTACCATATAGGTTTGGGATTCTGGGGTCAACATGAAACCAATATTTATTTGGTAGTGCACCCATTTAGAAAAGAAAAGGATTAATCAGAAGAGTATCCTCCTGTACCAGAGACCCGCTGGGATGTGAAATGTGCAAATATGCCTTGTTGCTAAATAGATTACAAATTTTGATATATTTAAATTTGTCATTTGTCCGATCCAAGTGCGAGCTCTGTAAATCAAGCTATTTGTTCTTTCCTCTACTCATTATTCTACTCTTTTTCTGGTTCTATAGTTGGCATGGTAAGCACATGTAAATGGAGTGTTGATGGTCAAATAAAGCAATATTAAATCAGGCTTTAGACTGCTGCTTATGCACCCTTTTTCACTTCAACATTTTGGAGTTTCAAAGTGAAATATGGTTTTATTTGGACAAGATTATAGTGTGATGTCTCATCTTTTGGGTAGCTTTCAAAAAGTTTAGGTTTATATTATAGCAGGCAGTGGTCAAAGAAACCAAAATTTTGCAGGTTGCCTTTTATCTAGCGTCTCATTGGTTTACCTAGAATAGTGTTGGGTATTCTGGCACATATAACTCTTTAACAAAGGTTCAAGGGTTCTTGGCTGTCATAATACAGAGAGCAAGATAACATGCTTCAGACCTCCACATTTGCTTTCAGGCTGGTGACTTTAGTCACATCTTTCTTGCATGGATGACAAGACAGGCACTACTACATCTCAACACTATCTTAAGCTGACCAGGAAGATAATAAAAGATGTGAATATTTGTGACACGCTCTTGTCAAAAAATGCTTCTTATTGGAGAAATATCGATAGAAACCTGGTCCATTAAAATATGCAGTTCTGTTTCAATCAAAAAGCTTTGCAAAACATTATTTTGGAAGTAAGCCATATGTGTATTTGGTTACTAGAAAAGTGATCATTATTGAAATATTGAGGGATTTGAGATAAAATCATGATTCATCCCATAGCTACTTAAGTTCAGTTTAGTCAGAATTGTTTTAAAAAGCTATGTTGAATGACTGTGTTCCAGCAGACACAGAACTCATTTGGCACTTCTTTTGCATCGATAAGTGCTCTAGGCACCTAAACGTGGGCTTCTGCACATGCACAAAAGTAATCCAAATTATTTTCAACTTGCTATGACTATGCCATTTTGATAATATGGTGCAACTTTTTTTCAGTTCTCCCAGGTTTTGCATTTTGTGGTAGTTACTGTTGGCTATTCAAATATATCACTAAACCTGCAAAATGTTATTTCACTGATATGCTACCTGTACCATAGATCCCTTGTACTTTGCTGCCTTGTAAACATGGCTGTCTGATACATTATGCTGGAGGAAAGAAATGTAGTTATTTTTTAACTGAAGGGATTAACTACATGTTGATGTGTGCATTTCATTAACAATACACATTACTACCTCTGACAAGAGATGGCTGTTACATGACCTCACTGTTAGTTTTCAGAATATTTCTGATTGATGTTTCTCTTTTTTTTTTTTTTTTTTTTTTTTTTTTTTAAAAA
>NW_017729032.1:82471827-82484803 GCF_001723915.1 Gavialis gangeticus
GTTTTCAGAATTTTTTTGTTTTTTGTTTTTTTTTTTTTTTTTTTTTTTTTGCTCTTGTAAAAGTGGTAACTAGTTCCTTTCAGGTAGGTGGGGGTCACACATATTGTGAGCTCTGTGTCAGTTACTATGTGGTTTTCTAATGGATGGTAAATGACACTGGTAATTCTGCATGCCCTTTAGTCTTAACACTTTCCAGTTCATAAATTGTCCTTACAGGTTTGTTTTATGCACCTTCAATGTTTAAATGCTGAATTTATAAACTATTGTTTGTCTGTTATAGTTCAACAGTATGTGTCTATGATCAGGAGTGGAGGGAGTGTGGGGAGACAGGAAAGGATGTTTTTAAATATAAGGCACTACTTAATAAATCTAACCTGGCACATATTCAAACAATGAAAGCCAATTTGGGAATACATTTTGAAATATGGAAGTCACCAGGACCCTCTGGCTCCATTTTCTAACTTGAAATTTAATCACTGATTTCTGAGTCCCGTATTTAATAAGAACTTTGCACTATAGTACATAGTCATTTAAACAAGATGTGGTTTGAAGTAACTTTGATAAGGTTAGGTCATAGTTTGAATGAGTTAATATGAGTCCAATGATAAATGAACCTGCTATGTTAACTGGTAGGAGCATGGGAAAAATCAGTGCTAATAGACATTATTTTAACAAATTGCCATTTTAAATCACCTTCCTTAGGGTCTTTAGGCTGGAATTCATCAATTATATGCTTACAGCTTGCATTAGTGATACACATTTAAAAAATTCCCACATGAATAATTTAGAAAAAAAAATGACGATAAACCCTCTGTGAATCAGCCATGTCAATTGAAACAAACTTTTACTTAAATGATGCATGAAGTGCCATATTTCAAAAAACTCTCCTTTTAAAATACTGTCATAACAAAACACAAGCTAAAGAAAGACTTCATGTTCTCCCTTTTGCCAGTACATTGAATATTATAGTGATTAACATCATTAGAACATCTTTTATTGAGGGAAGGACTTATTTCCTTAGATGAACATATTATTTTTCAGTAGGTTTTTTTTTCTTTTTTCCCCAGATTTTCACTTATGTGGATTAAGGTAAATTGTCAATATAGATTTAATGAAATCTAAGGAGCCATAAAATAGCTTTCTTCAAAACAGTTTGCTTTAAAAAATTCCCTCTTGATTAAAAAAAAATGGAGGTTGTTTTTCTGGAAATTCTAAGCACTCGAAGGACAAAAAGGTGATTAGGAACATGCATTCACCAAGGGCAAGTCATACCTGACCAACCTAATTGCCTTCTATGATGATGTGACTGGCTCTGTGGATGAGGAGAGAGGAGTGGATTTTGGCTTTAGCCATGCTTTTAATGCAGTCTCCCACAGCATTCTCACAGGTAAGCTAAGGAAGTACAGGTTGGATGAATGGACTGTAAGGTGGATAGAAAATTGTTTGAATCATCGGGCTCAAAAGGTGGTAATCAATGGCTCAATGTCTTCTTGGCAGCTAGTATCAAGTAGTGACAGAGGTCAGTCCTGGGGCCAGTTTTATTCATTATGTTTATCGATGACCTGGAAGATGGGATGGATTTCACCTTCAGCAAGTTTGCACATGACACCAAGCTGAAGTAGTAGATACACTGGAAGGTAGGGTTAGGATACAAAGAGACCTTCACAAATTGGCGGCCAGGACAAAAGAAATCACATAAGGTTCCATAAGGACAAGTGCAAAGTCCTGCACTTAGGACGGAACAATCCCATGCACTGGTACAGGCTGGGGACCAATTGGCTAAGCAGCAGCTCTGCAGAAAATGGTCTGAGGGTTACAGTGGACAATAAGCTGAATATGAGCCAACAGGGTGCCCTTGTTGCCAAGAAAGCTAGCAGCATACTAGACTTCATTAGTAGGAGTGTTGCCAGCAGATCTAGAGAAGTGATTATCAGGGATCCTGGTTTTCTCTGATTTAAAAAAAAAAATCCCCAATTTTTGGTTTTAAAAAAGTAACCCAAAATCTACATTTTTCCATAATCAAAATGAAACACTGCTAATATATGTGGATTTTGGGTTACTTTTTTAAAACCAAAAATTGGGGATATTTTTATAAGAGAAAACCAGAATCCCTAGTGATTATTTCCAACTATTCAGCATTGGTGAGGCCACACCTGGAGTACTGTGTCCAGTTTTGTGTCCCCCCACTACAGAAAGAATGTAGACAAATTGGAAAGAGTCAAGCAAAAATGGTTAGAGGGTTGGAGCACATGACTTATGAGAAGAGGCTGAGGGCATTGGAAGAGTTTACCCAAGGACATTTTGGAATCTCCATCCTTGGAGATTTTAAGCTCAGCTAGACAAAGCTGGGCCTGTCTACACATGCCACTATGGCACCATTGTTACTGCACCATCATTTAGTACTTCTTTTTTGAAAGTGCTAAACGATGGCACAATAACAGCCTGTATTGTGCCATGTGTGCTGCACACAGTTATTTTTAGGCACTATGTCGCCATAGTGGCATGCTGTAATGGCTAGTGTGTTGCTATGGTAACATAGATGTGGCATCATGATTTTTGCCTGTGAATGCTACATTGATGTAATGAGTTGCTACAGCAACATAGTGTCACATGCACATGTGCCCGCATTGTTTGGGATGATATAGTTGTGGATGATCAGTGATCCTGCTTTGAGCAGGGAGTTGGACTAGATGACCTCATGAGGTCCCTTCTGTTACGGTGAAAATAATCTGAATTATTGGGGAGCATTGAATCTGCAGCTTGAACAAGGCTTTAACCTGTGTCTTAGCGAAAAGCTGTTGGTCACAAGGCAGGATAATATATTAAGGCTAACCTTGCAAATGCTCAGGCAAGGGGTTTTCTAAACAAAGTAATGTTAGAGCCCATTATGTAAGAAGAACAAGATGCAGCCTACCAGCTATCATCAGGAGATAAGACAGAAGCCAGACCTTGGAGATGGTGCTGAAATAAGCAAAGAACAAGAAAGAACCAGCAAGTCACCAAGAGTACCCGAGTTCATGGTCTTACGCATGGCCTCTTAGCAGAGGCATGTAAATGAATGAAATGCATAGGCAATTCTATGCTAATGAAGCACAGTAAACTGAGGCGGAGCTTGAGATGGGAGGAGAAATTGGTGGAACAAGAGGAGGGATGAAGGCAGAAGAATATTACTATGTATGAACCAAGGTGTATAAAATGTGAAAAGAACTATTGTTCAGTGCAGGTCCCCTGGTTCATGGGCTGTGTGTCTGTGAGGGACCTTTGTCCAAAGCTGTCTCCATTCTTAATAAAGCTGTGTGCTGGTGTTTGCTCCCTGCTTGCTCTGTCTAATGAGTAACGGGATCCATGAGCAATGAATCGTCATCTCCCTAGTTGTTGGGCGCCGCATGGAGTCAGAGTCTAACATCTTCCAACCCTAATTTTCTATGATTATATGAAATTACAGCAAATCTGACAACAGTTCCAGAAGAAATGGCTCTCTCATGTTAAGAAAAACATTTCACATTTGAAACAATGCCTGTTCCTTTGAAGCTTTTCAAAATTTTTCATGGATACCCCAAATAAACAAGTGACAGTGGTTCTCTTTGAATAGCATTGTATAGCTAATTAAACACTAATTTTACAGAAAAAGGAAAACTGATTTTACAGTCCAGTGGTTTGTCCTCCTGTATGAGAGGTAGGAAGCTGAACCTGAGCAGCAATTTGTTGGAATACTTTTTGCGGGGGAGGCAGGGCTGGCAGGAGGAAAAATTTCAGGCTAACAAGCAGAGAGAAAGCTTCATAGCTTTATTCAAAAGTAAGGGTGCCTATAAACATTTGTTACACCCCATCTATGATCATGCAGCTTACTTCAAGCTGCATGACTGTAGACTGGGAGTGGTGTGTGCAGACATTCACCAGTGGCAGAAGCCAACTGCCACTGTATTAATTCAGCTTTTATTCAGCTTGGATCTGGCTGTATAACTACAACAGCACTTAGATATTGTCCACCTAACTTTTAAGCACCTTGGCCACCTATATATGAGATGATTATTGCAGAGTAGACTAGTTAGGTGTACAGTAAACATCTCAGCGTCTACATGTGAGCCTCTATTAGGCTGGAGTAAACTAATTTATTCTGCAGCAGGTTAGTACTTGTATTTACAATACTATTCTACTGTGGAGTAAAGAACTCCTCAGCAGTGCAGATGTAGATGCTGCCTCCCTAGATACCAACTTTTATTTTTGCCAGGATGTTCCTAAAGTGGTGGATATGTGCTCTCTGCCCCCAGTGTGTGGGTAATACAGTGGATGCATGGTGAAAGAGGGGTGTGGACACAGGTGATATTAAGGTGAGGAAGGGGAACAGGGGACTTGGCAGGGGAGTGAGGGGGCACTTGGCCTACAAGATTTCTGTGCCAACAGTGGGGTGCAAGGTTGCAGCCTGGCTAGATCAATTCTGTTAGGAATTGTCTCTGCAGCCCAGTGGGCAGGACATGGCATGGTTGGGAGTGCTGCACTGCTATGGCCACCAAGGTGAGGCACCCCCCTGATCAGCAGAAGTGGAGGCACAAATCCATGCTGCTGCCATTGCTGCCATGTCTCACCTTGGCTGCCATGGTGACGTGGCACCCTGACCCATGCTAGGTCCTGCCCACTGGGCTGTGGAGGCAGCTCCTGTGCAAAGCTGGCTCAACCCAACTTCAACTTTGCACCCTGCTGTGGCTGCAGAAATCTCAGGGGGCACATGACCCCCACCACATTACCTTGGCCCCCCACCCATATCTACCACATCATCTGTGCCCCCTACCCCCCACCCCCATAGACTTACCTGGAAGGAACTGTGAGAACTGCTCTCCACTGCTGCTTGGCTGCTCTGTGCAAGTGTGTGCACATATGCAAATGCACCCCCCTCCCTCTGATCACCCTCCCTGCTCCCCCA
The DNA here is from genome assembly GCF_001723915.1 of Gavialis gangeticus. NCBI lineage: Eukaryota > Metazoa > Chordata > Crocodylia > Gavialidae > Gavialis > Gavialis gangeticus. The sequence goes on from NW_017729032.1 coordinate 82,476,749, forward strand.
GTCCCAAGAAGCCCCTTGCAAGCTGGCATGCTGCCAGCCTGCAAGGGGAAACCCATGTTTTCCTGTGTTTCTCTCCATTAAAGGAGAAAATCTATGTTTTTCCACAGTGAACAGAAAAACCAGTTCCCTGACCTCATTCATCATTCCTAAGAATGATTACATAATTTTCCTCAGGTTCCCCAGCAGCCCTCTTCCTAAGGGGGGTAGGGCACTCAGGCCCTCATATTCTCAGGACCTATAGCTGCCCTAGATAGCTGGGGCATGAAGGTGCTTCCTTGCAGGGGCTGCCTTTGCCCCAGACAGCCTCTGCCCCAGATAGCCCTTCCACAGCACATTGAACTGGGGAGAGTAGCCCCAGGCTGGCATATTGACCTCTCAGGCCCCCTGCCGACTGAGGCTGCTTTGACCCAGCTCAATGTGCTGTGGTCCCAGCTGTACATTCAAATAGCAATACACTCTAGAGTGTTTTGCTCTGGAGTTTATTGTTCCTGGGTGTATGTTTGTAACAGGGAGCCTTCTTGGGCCCGTCTGCCAACAGACCCACCCACCTGTTCTGAGCCGACTGCCCACCTTCTTTTCTGCCACGCTTTATTGTTAATTAATTAAGTTGTTGATTAGGTGGGAGGGTGCCCATTTCTTGCCCTGATGCCAGGGAGTGCTATCTGTGGCTCTGTTCCTCCCCTACACTGCAGCCCAAGCCTCACAGATGGCATCCTCTGTTGTTAACATCACTGGCCCCACAATCCTTCAGTCCAGACCCCTTCTGTATCCCTCCACTCAGGCAGCCTACTTCACCTTCATTTGGGCTGCCTAACTCCCTGATCTGTTTCCCCTTATGGGTTTGGTCCCCCCTGGGACCTTTGCTCACACAGGCCCTGGCCTCACCTCCAAGCCAGTCAGAACCTCAGGCCCTCAACTCTGGGCATCCCTCATGATGGGCCCTTTGACTCTTCTGGCCCCAGTCCCAGCATTGACCAGTCAAAGGATTTCAATACAGGTTCCTGAGTCTGTAGCCCCACTCTCACTCCTAGGTCCACCTTCTGAACCCTACTAGTGGGTAACTGAACTGGTTGTGGGAGCTAGGGTTATTAAGGCACCCCAACCTGCCTTTCACTGGGGTGGCAACTAGCCTGGCATTTCCTGGGGGCTCCCGCACCACTGAAAGCCCCACCAGGCCACCCATGCCCATGCCCATGCCCATGCCCCTCACCCTCCTAGCCATCCTGTATTGCTCCTGCCCTTACCTCCAAGATTTTCCAAGTAGCCTTGCAGCCAGGCAATGTTACTGCCTTGTCCCCCAGCAGTGATCTGTTCTGTTTATATAGGTGGCCAGAGATCTAAAATGGCCACTGCAATCAAGCACCTGCTGGCTACTAGGCTGAGTCCTTAAAGTGGCAGGCACCAAGAGTGCCCTTCCACAATGTTCAAAAAGTGCGCTCAGAAGCAATAAACTCCTGAGTTTATTTCTTTGCATGAATTGCACATGTAGTTATGCTTCCTGTCACTTAGAATCCACAGTCTAATGTTTGGCACTATTTCCTTTGCACTGCCTAGAGAATGTAGAACCTAAAAACAAGTTTCATTGCAGTCAGCTGAATAGGGAACTGTCTAACACATCCAAAAGGAAACCCTTAGGAAGAGACTTAGATCACCCATAAAAGTGATAGATGTCTTCCTCAACTTTAAATTACATCTGATGACATATATTTTCATCTATAAAAGCCTCTATAAAACCTATCTGAACCAGTTAGTCTCTAAGGTGCTACCCTGCCCTACTTTCAGAATTACACAGGGCACATCTACATCAGATACTAACTACACAGTAGCCTGATAACGCTACACAGTAGCTTGCTGGGCAAAAATCGTGCTAATACAATATTGCATAGTAGTATTAGGCTACTGGGTAATAAGCGTCACTAAAAACCCATGCACTGGTGCTACTGTGTAGTAGCATGAGTTACTGCGCGTTAATCTAGTACTTGGTTAGCCAAGTACTAAACTTAATGTGCAGTAACTATGGTGCATTAATGAACATGCAGACAAGCACAAAGAACTGAAAACCTTTTATACACAGTAGTTCAGTGGTTAGAACACTCACATGACTATAAAATATGGTTGCCTATAAAATTAGGAACTTGGAATTGATGACCCAGAAAATCCCATGCCCTAGATCCTAATTATTTGATCACTGATCTAGAAGGTGGGAGATCTGTGTTCAAGTCCCTTTTTCAAATCAGGAAGAGGGAGTTAAGGTTTCAATTCCAATTCATTGCTCTGACTACCGTAACACTGGGTTCCTAGTATGCCATAATATGCCATCATAATTTATATTTAATTAATTCATTATTACTAGTAATAACCTGCCATGAAATAATGTAATGGTAATGCAATTGTGAAATTAGAAAAAAAGAATACGTTTTAAACATTTTTTTCTGAATTGAAATTTAAAATAATAATAATTTTCACTGTATGAAATTGCATCAAAGCAGACATTCCTAGAGTTTTAACTAGCTTTATTATAAACCCTTTGCTGTATCCTATTCATTAGACTATCAGCACTTTGCTGTATCTTATTCAATAGACTATCAAAAGTTTACAATTGTTTTAGCTTTGATATGATTGTTAATTGCTAGAAGTCAACAGATTAATGGAAGGGAAAGTTTAAGCAAGGAAAACAATATTACTGCAGATGAGCAGTGCATTGTCAGTACATATTAAATTACAAGTGTTGTTGTGTTCACCTAAATACCTCTGTAGAGGATTATTGACTTGAGGGAGGAATTGCCTGATATTTCTACAGGAAGACATATTATTCCTGGGGGCAACAAAATATTCAGTTGATCAATCCAGATTTCCAAATATGGGTGACCTTGGTGAGGCAACTGCCCCTGACACTAAAATATTGAAGGGTGTTGCTGAGCACAGAAATGGCAACAGAGCTAGGTGTCCAGGGCAGCTGCCACACAGAGGGCAGCTTCTGATTGACACCACAGCACATGATAGCCACTGTGATCATGCAGCTATGATGGGCAGCTGGTTTCCATCCCCTTCCACCAAAGTTGACACCCAGAGCAGCTGCCCCAATCACTCCATCCTAGTTACTCCAGTGTTGTCTAGCCACTTATCACATTAATAATATAGCAACACCTGTTGCACACATTGCATAGATACATCTGACACATATAAAACATGTAGATAAATAAATAAATATTCAGATAAATAAATGGAACTGCCCTAATAGCCATTATCTGAGGATCTAGCTCATTCTTGTTCATGAAACCTGACTCAAAAGCCTTCCTGCATATGTATATGCTACAGGTACATGACAAAAGCAACCAGTAATTTTGCAAAAGAACTCTGCTAGGCTACATATTAGAATTGTATGCTGGTCCTAAATGCATAGCTTTTTTTTTCTTTTAACCTAAGAAGTTTTCATTAACACAGAAATGCTAAATTTAACTTCAGTAAAGTTATATAACATTTTCCCCTCAGCTGGAAGCACAGACAAAAAGCTACTAAGTTATTATATGACCTAATATACCTGACCTCTTCTCTTGAATGTGAAGTATGGCAAAGTAATCACTGTGCACTTCTTATTGAAAATGCATCTTCAGGTAATGGCCTATACATCTAATTAACAATCTAAGTAATATTAAGAATAAATAAGTTACAACCTACATTAAAAAAACATAGTAATAAATGAATGAGACAGATCTTATTGTGCTGATTTAAACCTTTCTCCTTAGGATGCTTTATAGGGAAAATGGCATCGGAGAGCAGCTGTGGTGGTTTTTTTAAGCCATTTATTTTAACTTAAATTCAGTCTCTTTTTACATTAATAATAATGCCAGTGGCCATTTTGTGAACAGTTGTTTAGACTCTTATTATAATGCAGCCTCCTAATTGATGCTTTTGAATTTCTTCTCTGATGTTAGAAGTGTAATGTGACCTGTGCTAAAAATATTTATCTTCTTTTAAACTATCTGGCACCCTGGACTATGAATTCCCCTTTTTCTTCTTGAAAATTACATTTGAACACATTTAGTTGAACTCTCATCTTAAATCTACAGAATGGTCTTAATGCAAACTAACTGTGGACAAGTGTGTTCGGTCTGATTTTCCATCCTGGTACACAGATTTTATTCAGCTATCAGTTCATTTATTATAGTCCCATCTGCCTAATTTTACCCCCACTTGAATAGTCTTAAAATTCATACTAGGCATTTGTTTAATCTGAGACCAATCTTTTGTAGCTGATGCCATGCCCATAAAGGTTCCCTTATATTTTAAGTCCTAATCCCTTGGGGGGGGGGGTGCATATTTCCACCCAACACAATGCCTTTTCTCCAGGCCATAATTTCCTTTATATTGGGTGTATCTACATATGCACTTTAATACACAGTAGCCTAGCTTACTGTGCATTAAGTTGTAATGTAAAAAACTGCTATTATGCTAATGCACAGTAAACTAGGCTACTGAGCCTGAAGCACGATTAAAAACTGTGAAAACATACAAAAAACTAGAACTCTTGGTTCCAAAATGATACCTTTTATTAGACCAGCTGGGAAAGTGCAAGAGAATTGTCCTTTCACTGCAAGCTTTCGGGATCAAAGTCCCTTCGTCAGGCTCTGGGAAAAGTATAGATGGTTCAAGATGGTATAAAGAGATGTAATTTGTATTAAAAGTATGTCTTACTTCCATATCTTCTCCTCTCTCACCCCTTGGTAGCCAAATATCACTTACAGTAGGCCAGATTCATCCCTGGTGTAATTTCTGGAACAATTTTTGTACTTCAGCAGGCCAGAAAAAAGAAGCTGTGATGTGTCTCCTGAGGGAAACTATGATATACTACATCCTAGTGCACTGAATCAATGCATACCATGATGCATTTATTATGAAGTAAAAGAATACAGCCTGCTTTCTATCTAAGGTGTCATAAAAATTCAGAGAGACATAAAACACCAAAGTGCTGAAGTGTTTAAATTGCTTTGAATTTGCTAGCATCCTCACTCATCAAAAATCTTACATTACTGTGACAGTGATTTAAAGGAACAGTTCTAGACAGTAACTAACAGTGATGGAATAGTTAACAATACCAGTCAGACAGAGGCACTGAAGTGGGTCAATTTGTGGGAAAGAAAGAAGAACCTAAAAATCATTGGTGTTTACCTTAAACAACAAGTGGAATCAGTCTCCTGGCATTATGAAACAAGAAGGATTTGAGTAACTATTCAAGCAAGTTGCTGAGGGAGAGATGACAATTGTTGAAGTACATAGATGTGACAAAGATTAGGCATGTTTCTCCTGGTCTAGCCAAAAATAAGCCAAAATCACATCTGAGCTAGAGGAGAGGCTGATTCAGATGACAAAAGTAATTCTAGACAAATAACAGGGGATAAAATATGAAGTTAAATTTAAAATGGCACTTAGTTTAAAATAAATAAGCCTATCAATACTTATATACCGGTATATGAAAATTAGGCCAGGTACAGAAATTACGCTTATTCAGTGGTAGGCATGCAGCAAGCTCTCTACAGTCTTAAGTGAACAACCAGTCAGGGCACATGGAGCACTGTAAAAATAGTGGATCCTGCTCTCAGATAACCCTGGGTGGTTGTGGTATCAGACTTCATCTCTGTGTGTTAGTGTTGTAATGAACATCTGTACCAGATCCCATCATGGCTCACAGCAGGTCACATTCTGCCAGCAACCTGTGGAGCTTTGCAGCACCCCACTCAACACCTTCCAGGGTGGTGTTCTAACCTTGGCCAGAGCTCATGTGGTCTGCCTGAGTTCTGGGCTGGCCCTGCCCCTGGGCTATTGCTGACAACAGTAGCAAGGCCCCTGTTTCAAATCCCCTCCTTGTTCCCTTCAGCCAGCTTTGAGCCCCTGTCTGGTATTATCACTCAGTGTATGGATTCCATCTACCCCATCTTGGCATTTATAAAAACTGCAGCTTTCAACTAAGCACTGTGCTGCCTGCTGGACATTGATTTCACATAGGGGCTGTCCAAGATGTTCATCATGCACAGTGTTGTTTTCAAGTGTCCTTGTCCAGACCTGAGTCTGTTCATCTTGACCCATGCTTCTATGTCAAGGTTGTGCCCAATGTGGGACTCATTTGGTGTTAGTATAAAATACTGTAGGAATAGATTTCAACCTGGGTTATTCTGAATGATCATGTAATTTCCATTCACCCACCCCTTACCTAAATTTAGTACGACACACAAGGCCACAGTACCTGGCCTGCCAGATTCTCCATGGGCCCAGGAATGTCACAGCAGGGGAGAAGACAGGATTCTTCTTTCACTTAGTCTAATGCACTAGAGTGCAGGGAATACATCTGTGTGTAAGTTGTACAGCTGTAATGAGTCTTTTCACACTGTTAAGTGCAGAACAGCAGAATCAAGTTTTTTAGTGTGACAACTTCTGGATCATAGAGGAGCACAGTAATCTTCTGGGGCATATACCATTGCAAGGGCAGTAGTTCTGAGCACTTTGAAATTGGCACCCCATGTCATGCTGGCTAAACATCTTAAGGCAGCTACCCATGCAAAGACTTGACTACTGACCTTCTGAATGTGATGTTTATAGGTGAGGGAATGGTCTCATGTGACTCCTTGGTAAATTGGGATATATTCTCGGGAAAGGATATAGTTGCCTACTCTGATATTCAATGTGTTCTTGGCTTGACAATTGTTCACATGGAAGACTGATGATACTGATTTATTGATGCTTCGCACTGACCTTGTGCCACTCAAAAATACCCGCTCCCCCAGCCCCTGTGCCACTGGCCTGGAACAAAGGTTACTGGGGGCATATTAGTATGTATTACATTGAATGGGGCTATAAATCTGGGTAATTGACAACTGACTGCTCCATCCCTCAAGGTTACGTTGCTTTCTTGAGAGAGATCTGAGTGCTTACCTGAACCCACCTGACACAAACCCTAATCGAAACAGACACCAATATACACTGAAAGCTTTTTTTCATGCCCCACAGCGCAGGTGTAATCAACAGAAAAAATATTCACATTTTCACTGGCAATCCTCTGGACACCATTTGGGAGATCAGCTATAAATGAGCACTGATGCAGGTAATGTGCAGCAGGAAATGGGAACACCCTTCTTGTCAACATGGGGGCAGAAAAGGATCTTGGAGTCATTGCTGACTCTAGGATAAACATGAGCCGCCAATGTGAGGAAGCAGTCAGTAAGGCTAACTGTACCTTTTTATGCATCTACAGATGCATCACAAGCAGGTTCAGGGAGGTGATCCTTCCCCTCTATGCAGCATTGGTCAGGCCACAGTTGGAGTACTGCATCCAGTTCTGAGCGCTGCACTTCAAGAAGGATGTGGCTAGCATTGAGAGGGTCCAGAGGAAGGCCACGTGCATGGTCAAGGGGCAGCGGGGCAGGCTTTATGAAGAAAGGCTAAAGAGCCTGAACCTATTCAGCCTCCTTAAGAGAAGGCTGAGAGGGGATCTGGTGGCCATTTACAAACTCACCAGGGGGGACCAGCGGAAATTGGGGGAGGGTCTCTTCCCCTGGGCACCATCCAGCGTTACTAGGAATAATGGCCACAAATTGTTAGAAAGTTCAGGCTGGACATCAGGAGACATTCCTTTACAGTTAGGGCTGCCCGGCTCTGGAATAGGCTCCCAAGTGAAGTGGTGCTCTCTCCCACCTTGGGGGTCTCCAAGAGGAGGCTGGAAAGATATTTGGGTCGGGTGATATGACCCCAGCACCCGTTCCTGCCAGGGGGTCGGACCTGATGATCTGTTTAGGTCCCTTCTGACCCTAAGCACTATGATACTATACTTAACCTCTAAGCCCAAACTGGATAAAATAGGGCAACCAATAATGTAAGATGACTACAATAGAAATCACTTATTTCATAGCCTTGAGAGTCAAGATGTGTGTGTACTTGTTCTTGCTTTGCAACTGAGTTTATCATATGTCCTCTCTGCACCTATGTTGCCTGTCTGCTGAAATGAAAAAGTGGTCCTTATCTTTTTTCTTGAGTATTGTGAGATATGTTTTTAAAGCATTTGAG
>NW_017729032.1:82484994-82490238 GCF_001723915.1 Gavialis gangeticus
TCGGACCTGATGATCTGTTTAGGTCCCTTCTGACCCTAAGCACTATGATACTATACTTATCCTCTAAGCCCAAACTGGATAAAATAGGGCAACCAATAATGTAAGATGACTACAATAGAAATCACTTATTTCATAGCCTTGAGAGTCAAGATGTGTGTGTACTTGTTCTTGCTTTGCAACTGAGTTTATCATATGTCCTCTCTGCACCTATGTTGCCTGTCTGCTGAAATGAAAAAGTGGTCCTTATCTTTTTTCTTGAGTATTGTGAGATATGTTTTTAAAGCATTTGAGCTCCTTATATGACAGATGCTTTACGACTGCAAGCTGTGTGAGTAATTGAGGAAGTGGTAACTTTTAATTTAAATGTCCTTGCCTTTGTCAGCTTAAGTCAAACCCTCAGTACCACTAAAGTGCACTCTTTTATATTTTGCATTAAAAACATGTAGGTCCTGAATTATCTCTTTCTCTCACCTATTCATAGATCATTCAATGTCTGTGCTTTTAGCAGATAACTGATGCTCTGGAAGAAGTGGGTATTTACATGTTACAATGTGTCACATTTCTGCTCGACTGCATTGCATAGCTTTAAATTTCTTAGATCACATCATCTTGTGGAATGTCAACTCATATTGGCTGGGTGACATTACTGTGTGACACAATATAACATGATGGGAGGTGACACAAGAAATGTAATGCAATATGACACATCAGAAATGTAAAGGGTAGAGAGATTTGATACTTGGTGTCAATTTAGATAGGAAGTTTCAAATCCAAAATGAATCTGGCAGACACTAATGGAGTGAATGTTACAGTTACTACTTTACCTGTGAAACTGGATTCTGCAGTTTATTGGTATAAATTTAGGCAGTTCAAAAATAAAGACTGAAATAATAGGAAAAGTTCTGTATCTGTGGTTGATGTAGCTGTCCAGACTTAGAGGATATTTAAATATTAGATACTGAAAAAATTCCCCCTTCAATGTTTTTTTTTCCTTAAAGATCATTTGTTTTTTTTGCTTTCTTACATGCATTGCAAACAAACTGAACAGAATGGAACAAAAAGGATATTATGACTTGGATAGCATTGTTATACTGAACTGTACAAGTATCTTTGTATCATATGATCTGTGCCTAGGAACTGGAAGTAGTCAACATGTTTCCCACATGATATATTCACACAGTTTTTATTTTAATTCACACTACTTTATTCACAGTATTTTACCTCTTAATTGTGCAGACTGTTTAGATGACGAAATGAGAAGAACCTAAAAAGGTTCAGAAAAGGAAAGAAGGGATATACAAAAGTAGTGAATGCTTTTCCTTATTTATTTCTTACTCTATAAAATCAGATGTCTGTCAAGTGACAGCAACTTCGTAAAGTTTAGGAATCTTGGTTTAAATTCATTGCTTAGACAAATCAGCTGCATCTTTGAGGCTGGCTGATTTGCTTCCCTTGACAACTCTTTTCTGTACACATTTTCTGGAACCGAGTCAATTATTCATGAACCAGCCTCATGATCTATCTCTGAAGTATGGTGCAGAAGGACCTAATAATATTTTGCTACACTTTGATGACATTTATTTCAAGTTGAAAGAAAATCTTGGTCTCCCCTATAATTTATGCCTCAGAATGTAAAAGTGCAAAAATTAAAACTGTGCAAAGACACTTGTTTCTTGCTTTGAAAGAATGAAGTAATCATAGTATTGTTGGAAAGAAAGGCTGGAACGGACCACAAAAGGTCATCTAGTTTGGCTGCCTGCTCAAGAAAGGAGCATCCCCAACTAAACCATGCCAGCCAAGTGTCTGTCTCTTTAAAACTTCCAAGGGAGAGTCCAGAACTTCTCTAGATAGCCTGTTCCAGTGTTTGACCACCCTCATCATCAGAAAGTTCCTCCAAATCTCCAACCTAAATTTCCCCTGCTGAAGCTTGAAGCCATTGCTCCTACTTCTGTACCCTACAGTCATGGCGGGGGGTGGGGGGGACTCCATCTCCATCCTTTCTGTAATTTTCCTTCAGATATTTAAAGACTGTTATCAACGCCTCCCCCCCCCCAAGTCTTCTCTTCTCCAGACTAAATAACCCTAGTTCTTTCAACCTTTCCTCATAAGTTATGCCTCCCAGGCCTCTTCCTGTTGACATACCTACAGAATCTCTTTATATGCCTTTCATATCCCTCATCAGCTGCACCTCAGATTGTGCTTTTGTGTTCCCAATTTTCTCCCTGGACACCCATGCAATACTCTTATGCTCTTCCTTAGTACTATGGCCAAATTTTTGTAGAATTCCTTTTTGAATTTCAGCTTGCTGAAGAAATTGCTTGTTTAAGCAGGTTGGTTTCCTGTTATACTTCCTGTTCTTTCATCACATCAGCATAGCTTGTTCTTGTGCCCTTAAAAGGGCTTCCTTAAGGTACATCCAGCTCTCCTGGACTCCTTTTTCACTCAGACTTGTCTCCAATGGAGTCCTACCCACAAGTTCTCTGAGTTTGTCAAAAGTCAACTTTTCGGAAGTCCAGTGTCCTTATTCTGCTGGTCTCCTAACTGGAGTTACTGTGCAGTAGCATCACCAAATGGCTTTTAGGTGACAGCAGCTCACTACTACTAAGCAATAACATTGTGTCACTGTTTCTGCCATGCATCACTACTGCACAGTAGTAATGAGCTACTGCGCAGTCATCATATTGTGTTGACACCACCCCTGAAACCATTACTAAGGCTGTCATTATTGCTTCCCCTTACTACGTCCTTTGTGAACTGGATCTAAAAGGGAAGATTGTGTACTGACTGAGCTCAGTGTTTCCGGGTAAGACAAGAGGGTTGGATGTAGCCCAAGAGTGAGTTAGTTTCATAAATGTGATTGAAAAAAACATTGCCAGTCTCCTGAACTGGATAGTGATCCAAGGAACAGTACACAATCTGTTTTTCTGCTAGGAAAGTTATCACAAATGTTTTAGAACAATGTAGATGTGTTTAGGGGCTCCACATAGGATGTTAAAGGCAGAGTGAATGCACTGCCACTGATAAGAACAGAAAGTAGCTTTAATTTCTCTTTTCTTGATATCTTGCTCTAGCTCCTCAACAAAAGAAGATCTTTTTCCTGATAACTGCCACCCTCCTCCAATCATTTTTCCTTTTGTGAGACTTACAAGAATTGTGTTTTGTGTGAGTATTTTTTTACCTATATAAAAGAACTTTAACAGTAAAAAACAAAAACAACCCCCCACAAAACTAGTAAGTGATTTTACCTGCCTTTTAAAGGAGACCACAATAGTTTCACTGTTGTGAGAAACAGGAAAATAGGCTTAACTGTGAATTTCACCAGAAGAGAGACTTTCTTCATGCAGCTCTTGCAGTTGTTGTTGTTTCCCATGGAGTGATTGTAACATGACATTGCTGCAAAATATCATGCAGTGCTTCTCCCCATCATTATCTTTACAGGATCAATAGTAGATGCTATTATAGGGAGCAATCAGACTTAGCAGCATCCACTAGGGGCATGAGAAGTCAAGCCTAGCACTACTCTCCACAGTTCTTTGGAGGATATAGAACTGTATAAGCATGTGGCATAAAAAGTCACTGGATAAGTATGTGGCATAAAATGCTCTAGACTAGAGACTCTCCTGTTGATATCCCTTTAAGCAGACACAGGGTGCAGAAGTGCAGCTCTCTGCTGTAACTGAGAATGGTTTGCAGGAAGCGTCCTGAGTTACAGTGGCCCCCTGGAACAAACAGAAGTTCACTGTGGGCTCCAGGGGGGAGGGGAATCTAGCTGCTGGCTGCCAGCCTGCAGCTGGTTTCCTCTAGAAATGGCCCCTCCTCCCTGAAAGACTACAAAGTTTTCAGATGGGTGTGGCGAAAGGGAGCTCGTACTAGGGCTCTGCAGTCAGCACTTCAGGATTAGGTGGATGAATTGAAGCCCCCTCACTGCCCCTACCTGGGGGGGCTTCAGTACATCTGCCCCACTCTTCAGTGGGGGCTCAATCCCCTGCCTCCCAGAATTTACTCCCTCCACTCCTTTCCTCCCCTTCCATTCTGATAAGAGCTCAAGGCCTTAATACAACTGCCCTATCCTCCAGGGCAGGCTGGGCAAGTCCCAGATGGAGCTCCCACCCGTTCCTTCCCCTCCTTCCATCCTGCAGATAGCACCAAGGGTGGGGCTGGGGCTGTATCAGTTCAATCTTTCTCCCACACATGGACAAATGGAAGTTAATGAGAGTGCTCCACTTTGTAAAACCTTCTTCTGGACCCTCATTAAATAAGGATTAATTTGTCCTGAGATCTGGCACTTTTAAAGCACTCTGCAGCCATGCACTTTTGTCAGGACATAGCCATAGAGTGTTTTCAAGGGGCCAGTTGCATGACAAACATAACTTCGGTCTGCTCCCAGTTTTATCCTATACATATTTATCTGTGTAATCAGACTTTATGCTGAATGAACAGATAGTATGCAGACCTACATGGGTGTAATTTACTCAAATCTAGTGTAACATCAGGGGTAAAATTATAATGATATAATTGACACCACTACAGATGTCATCTTGCTAATTTTATTACAAAAGAGTTATGTCCTCAAGGCAAAGAGGTTATCTAATTCTACCCTGGCACATATCCATTAGGCTTTGTAATAGCATCTATGAAAAGCAGCTATCCCAAAATAACTGCTCATCTGTTTGCTCTGGATTACTCATGATTTATACTGATATACAAAATTGAAGTAGGTTATACCAGCGTAAATATGTTATCTTTCCAGGACCACATCTATGAGGTACCAGAACTGTTCAAAGTCATTTTAATGAGTTTTTACAATGAAGATATTTGCCCTGATTTGAAAAATCACCTGCCTGTTGAAAACAAATGCCAGTTTTTATGAGGGTAAATTGTTATTTCTACATTAATTACCTTCAGTGTGCAAACCACTGGTTTTAAGAAACTCTACAAGTCATGGTTTTGTGTAGTTTCAGGATTATGGCATGGCTATTTATGTCTTGTATAACAAGGTTAGAGCAGTGTTCCTATGGCTTCCCAATGCTGAAATATTAAGCAGCATCTCTGAAATGCTAACAAAATCTTGGCCATGGAAACTCAGGAATATTCTGTGAAGTGTTTTCAAAAAGCCTGTTTTATTTTATTTGGATTTTGTATTTATGATAGGATTCAAAATGACAGCATTTGCCATTTTTTCTTTACCTGGCACTTTCTATGTCCTTTGAAAATAGTCTAAAGCAGGATTTTAGGCTGTCTGCC
>NW_017729032.1:82495238-82504574 GCF_001723915.1 Gavialis gangeticus
CATTTCTGAAATGCTAACAAAATCTTGGCCATGGAAACTCAGGAATATTCTGTGAAGTGTTTTCAAAAAGCCTGTTTTATTTTATTTGGATTTTGTATTTATGATAGGATTCAAAATGACAGCATTTGCCATTTTTTCTTTACCTGGCACTTTCTATGTCCTTTGAAAATAGTCTAAAGCAGGATTTTAGGCTGTCTGCCCCTAAGATGAATATGTTTGTATACAAACGTATCTTTTTATATGCTCGTTATAAAGTGATTGGTTAATATTATGTCACCTTTATCACTTCTATGAGGGCATAAGAGGTTGTTTCTCTAAACTTCCTCACAAATATGCAGAATTTACATAATGTGATAAACTGCAACATATAAGATATACACAGATAAAATGGAGTTTAAATCATTTTTATTTCCCATTATGCTGGTCAGTATGGTTGTCCTAAAGGGCTCAGAGTGCAAGAAATGATTTTTGATAATAATCATTATACTTTTACAATAAGAAATAATTTTCTTTGAGAAGATGCCATTGTAACTTTGGGCCAATTCTGTTCCTAATCATATTTGTGTAAATATGGAGTAACCTGAGTAAAACCAATGTATTACTCTGGTTATATACTAGTGTAAGTGAAACTAGAATCTGATATTTCTCTTTTGGTGTGCTTTTGAAACATTGGGAGATAGCAATACTAATTCATTCAAATAGATTTTTAAAAGAAACTGGAGTGCATTCAGAACAAGCCTGCTCAACTGATGCTGCACTGATGAGTTTCTATTTAGGATGACCAAATAACACACACGCTGATGGTGGAGATACTGACAATGGTAGTTTGTGAGGAACATTATATTTTAAGAAATAACCAAGTCAATTAAGCTATCTGTTACTTTATTGACTTATGACAAGTTTATGAGCTTGTTTTATGTCATAAAGATACAGCTGTTCTGAGTCTTTGAAAACACCAAAACAGTACAATAATAAAACTGGAGTAATCTATGCAGCAAGTCATTGGAAAAGTAGCTTGCTTCAATATATACTAGTTATTTCACAGGGCAGGTTAGAAGGTAAAACAGAGAAGTATTTTGGTAAAGACCAATAAATAAATAAATAAATAAAATTAAGTCTGATCTAACATTGAAGACATCATTTTTATTCAAAGTTGAAGGTAAAATAATGCATTTCAGCCATTAAAATTAAGTATCTTAAATCTTATTGCCGCCTGAAATTTCTGTTTTTATTTTTGTCTTAGCCTACTCCAGTATTTACTTACATTTATTTTGGGGGGGTTGTTTTGTTTTTTTTGCTTTCTTCTCTTATTGGGACATTTTAGTTTGAACTACTTTATTTCTATTTGGAAGCAGGCAAGTCACTTTGGATTAAAAAGAAAAACCTAGCATGCATCTTATCACAAAACACATGATTCGTAATTCTTTGATGTGAATAATTTATAGAAACCTGTTATTCCTGTTTATGAATCTTTCTGCTTCAGTTGTCTGGTCAGTCTTTGTTCTAATACAAGGATAGAATATAGCATTTACATTCTGAATTACTTTAGATTTCTTCCAACAGCCTTCAACATGTGAATGAAATATTTTAGTACTAGTATAAGCAAAGGGGAAACAAGTTAAAAAGTACTTTTCCCCATATATTAAAAAGGAAGTATTGAAGAAAAAAAACAGTAGGGGCAAGTCCAGATGATCACGCACGTGCCTCTTGCAGCATCCCAAACCAGTTTGAGATGCTGCCAGAGGCACACTGTGAATGAAAAAATGTTCCCTGTGCTCATGTGGGAGGACTGTAGGTTGGGATGTGTGGGTCCCCCAAAGGGCCCATAGCCCCCTGTCCACACAGCAGCAGCAGCCGTGGGGTGCTCATGGCCTACTGCTGCCAGCCCCTCCTGGCATGGTGCGGCCCTAGCTACCTCAGAGCTGGCGCCTCCTGTGCTGCCTGTTGTGGGTGCAGCATGAGGCCATACACCTTTCTGCAGCCCCAAGCCACTTGGGCTGTCACCTGGGGGCTGGTGCTGTTCTTGGGGACTGCATCTTGTGCTGGGCTGGATCCTGCCTCCACAGAACTGGCCCAGTCCGATGGCTGCTGCTGCTGCAGGGGTGAGCTGTGGGCTCTGCAGGATGGGGGAGGCTGAAATCCTGTGGGGGGCCTGTGGCCCTGCAGGGTGGAACTGGGGCCCTGCAGAGTGGGGGCAGTCCATGTGCTGTGTTGGGGGGTCTGTGCCCTGTGGGTGGCAGAGGACCACACTTCCTGAGCAGCCCCCCACACAGTCTCGTGACACCCATAGTCCCCCACATACCCCATGTCCCTCCACATGCACATCCACCCCAACCACATCCCTGCCCCTTCCCACCTGCCTCCTGCAAACCCCACATCCCCCCATCACACACCCATCATGCCCAGCTGCCAGACAGGATGAGACCTGCTAGCAGGAGCTGTGGCTACAAGGGCTGCTGTCCCCACATCCTAGTTAATGAAGGAGTGAAGTGGAGCTCTAATTGTTCTATGATAAGAAAACCAAAAGAAAGCATCAAAACATAGATATTTAGAATGTATTTTATGATGGTGATAGAGACACTGGTAGGCTTCTAAATTACTTCAACATTTTAAATATATCAATTAAACATTCCACAACTGATCTCTGTCGATCTCTCTCTTTCTCTCTCTCTTTCTCTCTCTCTCATTCTAAATATATATAGTGGTTTTTTGTTTTAATTGTGGAAGAACATGGATTTGGGGTATTTTAAAGAGTGAATTTGGGATTTTTTTATCAGAGATTTACCAGTTTTTAATTAGGAAACACCAGAATTCCTGCTAGTGAGGCAGGTGGCAGGACCCAGGCAGAGGAGCCTGGTCAGGGCTGGCACCCAGGACTGGCTGACAGTTCAAAGCAGGCCACCATAGCTTCTGGGAGATAGCTGCCCAGATGGCAGGGCAGTGGCACACATGGCAGTAGTGCCACACAGAAGCCAACTGTGCAGCCACAGCCAACTGACAGGCGATTCAGAAGTTCAGATGCCTCTGCTGCAGCCATACAGGCCCCATCAGGGTCTAGCATCCTTGGGGCCACATGCTGTCACAGGTGGCAGCAGGTCATAACCAGGCAGCAGTCCCCACTGCCAAACTGCTGCAGTGGGTAGAGGGTGCGGGGAGCTCTCAGTTAGGGCTGGTTCAGCAATCCAGCTGAATTGGTATCTGGTGTCCCCAGATACAAACTGGCCAGGCCCCAGAAGCTCCTGTGAACAAGCAGCCCTGAGCTACTTGTCAGGGCAGCTTTTTATACTGGGGCCAGCACAGGGCAGGTTTTTATACTACTGGGGACAGCACAGGTGCTGGCTCCAGGCCCTAGCTCCCCCTGGCTGCAGATCTGGGAGGAGCTGGGCAAGGTTATTTTGCCCCAAGTGGCACAACTTGCCCAACGCTAACGTGCATGTCCAGGCTTGTTTGCTGAGGCAAAATTCCCCATCTCAGATTTGTGCTGCTCCTATTTCAGCTGCTGCAAGCACACGTGCCTGCATGTGTGGATGCGCCCTAAGTGTCTGTTGTGTGATTTGCTCTAAGTGCATACATATGAGAAAAGAACAATAAAGAAAAATAGTCCTCAGTTTATCCATGAAAAATGCTGCTATAGGATATTTAATTTTTGTACTGTCTGTGTTGGAATGATTTTAAAAGATAGGCTTATTTTTTTATACCTCTAAAATTGGGAATTGCATATATCACATCTGCTGCAATAAGGCCCTTTCCAACACTCACTAAAAACAATGTAGTCTTTTAATTGCCTTTAATTCACCTTGCATCAGATCACTTAATCCTCCTGGTTATACATTCTTTGGATTGCACAGGCCTAAACTGAACATATACACAAAACATTTAGGCAGACATGTAACTGCCAAGTTTACCTCCAACTGCATGACCATCAACTGCAATTTCAAGGAAATAAATGAAGACCAACAGCTCAAGTATTAAATGTAACTTTTCATTCCTCAAGGTAATTTTGAAAGAGGAATACTACTATTTATTCTTTCTCGATCAAGTACAACCATTTTAGACTAGAGACGGAATATTACGTGTAGGCACTAGTATACCCATTGTTTATTTCCAATACTTCTGAAAGTCAATTTCTTGGAGGAACGGTGAAGGTGTACATTCTCATTATTTCATTCATGGGCAGATTTTCAGTAATACTGACAGATCTCACTGCCATTGTTCAACACCACACACAATGAGTCCACTCCTGCTGAGAAAGACCTTCTGCTATCAAAGAGATGCTAAATCTAAGCTGTTAGCATTGGGTTTTTTATGTATGCACAGCTGATTGAACAAGTAGTTTCAGTGCCCGCAGAGTCAAAGAAAGGTCAGAGAAAGCTCTGACCATTAAATGATGCCTATTAATTTCACTGCTGTAGACAAGCAAGCAAGCTATGCAGTGTTGGAAATAATTGCTATATCGTGTAAGATCATGAAGTTAAAATGAATTTTAAGGGCAATTAATAATGCTGGTGCTTCTATAGTGCACCACTGTAAAATATGTGTAGACAAAAAAGATCTGGAGCATAATGTATACAGCAGATAACTGTATATAATAGCAAAAACACATCCCCTAAGGTTATGGAATACCAGTAATCCTACTGTAATTTTAGACTTATAATATTGGGAAAAGAGGTCATGAGCTTGTTTACTCATTGTTGATTCTTTGCAAACTTCTTGTATTGGATGAGAAAGGCAGTATTAAAGTAGTTCAGCCTAGACATGATGAGACATGAAATACCATGACCAGATATTTGTCAGAGAGCAAAGATAAAATGCAAGGGAAAGAGTTTAAGTTTTTAGAGATTGGTAATAATGAAAATGATTTTATATTTATAAAAAATAAACTTTCTCTTCAATAAGATAATTGATATGGATAACATGTCAGTATATCTATACAGCCTGAGATCCTAGTGACTTCTTTATCATGCCTCCCCCCCACAACAAAACTTCTGCCACTCCACCAAAATTTTCTGCAGGGTAATATAGCTTCCAATTTATTAATTTTTCTTGTTATGTATTTTGTGCAACTCCGATTATTTTCTAGAGCCAGTGGCTACCTGTGCATAGCTAACCACAAGGACAAGGAATTTACTACCATACCCTTATGGCCTTCCATGGGCAACTGATGCCTCCCGATCCTGGTGGTGGTGGGGAGGGGCACCAGATCAGCGATAGGAGCAGGGGAGGAGGTGCCCAGCAGCTGAGCCCGGAACCACCAGCGGCAAAACTGGTTAAACCAGAAGTACACTTCTGCCGGCACTCCCGGTTTCGCGTCTGGCACTTTCAAGGGGTACATGACCAATCTCAGGGGGTGCATGTGCACCTGCGTGCACCCTCTACATATTGACAATGTGCCTTTCTATGATTCCTGGTCCTTCAAGTAAACTGGTCCTCAAACCAATCTCCTCCTTCTTTTTGTCTCTGTTGGTAGAGAACTTGCTTCCACCTAGTAGCTGCCTTCTATCTCTTAGGTGATCATCTGTGATTCTCCATACTGAACATATACCTCCTATCTTCTATATTTATTGTTTTAAGACAGAAGGTAGTCAAGGTACTTTTTATGTAGTCTTGGGCCTAGTCTAGTCCCTGCCTGTCTTAAGTGTACTAAAGTACTTTCCGCTGTTGTCTTCTCTTTCATCTGCACCACTGGTCTGAGTCTCCATCTGACTCATATAACCTGTGCCCCATTGCTGATTGGACTGTTTCCTTTTTGCATTTCCTTGTGTGCCTTTTTGATGGCTGAATTCAGACCTGTTCACCTTGGCTAGTTTATTGTAATGGCTTTTTTACTTAGACCTGTGTTCTTTGCTTCTGTATACTGTATATTGTCCCTCCATTAAACTGAAGCAGCTCTAGTTCTCTTGGGAAACAGAAGATGTCCTGGGGATCCTTTCTAATCTTGGTGCTACACCCCCTTCTCCTAGAGGTGGTTTAAACCTAAAGCACTCTGACTTCCCAGAAAAGTGATATAATCACCATGCAATGTGTCAGACAATTCTTGCACTCCTTTTAAAGCTCAGCTACTTCCACATGCGTATGGTAGTCATTGGAAAAATAGTTGAAGAGCAGTGGTAACATTTCTGCCTCACTGTGAGCAAAGGCTCACATTAGAACCCAGGGCCTGTTAACTTTAAGAGCAGCAGTCATCTCACTGAATGACAATAACAACTAAACATGTTTTCTTACTCTTGGCCCCACTTTTAGCTGCCCGGAGGCCAGTTGCAGAAGCAGTTCCAGAGATGCATCTGGAAATACCTAACTTATGTTGTGATTAGAGCACTATGGGAATAACTTAGAAAGATGTAGATTCAAGCACCTTTGGTCTCTAGCTTCATGGACTTCTGTTTTAACTACTTAGATATTAGGATCAAAATATAGGAGACCACTTTGTTGCCTCATCTTAATTATGGGTTTCTGACAGGATATATTTTGGGGACTTAGACATAGTTATGTGTCCATGATGGGTTTATATAGTCACAAAATTACTTTCCCAGCACGTAGCTTTTTGTGTGTACTCAGTTTTTGTGTGAACACATATGCATGTGCGCTGCTGGGGAAGTAGAATTACTAACTCTTTGGAAGTGCCCAAAAATATCACTTAAGCAACTAAAAACCTGCTATTTTGCTGCACAAAAGGAAATAGAATTCTAACTTCAGGATGTCAGTTATGTCATGCCAGAAAAAATGCATCTTCAGTTTTTAATCACAGCCTTTCCCAGAATGGCCTCTAAATATCAGAGTACTATTGCTGTATTGAATATTGATCTATTGAAACTATATAGTCCCACTGAACCTGAGAAGTTGTGGTCTTACCTTTTGCCAGATAGATTCATATTGCGTGAACCTGGAGACTTGCTTCTTGTTATCAATCATTGTACTGCTTGCACCACTCAAACTGTTCCATGTGTGCTTTCAGCTGGGCATTCATACTGTCCAAAAGATGTTGCCCTTAGTTCATTTTGCACATGCCTCTTTACTCATGGAGGTATCTGTCTCATGATATCAGCTTTTAAAACTGCGGGGATTCTTGCTCACTCTCCTTTAAACAGAATACCACCCTGGAAATACAGTAGGGCAAAACTATTTACACAACTTGTTCCTTGCAGTATGTTTAGTCTTACAATATGATCTATTTGAATTCTGGTAGAACTGTATTCTGTTCAGTGCCAGCTTAAATGTTAGATTGGATTGGCTCATCTGAGATTCAGATGTACTGTAGCATTTTTGACACATTATGTTCCACAAAAACATATATGCTGTACTTGCAAAGGTATGCCCTGTCCAATTTATGTGTGACCTTCCTAGGCAGTACATTGCTCAAAGCTCACAGCAGTGCAGTCTCAATGACATCCATTGTAGCAACTCATGGGTAATCAGCAGTTTCTTCTTTATAATATTTTCTAATGGCATATGGTCAGAATGCACATCAACCTTGTACAAGTTGGTAAACTGGTAGAATCACCCCACATGAAAGTGCACAACAAATAGCTTCTATTATGCCCAAGCATATTCTTTTCTTTGTCTGTCAGGTATCTACTAGAAAATGTTATGCCCTGATGCCATTGCATCAGAGGTTTTCCCAGGCCTCCTCGCATAGTTCTTGTTGTTCCACAGTTGGCACATGTACATGAGAGATATTCTGTGGAGCTGCCTAATTAACTCTGGAAGTCTCAGCATCTACACGTGTGGCCCTATTAAGCTGCAGTAAACTAATTAATTTAGTACTTATAAACACATGTTGTCACAGACCAGCCTGGCACTGTAAGTATCAATCAGAATAGCATCTGCAGGCCAACTGGGCACTGTGAGGGTATCAGCCACTGGGCTGTTTGGTTCAGTTTTGGGTCGAGGAGGCAAAGTTGCGAGTGAATCAAAGGCAAATTTATTATAGCTTACACACACAACAGTTAACAGAAAGATAAATGCAATAAGCAATAATGCAGTATTAAAGAGCTAATAGTAAATAATAACAACAAATAGATGGATCAATTCTGTCACAGGCCAACTGGGCACTGTGAGGGTATCAGCCACTGGGCTGACAACAGATAAACAGACATGGGTTGGCAACTTATAGATACTCCCACGATGCCAGGTGCATGCCAAGTGATTCCAGTGAAGTCAGGTGTCCCCGATTGATGCTGTTGGATTACTGGGGAAGGTCCCTTGATTAGGATCCGATCCTCACTCACACCGGGAGTCCGGAGTCCGGGCTTGGACCAGCAATGACCGTTCTGTTCCCTCTTTCCTTCCTGCTGGTCACCTGATGCACATGCTTTTTATACCTAGTCTTATGCTAATCTGTTGTCTTTATAGCCACTCACAATCTTACCCTATAGCTGTTACCCTATGTGACTGAAAGGTGTTAAAAATTATCATAAAATGTTACTACCCAGACTTGGGTTTATCCAATAAGCAAATTACAATGCAGCATTTTTAGGTTTGAAATTAACATTACTAAATCCAACCCTTTTAGTCTTTCTGAAAATGCTTTCTTGGGACGTGCTTTCCTGGAATGTGTTGGGTGTGCCAGGTGGTTGGATCCAGTTTTTATCATCAAGGCTGAACCCTAAGCAAAAACTGTTAGGTCAGCTAATCTTGCAGCTACAGCTTCGCCTTTGGGGCTCAGTCAGTTCCATGATTACTATAATCAGTTCTATAAATTTGGTTAAACTTATGACAGACAAGTTACATTTGTGGGTTATGAGCTTACAAGCTTAATATTAGCTAATATTCCCTGTTAGGCAAAATACTAAATGCCTCCAAGAAGCACATATTTATTACTTATTAATCCCTCTGGTTCTGGCTGTCACACATGTACAGTTCTATTGTGGTGTTCTTCAGTGAGGAGCAGCTGAATGTATAGATGCTGACAGGGATGGCTGGGGCATGAGGGTGCTTCAGTATGGGGTTTTCTGCCAGCTAACCCAACATTGGAGCACCCTCATGTCCCAGCCACCCCCTCCATATCATGTTTCATAGTCTCATAGTGCTTGGGGTCAGAAGGGACCTAAACAGAGCATCAGGTCTGACCCCCTGCCCCGGGCAGGAATGAATGTGGGGTCATAACAGCCCAGCCAACTATCTGCCCATCTTCTCCCTCTTCAAGACCTCCAAGGTAGGAGAGAGTACCACCTCCTTTAGGGTCCATTCCAGAGCCTGGCAGCCTTAACTGTAAAGTAATGCCTTCTGATGTCCAGCCTGAACCTTCTTTCTATTGACTTGTGGCCATTATTCCTAGTAACCCTGGGTGACGCCCAGTGGAACAGAGCCTCCCCCAATTCCCGCTGGTCCCCCTGGTGA
>NW_017729032.1:82505207-82511277 GCF_001723915.1 Gavialis gangeticus
GGGGATTCCACTCCCCATATCCCTCCAGGTTGAAAATGACCTGTTCACCACCACTCTGTATGTGTGAACATATAGCCAATTTGCCATCCATCTGACTGTGTAGGCATCAATGCCGCAGTCACCTAGTTTTTTTGAGAGAATGTGGTGGGAAACAGTGTCAAAGACCTTCTTAAAGTCCAGGAAGACAACATCCACCTCAACACCCTCATCCAGGGACTTCATGACCTGATCATAAAAGGAAACCAAGTTAGTCAGGCAGGATTTGTTGAACCAGGTCAGAACAGTCGAAGTGAAAACACAGTGCCAGGGAGCAATAAACTCCATCTCCTACAATCAGAATAGTATTTGCTGTAATCTTAATGCCTGTGAATCCTTCTTGCTTCTAATTTGGTCCATGATAGAACCAGTGGCCAGGTCTACTCAAGACACTAACTGTGTATTTTTTACTGCGCAATCATTTAGTACTTGCATACCCAGGTATTAAATGCCTGTGCAGTAACTGGCATTACTGCACAGAAGCATCTCTGCTTGTTACTACTGTGCAGTACCATTGCATGACCGTTCCTGCAGTGGTAATGAGCTACCACTCAGTTAGCGTCTCATGTAGACGCACCTGGCGTGTAGTAAAATGGTTTGGGATCCATGCTGATCCTCTGTTAAATGGAGGTTTTTCCACTCCTTGGCTGCTGAGCCATTCTTACGCTAGTTTCAGTGGGAGAAATAATGTCTTTTCTTTGCAGCTTTGTAAGTTCTTTCTTCAGTGGTGCCACCACAGCTAATGCAGCATTGTGTTAGTACTCTTGTGGGTTGCATACGGGGATCAGCTGAAGCTCTAACATCCAAACCCTTGAAATACTTCTTTTTATTCTTTCTAAGAAAGCTGGACACATCCCAGGATAGTTGCTGTCCCTCTATCCTACACTGAGGATATTCTCACATTTCATTGCAATCCAATCCATCACTTATGCCTAAAAGGTCATATTCAGAAAATAGCTTTGATACCAAAAACAAGACTTGGGAGCTATGTCCAAAATTGTGATTTAAAAACAAACACAAAAGCCAAGATGACACTTAACCCTGGAGGTATCTACATTCACTAGGGGGCACTTCCAAAAAAGGTTTTTGGAGCCTAATATGTGATGTACATGAAATTTAGTCTTCTAAGTCTATGAGAGTAGTTCCCAAAGCAACCACCTAATAAGCACTTGAGAGTATCTGGGTACCTAAGTATTCACCTATAAAATTATATAGGTATCTTAAGTCCTACCCCCAAAGCACTGTCATTTCAGGTTAACTTTTCACCTAAGTCACAAAGTTATGTTCACCCAGGAAATGGGAGATCTGATTCCTAAAATTTTTCATGGGCTAAAGGGATCCAAACTCACATCTTCCAGATCAAAGGAGAATTCCCTAATGACCAGATTTAAGAAATAGTTACGTAAAGGGCAAGTTCATTAAAATGTTGTCCCCGTGTGAAAAAGAATTCAAGATTTGTCAGGTCAGAAGGGAATCGAGGAAGAAAGTATCACTCTGTGGTTAGGGCATTTAGCTGGGATGTGGGAGTCCAGTCTTATACACCAAGTTGATGCTTAATTAATAGAATTTTTTCTGCAACTGCCAATTAAACCTTATGCATACAGCTTGCATTTTTATGCTTCTTCCAAACTTTTTCCTTCTGCAAACTGTGCTCCTTTCTCCAACTCCCATGCAGGTTGCTATAAGTACTGTTCATTGTTCAACTTGTGTGTTGGAGGCTCTGAATTTACCTGTTCTTCTAAGTACTCTTCCTTTTTAGGATTCAGCTTTTTCTACTTGTTGTTCAGCCATGCTCTAATATTATTCAAATGCAGTATTATCTGTGAGACAACGGTGACTATTCCTGGGGAAAAAAGCTACCCAGTGATTTGCATCATCAACATATGTTTTGTATCTAGCCCATAACCTCTTACTATCTCCTCCAGAAACATTAGAAAATATGGAATTAGGATTCATCTTTCTGTGACTAGGAGAGAAAACAGCTCATCTAATAGTTTATTTCTCTTCACCTTTTCTATAAGTTCACGTAAACTGCAGTTATTTTGTTTCACCAGTTGCTAGCAGCCTAGGGAAAAGTTATAATAATAATAATACCAGTACTATTGTAAATTCAGTGATATAATCATGAATGTCTTAAAATGAATCTATGATATATAATAAATCCCAACATATTTAAAAGAATCTTGCTTAGTTAAAATATTGAGCCAATTTATGATGTCTTGATCCACATATGAAAGGGACCATCCCTGCCTATCATGTTTAGCGGTGGGAAGGAAAGCACATATGAAGCATGTCTTACAGTTGCCTTCCAAACTTCAAAATGAGTAGTCTACAAGTTCATGAATCAAATGAGTCACAAATAGGAAGGAGCTTGCTGTTAATGCTCCAATGTCATAAAAAGTTCTCTTGAATTATAAATGTTTTCCTCAAATCACATCTAGAAAATTACAGAGATACATGATTTGAAGAGTTGTTTGTTCCTTTAGAAAACATTATTTATTTCTTATAAAAATACTTTATAATGGTAATACTAAAAATAAATTAATTAGATTAAATTTTGACTGTGCAACATAAATATGGCCTTCTCCTAGAATAGGATAAAACCTAATGAGCTTTATTTTAACTATATGAAAATTCCTAAGACATTAAAATCCGTTGTGAATTACTGTATTTCCAGGTAGATGGAGGCATAGCAATGCCTCAGAATAGCTGTATATTGCCTTAAAAATATTCTTCTTGAAATGATTTATATACCTCATATGCAAAGGATTGACCCACCAGGTTTTTAGCTTTTATCTTTCTATGTATTCTTTTGGAATTTGCCTCTTCATAATAAAAGGAGAGCACATTCCAGTGTGAGATAATTTGAGAAAAGCAGTCAGTTACCTAATGGCCACAGCCTATTCTAAGCATTCTGTATGTGATTCCCATAAAATTGTCATTGCACAACCTGAAGAGAAAATTAAAAATCTTTTTTTCCCCTTGGAATTTGGTTGAGACTTAGCTTCAGTTTTGGCATAGACATTGGGAACTTAGTATAACCTAAACTTATAGTAGGCAAGAAGTTCAGGCTTGGTTCTCTTAACTTCAGTGGAATTTCATATTGAGGCTATAATTTAATTCTTTCAAAACCATAGAAAAATAGAAGATGCTAAAGTATTAAAGATGCCATAGCTGTAGAGCTGTTCATTTGTCACATTATTGAAAGCAACAAGACCGTCACTCTTCCACATTTGAAAGGAGCAGACTGAAAAATTAAAATAAATTAAGTATGCGTTGGAATTCAGTTTTCTTTCAAGAATTTCATCAACTTTATTCCCAATAGCAGAAATGTAATTATCAAATAAAGCTGGAAGTGCTAGTGCATTTGGGAATGGCATTTGTTATATTTTATTAGCTTTATAATTTCCAATATGTTAACATATGCCTGCATTTGCAGATCATGTTTATTATGTTTAAGTTAATTATATTTCCAGTTCAGATGTTTTACTTTATGTTGAGTTTTGCTGTGATAGTTAATTATTCCATCAGTAGTCGTGACCTTGTTCCTTAGTGCAGAGGGAGGATACATATTATTTATCCACAGAAACAAACTTTTACATCCTAAATTAGATAATAAAAGTCTTGTTGCATAGTGACAGTATACATTACTATGTTTTATCTCAGAACTGTGGCATTATCTCAGTGGTATCATGCAAAATACCCAAGAAAACAAATAGCTTTATAAAGCAGAACAAAAGAGGAAAAACAGCAGGATAATGCAAAAGAATTTCAGCTCCCATATATTTTCAGTGCTAGTTTGATAAAGTAGTTTGATGATACAGCCTTATCGCTAGCTTTAAATATCAATGAAAGTACAGGCAGTACAGAAAGATACTAGCTTAATAACTTCAGCTTTCACTATGATTGTTTTTTCTTTGTTTTAACCCAAATTTATGTAACAACATGTTTAAGGCCAGTTTGCATTTGAGTAAATTTTTATTTCACTAACAATTTCTAGTGACGAAATCCTCCTCTTAAAAGCTGTATTTTATGAATTTTGAGCAATCAACCTATGATAAAATGTTTCAATTTTGCACAACCTTTCCCTTCCCCTTTTTGTGCATTTTAAATAAATCAGACTAGAAAAATTGGACAGAAAAAATATTCTATGCATGAAGATTGCTAGAATGCATTACAGGGCTACAATTAATATGCAGGACACAGATGTGAAGTTCTCTAAGCACTCCCTACTTTTTTTTCCCCTGTAAGAATTAAATTCCATTTGGACCTCAGATTGTCCAGTGACATATGGCAGGACAAAATCCTTGATAGACAGAAAGTCATAATCAGTGCACAGGATTTTGGTTATTTCTATATCAGTATCTTGGGGCTGCTGTAGCAGGTATATAGTGATCTTGTCACCTGGTGGCAGCAACCCAAGCACACGCTGCTCAAGCAGCATCTCTAGCAGTAACGTGCCATCCTAGTGTGGAGAGCAGGGATAGGTAAAACTCCCCTCACCTCCGTTCCCCACTCTGTAGGGGTGAGCATAATCCATGCATCCCTTCCACCCTGGGTGCTGAAGGAGCTCACTACTTCTCTGTTCTTAACCTCTCACTTCCTGTGCAGATAAGGTCAGCACCAAACCATAGCAGCTTAAGGTCTGTCAAGGTTCTTTAACAAATTCATGGACAATGAGACAGGACAGTGAGGGAACTGGCTGAGAATAGGGAAAAGGGAGAGGACAGACCTCTAAGCATGGTATGTAATTTACCAACAAATTAACACAATTTGAGATTGCTTTAACATTAGATTAGTTCCTGCATTCTTGCAAAATAGTTTTTATTGGCTGTAATGTGGTGTATGAAATAGTGCAGCAAAGGCAGACCCTAGGACAAGGGTACTAGATTCACAGCAGAGAACAGGAACACTTTAAAGATGATAATTTTGTACTTCTAGCAGGTCTCAAAGACTACAAAGGGTTTGTGGGTGGAACCATTACCCACTGCATGTGGGATGGGAATGCTGGCCTTGTAGAGTCATTTGAGATAACCTTCCTGAAAAAAATTGGTGAATTTATTTCTTCCCTAGAATTGAGAATGATCTAGTGTGCTCTTCCCCCACCCTGCTAATAACTTAAAAAATTGCTTTGTGGCTCCACAGCATGTTGCTAAAAATGCAAACCACTCGTAAGGAGAATGGAGAGACCTGAAAAATATGACAAAGGAAAAAGTTACATGGAGAAAAGAGAGAAAAGAGCATGTCGGGGAGAGGGGAAACAATCATTTCAACAAAAATGCAGTAATGACTAAATTAAGGCACGCAGGAAAATGAGGCAAGGATAGAAATTTAAAGCAGAAGGATAAAAGGATAGGAGGATATTAGCTGTAATGGGAGAAGTAATCTATAAGCCATTCCCCCAAAACACCAGGCCTGTAATTAGGTCTATGGCCATCATCTTCTGGGCTGTTTCTATTCAGTTAAACTGCTAGGATCCTGCCCCTGAATCTTTTACTATGCACAAAGGGAATGAGATTGCTTATGAAAGCTACATCTATCTGTGTGCATATACGTATATATGAAACTTATTCATTTAGTTGTCTGTCTTTGCTTTGAAATCTTTTTTCCACTACATTCTTCTTTTTCTCTGTTTTGTTAGAGTGGGGCAGGGCTTCTGGCCAGTACCAATATACGTTCAATCGGCCACTGCTCCCCGCAGAGCAGCTTGTGGTCTCAAGAAGGTCCAACACTTACTGATTTAACTATTTACACTTTATTTACAAAACAAGAACAATAGGAAAGGTTATTTACAAGTGAACTTAAATGGCATAACCAGAACCACAAAACAAACCAGAATGCATTAGTCATCTCTTGACTCAAGAACCACAGGTCGGGTAACTGGCAGCTTTCAGTCACTGCTGAGGTGCTACCACAAGGAAGCAAGGTGGTCACTCCCTGCAGCTCCAACAGGCTTCCCAATAAGTGACAGAGTGCAACAGGTTAAGCTTTTCTGGTCTGCAGCAATCAAATTGTATCAAACCCCAACCCCCCT
>NW_017729032.1:82511287-82512138 GCF_001723915.1 Gavialis gangeticus
GGTAACTGGCAGCTTTCAGCCACTGCTGAGGTGCTACCACAAGGAAGCAAGGTGCTCTCTCCCAGCAGCTCCAACAGGCTTCCCAATAAGTGACAGAGTGCAACAGGTTAAGCTTTTCTGGTCTGCAGCAATCAAATTGTATCAAACCCCAACCCCCCTAAGAGGCTGAAGGGTGACCCTCTGTGGCAACCAAAAATGCAAGCAACAAGCAACAGAGTAGGTCCTGCAGCAATCAGCATGACCCAAGCACAGATCTCAGGGACTCCATCCAATGACAATCAGCGGCAGAATAAGGGACAGGACTGAGTCCCCTCTGGGGCAGTCAGTGGCAGAGTGTCAGGAGCACAGGCAACTCCCAGGAGTCATTGCTCCAAACCCCTGCTTCAGATGACTGGCTGGGCATGCCACATGCCTCATAGCTTGCCAGTCCTGCTCTGAGTGTCAGCCTGCACCCTGAGCTCCCAAGGGCCCTCGTCCAGGTGCTCTGCTGCTCCTCAAAATCCCAATGCCTTGCCTGCTGCTGTCCTGCTTCCCCAGGGAAGGTGAGGGGTTTCCTCAACTCACCGGCCCAGCTCCCTGCTCTGGATAAGGATGATGCCTGAACCCTGGGCCACTGCCTCTACTCTGCAGTGGAGTTGGGGGCGGACTGCCACCCCTAGCCTCCAGGAATCCTGGCACATCCAGCACACTGTGATGGGGCCTTGGGGCACCAGCTCTTTGCCCCAAGCCCTGGCCGCTGCTGCCTCTCTGCAGCAAGGCTGGAGGCACGGCTGACTGCTGCTGCCTTCTTCTCCCAGGGCCTTTGAGGCTCTTCAGAGGGGTCTGTCTTCTCCCTGTGCTGGGTCAGCTCA
>NW_017729032.1:82517138-82521592 GCF_001723915.1 Gavialis gangeticus
CTCCAGCAGTCCCTCCCTGGCTTGCAAACTGGCCAACCAGGGCTCAGGGTGGCTGGCCTCCAACTCTGGGCATCCCCCTTCCATGTGAATGAGGGGATTGAAAACCCCTTCTTTGGATTGGCTTCTTCTCTGCAGGGCAGGGCCCCCCTGCTCCACCCTTGGGGTCGCTCAGAGTTCACCGGCACTGTTTCTAGCCCAGGGTAAGGATCTCAAGCCAATCTGGTGAGCCCACATTGGCAGTCTGCTACAAAACAATCACCCCAATTCATTAAGAGTTAAAATGATATTGAAATAGTGAGATTACACTATTGTACGAGAGTACAGACCAAATTATAACTGTTGGTGTGTTCTCCTGAGTGGCAGCCCCCACCTGTCCTGTTTTAAATTCATTGGAAGTTGTATTTGTTCACAGCAAGAAGGTATATCAACATGGCATAGTGCAAAGTCAAGGTAACTGAAATAGCTGTAAATAAGCTGGAAGCAGTCTAGCCATGAAGGCCCAGTGCTCTAGTTAGGCTTATTTGTCCTGCATCACACCCTACCTCACAGAGACATATTTTGCATTGTTTTTTAAAAAGGACTATGAAAATGACATTTTCCTTTACATCTCATTATTTAGCATCTGTGTGCCTGTCTGGGTATTTATACGACACATGTCATAATCCTAGAGTTTCCAAGGAAGTATAGTCATTCTTGGTTTAGGAAACCTATATCCATCTAAAAGACACTGTATGCATACAAGAATGCAAAGGGGTTAAGACTATTAATTCAAGAGATCTGACTGGCTACACAGAGCAGATAGAACTTTAGTTGATATAGGCTTTCCTAAAAGAAAGACAAAATGTAAACTGCAGGAATTTCAGTTTATCTGGGAAAGATACAAATCTAATTGACTCTGCTGGAATCTGAATCTTCAGTTCTGAAGGCTGAAATCTGAAGCTTTAATTTCTAAGCCACTACATTTGGCTTCAGTGTGAAGGCTTTGTGCTAAACAAGATTTGAAACTAGGTGCCCACTTTTTAAAGTGGCATACAGTTTGCATGTATGCAGAATTTTCACTTATACACGTTTCTACTCATACAGGATGCCTATATACATGCTCCAATGTGCTCTAATTAGAATGCATTGGAGCTGACTCAATTAATTAATCTGCTCCACATTCTAATTAGAATGGTTCATCATAGCCTCCTTGTCATGTGTATTAAGCCTCCCTTCCACATTTCAAAATGACCACGGAGGTGCTTTAGCTAAATTAACCATTAGCTTTAGTTAAAGTGCCACCACAACCATTTTGAAATGTGAGGGGCTTAATATATGTGACAGTGACCCATTTTAATTAGAGTGGCTGTCCAGGAACTGATCTGATTAAAAAGTCCCTGCCCACCTTCAAGCACATGTATAGGCAGCCACAGACTTCTGTAAGCAAACTGAGTAGTTCACTGCACTTTGTTACTTGAAGGTGTATATGTGCAAAAATGTTAGTGCATAAATACATAAACTGTGCATACATATGTAAGTTGTGTCTATGCAGAAAACATTTTTTTGAAAATGTTGTCTTTGAGGGCAAGACTGTTCTAAAACAACACACAGTTGGAAACAGAGCTTGATTCATGTTCATTTTCTTTGTAGGCAATGGTGAGTGCATTTTCAGTGAGTTGTTATGTGCGTTACCATGTGAAATAAAAAGAAAAATTAACAGTAAAATAGGAGGAGCATCTATTGTTATGGATACCATCTCTCTCATTTTCTCTTCATTTAAAGAATGTTCAGAAGATTGTCAGGAACAAAAATGTACAGGAAAAAGAATAGTCACCTTGCATCTTGGCAGATCAGAGGAAAGAATAAAGAAGAGAGAGTGCGTTCAAATGATCTATGACTTTTCTGATCTATAGGCTCACGTATGTAACTGTGATCAGTGTTTCTTGCTGAGAAAACTTCTATGCTAGTTCAATGTTCTGAAGAACATATAAACTCTGATGCTGAAAGGCAAGGGAGAAAATGTGCCTTGAGAACCAATGGAACAAGCAAAAAAAAAAACAAACCCCAAAATGTATAACCTTAATGGCTAGGGACAGAAATTACACATAAACAGGTATAAGTGATTGGAAACTAGTTCAAATCCGTAACACAATAGATGTTTGGTGCACCAAAATTGCTTTCAAAATGGGCAAAACAGGTTTAAGATAAATCTGAATGGATGTAGTATCAGAAATCTTAACTGATTTAGGTTACATCAATTTATTGAATTTCTGTCCTAGATCCCCTTCAGATTCAAGTTAATTCACAGTCCCGCAGCATCCTAGGATGCTCTGCACCTCCCCTACAAATCCTCCTGTCACAGGGTGGGTGAGCTAGCCTTGGCCGAAGCTGTCTGCTCCAGTCGAGCAGGGAGTTGTGCTCTAGTGTCCCTGGCTTCTGGCCTGAGCCACTGTAGTCATGTGGATGCATTTTCAGAATCAAAAGTGAAGGTCTGTTCACTTTCTTACCAGATCAATCTATGCAGCTTAGACTAACCTGTGAAGAATGAATCGATTCAGCCTCAGACTTTTTGGCAGTCTGTACTTAGCCAATATGACTTAATGACTGGAGTCAAAATAAAAGAAGCAGGAAAGGGTATTATTGTGTGAGATTTTTAATGGGGTTGGTTGTTTTATACATTAAAAGTGAATGGGAAATAGCTGACAGCAGCCACGTTTCCAATGACTTCTCCACTTACCCTTCCTTATTTCCTTATTTATATTAGATACCCCTTTGAAAACTAAGGCTGTCTCTGAAGCATTTGAAGTACATATAGCAATCAAAGCATTATTGCTATGTAGTAGTAGTAGTAGTAATAGTGACACCTCAATAAATGAAAGTGTTATTTGAAAATTCATGGGTTATGTTGATTTCAGGCTTTTTTTCTACAATATTTTCATGGACTAAATTATTATTTTCTGTATCATTTTGGAATTTCAAGGTAGGAAATATAGCTCAGGAAAATGTTCTACAACTTTTAGATGAACAAAATATATATCTTCTACATTGTGCAGAATGTATCATTTTTAGAGGGAACATATTTTCTCCTAGGTGTTAGTCAATTGTACTTGCTTCAATATTGATGGATTCATTAAATAATAAAAAGAATGAAAGAATAGTAGAACTAGTGTCTTTATTTTTTCATAACATTTTCAAGTAATTCTGTTTAAATAGAATATTACATTTTTATGAACTGGTCCCAGATACTGAATCTGTATTTTGTGCAATAAAGGCATAGAAGGCCAGGGACTTGAGAAAATTTCTTCCATGAACAGAATTCATTTCAAGAAAAAGACTTTAAATGGAGTAAGTTAGTAAAGTTTTTTTTTTTTTAATATTTTTTAGTTATATATACTCTATGAAAGGCAATCATCTCTTGCTTCCCAACATTGTACTCCATTCACTGAGCCAAAGGATAAACATTTTCTAGACATGCAGCCAGCTCTCCATTTGAAGCTGGCCAACTGGGCAGCTGAGAGACATACAAGGGACCAGGAATATGAGCGCAAACTGAGTAACGTTCAAGGATCCTCGGTTTTTTGGAGGAGGAGGAATATATAGGTATATATACCTATATATTAGTGGCATTTCATTTTAATCATAGACAAATGAGAATTTTGGGTTACTTTTTTATATCTGAAAAATGGGGATTTTTTTCTAATCAGAGAAAACCAGGATCCCTGGTAATGTGGCTCAGTGAGATGAATGCTTCCCTAGCTAAGAAGCTTCTCCTGGGTTCTAGCCTGCACCCCTGCTCTCAATGGGGCAGAAGCTACCCCACTGTTCTTCATCAATTGTTAGGCAATGAACAATAAATCCAAGGTGCAGCTTCATAAGGAGAGTCTTCTAAGTGATGCCTCAGTCAAGGCCTGGTAGTTAAGCACTGAGATGAAAAGCAGATGACAGAGGTTCAAGCCCTTCTTTGTGAGGGATACCTAGGACTTGGGTCTTCTGTTTCCTAGGTGCTCTAACCACTAGGATATTGGTTTAAACCATGGACAAGCTTTCTTCCTCCTTCATTTTGTTCCTGGCAGGTACATGCACAGGTTGCCACTTGTACATAAATACTGAAATGATCTGTCTACTAGGGCCACTAGAATAACTTACATAATTGTACAAAGTGGAGGCAAGTAACACTGTTATATTAACATGCCATGTGTCCAGAACCTTACATGTATATATTTATTTCCATTTGATTTCAAGACAGGCACCAATACCATATTTCTAAACAATATCCAATAATATCAGTAGTTTTGAAACATAATATAAGATGCATTTCAGTCATTAAAACATACTGGCTAATTGCAATGATACATTCCATCTGCTTTGTGCAACTCTGATGATACAAAGCAGCTGTAAACCCAGATTCACAAGCCATAGTAGCCCGGTTTATGGCTCTTTTGCATCACTGATATTGTACAAAGGAGCCAAAAATT
>NW_017729032.1:82526592-82527919 GCF_001723915.1 Gavialis gangeticus
TGTTTAAAAATAATCCAAGCAGAGACAGAATCCTGCAATATGAACCTGATTTCATGCTCCCAATATTTCTACTGTTCTGTATCCAGTAAGTATGTTTAGGTTTTACTTTTTTGTGGTGTTTTTCTTTTTAATAATGGAAAAATTGGTCATATTCACAGAGTCATGTAGTCTTTTAAAACATTTATTGGGATATCATAAATGAAGTTTCCATTCACAGATGCATCATAAATACTTATTACAGGAAATAATTGCTTGATTTAGTTACCTTTTTACATTTTCTTGTCATAAAATTATTAATAAAACACATTAAGAATCCCTAATGGATGGTATTATGAAAAGTTGTAATGGAGTATTAAGAATATTTTCTTAAAACAATGCACATGCCCACAGTACTTAATACATGACTTTAAGTTATGAAGTGCCTATAGAGTGCCATATAATATGATAAATATAAAGAATTATGTACACCAAATGACACATGCAGTATAAATAATTTCCGGGAGGAAAATGGGTGATATAGTAATAAAACTTAAGAACTAAGCTCAAGTGATTTGTTAATGTCACTAGTACCCTGCCAAATGAAATTACAGCTTCATATGTACACTACCAATATATACAATTTTTATAATGCGAAGTAATAAAAGTCACTTTTTCACCTAAACAACACCATTTTTTAAACTGAAGCAATGTTTTCTCTTTACCATTGTCTTAAACTGCTTTCCTTTCTCCTGCTCCAGGTTGACTTTCACCATTATTCTTCCCATTTTTTGCAGCTCCATCTCCCTTTCTTTGTAGAATCATAGAAAATTAGGGATTGGAAGGGACCTCAAGAGGCCACCTAGTTCAATTCCCTGCTCAAAGCAGGGCCATCCTCCACTAGATCATCCCAGTCAAGGCTTTGTCTAGCTAGGTAATATAAGCCTCCAAGGATGGAGAGTCCACAGTCTTTCTTGGTAACCTGTTCTAGTGCTTTACTACCCTCATTGGGTGCTTGTACATGTGATGGGGGTTTAGCCCTCAGAGTTGTATTCTATGTCCCCTAAACTGAAATGATGGGGCATACTATAAAACTCTGAGGACTAAACTGTTTTAATTTTTCCATCATGTTTCAGTGAGGGGCCTGATCCCCCTGGAGCAGCACAGGAAGGTAGCAGGAGAACCATCTGGTTTTTCTGGTTATCAAACAAGGCAGCAGGGATGGTGCATGGTGGCACTGGAAGCCAAGACAGGCTGCTAGCTGGCTGGGTGCTGCTCCAGCTAGGAGGCACCCGATTCTATGCTTCCCTGAGCCTGCCCAGGCTTCCAGCACCCCAATCACCATCCATGT
>NW_017729032.1:82532919-82533854 GCF_001723915.1 Gavialis gangeticus
CCCCCTGGAGCAGCACAGGAAGGTAGCAGGAGAACCATCTGGTTTTTCTGGTTATCAAACAAGGCAGCAGGGATGGTGCATGGTGGCACTGGAAGCCAAGACAGGCTGCTAGCTGGCTGGGTGCTGCTCCAGCTAGGAGGCACCCGATTCTATGCTTCCCTGAGCCTGCCCAGGCTTCCAGCACCCCAATCACCATCCACGTGACCTTCTCCAATCATCAGCGAACCCAGGTGCTCTCCAGCCACCTTCACACACTGTCCCAGGGGCAAGCCAGGCTATTTGTGAGCAGCCCCAGGTGTTCTGCCAGCTGCAGGAGCATGCTGAAAGCAGAAGTGGTGAGGTGCCCAATCCTTTTTTTCTGTGGAGACTGCCCACCTCTCCCATGACCCGGGTACGAACTGATAGATGCATCATTGCAGTTTGCAATGTTGCAAACCAAACTACATTGGGATGCAGTTTGTAATGATGCAAACCCATTTGAATCTCCCAAAACTCTTGCATTTATAGAGTGTAATGACATTAAACCACCCAAAGTGATATTTTTGTCATGTGTTCATGGTAATAGCATCACGTGTACAAGCATCCATTGTG
Organism: Gavialis gangeticus; assembly: GCF_001723915.1. Lineage (NCBI taxonomy): Eukaryota > Metazoa > Chordata > Crocodylia > Gavialidae > Gavialis > Gavialis gangeticus. The sequence continues at coordinate 82,533,511 of NW_017729032.1, forward strand.
ATCAAGTTTTTCCTAAATCTAACCTAAATTTCCCTTGTTGCAACTTGAGATGGTTATTCCTTGTGCTGTCATCTGCCACTACTGAGAACAGTCTAGCTCCATCCTCTTTGGAATAATCTTTCATGTGGTTGAAGGCTATTATTAAATCCCCTCTCAGTCTTCTGTTCTCCAGACTGAATAAGCCCAGTTTCCTCAGCCAGTCTCCAAATTTGTCCACATCCTTTCTGTAGTGGGGGGCCCAGATCTGGATCCAGTTCTGACCTTACTGGTCCTGAATAGAGATGGAATAATTACTTTTCTCAATCGGCTGGCAACACTCCTACTAATGCAGCCCAGTATGCTGT
>NW_017729032.1:82533865-82535086 GCF_001723915.1 Gavialis gangeticus
GAGGCAAAGAAATCGTTAAACATGTTAGCTTTGTCATCTTTTTGAAAGTTTCAAAATGTTTTGATTTTCAAAGCTAGGCTTGCTTGCAGCTAAAGAGAATCTAAAGGGGCGGGCGGGGGAAGGACTGCTCTGATATTGACTGTGTAGCTGGCCAGTGACTGTGATCCTTCCCTGAGGTCCCTTCCAGCCCCAGTGCTCTGGGGGAGGGACAGAAAAACAGCATAAAAAGAATTGCTCGAATTGAGTTTTCTCTGTGCCTTCACACTTAACAGTGACACAAGTTTTGCTCTGAACAGTTTGAGGTGCAATTTCCCAGAAACCCCTGCATCTATCTCCTTGGAACTTGGCCTCAGCTGGGGCTACCATGTCTTCTGTTTTCACCTTGCTCTGCCTTAACACACACACGGGATATGAGTTTTGCTTGTCAGCACCTTGAGGTACAGTTTCCCAGAAACCCCTGCACATATCTTTTTGAAACTTGGCAGGCTTCGTGGCCTGAGTAGAGGTATTTTCAATGACCTGTGCCTTCACACTTACAAGTGACATGAGTTTTGCACTGAATAGTTTGAGGTGTAGTGCCCCACAAACCCCTGCACATATCTTCTTGAAACTTGACAGGCTTGTCATCTTATTAGGGGCTACTCTCCCTGCTGTTTTCGTTGGAATCAGGCAAGAAATGACTAAGTTATAGGCAGTTTCATGCTTCCCCATTATAGCCTATGGGTGGAACATTGAAACATGACAAAACAGCAAAACAATTTTGATGAAATGAAATGGAACAGTGCATCAAAATGAAATGAAACATCAAAACAAAATGCTATCCCTTTGAAATGGCGAAACGGAAGTTGAAATGGTACTGTTTCTCACAGCCCTAATATCTATTAATCCTATGTATTAAGTAATAATTATTGTTTTTATTATGGATGGATATCCAATTAAACAAGAAGGCTTTCTTATTTACATTTTGTAAACCCTTCTTCAGTCCAGGAGAAGGTAAATTGTTCTAATAATATATTTTTTAAAATCAAACAAAACCTTTCCTCCCCCTTCATCTGGTTAACATAAATGTCAATTTGACAAGCCTATTAAAATTTAGTACGATTTTTTGCTCATTATTTCTTCTGTTAAACACTTTTATTCCCAACATTTACAGGGTTTTGATGGATATTACACAAAGTATCTATTTTTTCCTTGTTGACTTGGATTTCCACATCTAGACAC
>NW_017729032.1:82540086-82542871 GCF_001723915.1 Gavialis gangeticus
CCCTTTGAAATGGCAAAACGGAAGTTGAAATGGTACTGTTTCTCACAGCCCTAATATCTATTAATCCTATGTATTAAGTAATAATTATTGTTTTTATTATGGATGGATATCCAATTAAACAAGAAGGCTTTCTTATTTACATTTTGTAAACCCTTCTTCAGTCCAGGAGAAGGTAAATTGTTCTAATAATATATTTTTTAAAATCAAACAAAACCTTTCCTCCCCCTTCATCTGGTTAACATAAATGTCAATTTGACAAGCCTATTAAAATTTAGTACGATTTTTTGCTCATTATTTCTTCTGTTAAACACTTTTATTCCCAACATTTACAGGGTTTTGATGGATATTACACAAAGTATCTATTTTTTCCTTGTTGACTTGGATTTCCACATCTAGACACATTGGCCAAACAGAGCACACACCAATTTCTGTGTAAGATCAAAATCTTAAACTTGAATAGTATTTGTTCTGTCTTAAAATCAAAGGATTTCCTCTCTTTTATTTATAATTCATGTATGTGCAATATTTGGAAGTGTAAGTATTTACATTACAGTCTATTTTATTTTTACATGCATTTCATACTGTTTTATTTCAAAATGTCAGCACCCCATTCTTCAAAGTACTTCAGAGAGTAAATACATTTTTAAACATATTTATTTCAATGGTTTACTTGTATGCAGTAAGACAAGCACTTGTTTAAATACCTTGCTGAATCAGAACCAATATTTCACTGCAAGTTATCTCCAGACTTGCTTAGCACAAAACCCAAGAGATTTGCATTATCTACAAAAACTGTCAATTCAGGTGGAAACTTGAGTAGTCCGAGACCAAGGTGTTTCCTATAAAGACACCCTTGGACAAGTGATTACTCTTCAAGGCAGAATGCTATTTTCTGTCAGAAGTTACAAGAATAAATCTAAATTCAAAAAGGTATTTAGCAACCAAACCCCTATTTAGGAACTATATTTCCATTAACTTAGTTATAAATAGCTCTATAGATCAAGTCCTAACTCACTTTAGCTGAGGAGTAGAAATGAATGTCATTTTAAAAATACTCCTTTATTGATCATCGTTTTCTACATCCAGAACAAATATGTAGAAAATGGTACAAATTATTTTCAAATAACCCAGTTTCATTAGCACATATATGCGAGTTCTCTGAAAAAAAAGCTATTATTTACTTAGTCTGACATCAGATGCAATTTTACTTCATGCTCCCATTAAATTCCTCAATTGCCCATTCCTAGGCGAGGCACCTGATCTTATTTTCTCCCCCTTTTGTGCCTCCAGTAACTTCTTGTCACAGTTTCACTGCCCAACCAGTTCCGGTATTTCTATTCTCTCTCTGCCAGGTCCCAGTCCCTGTATACCTCCACACATGAGTTTCCACATCGTTATTTACTTGTTTTCATATTATACCTTTTTCCATAGCCTTCCCTCTGCATTTGAGTCAACTTGCCTGAGCAGCAGCATTCTTGAACATAGGAGAGACTCTCTGTTGTATGTCCATGGAAGAATAGTGAGAAGCAAAAATTTCAGGGAAAGGTCTGCTCACACTTTGCAGCATGGGCTAACCTGTGCATTATAGACATAATGGAGAATTTAGCTGGAATAGTGTAACAAGCCTCTAATTAGCCTACGTAAACTTTTTCTGTTTTAAATCTTCTAACTTGGCTGTAGCTGGGTACTTTTACAAAGGAAGTGCAAAAGGTATATAATGAACTAAAATACAGCTTTGCTACCAAACCTCAAGTGGTATGCAGATAATACAGCTTCTTAACAACACCGTTGTAAGAAGTTTTTAACAAAGATGAAACTGTGCATTTTTTCCCATTTTTTTCCTTAGAAATGGCAAAACCACTTTGCTCAAGCAGGAAGGAAAGTGGAGGGAAGGGAAGGAAAGGGAAAGAAGACATTGTGAGGTGGATGCTGAAAATCTGAATTGTTAAAATTTAGCACAGTTATAAGCAACTGAAAACAGGGTCTTATAATAGTAGCAGGCAGTCTTCAGCGTAGGCAGATTTGCTTATAATAAGGTTAATGCATAAAATATGTGCTCTTAAAACCCAACAATGTCTCTACATGTACTTCAACTTTAATAACAGTGTCAGATAATAAATACAGTAAGACTTACTTCATCCCACACAGATTAAGGAAAATGTATAACCTTAGATAAGTACTAGATAAGACTATAATAAAATAGGTAAGGTAGGAAAAAGTAGGTTATAGAAATGTTCCTAAATTCACTGAAAAACTGAAGAAATCACATCAGAAAATGTTAACACATTATCTGCTCACATAATATTACGTTGCTAAAGAGGACCCACTGTAAAAGTTGGTTTACAAGAATCCAGGATTCTCTAATGATAGTTAAAGAAAATCACTGTAGTTTATAAAAGAGAATGTTATTGACATCATTCATATATCTTTTTCCTTCATAATCAGAAACTAGGATGTGTCCTAGAAACCAACTGGCAGCCTGTGAGCCCAAGAAGGTGAAGATATGGATCCAACACTCCCCCCTATCTGTTGGCACTGGATTTATAACCAAGATACCTTGTTCTGGGCAGACCCAAACCCTCAGACTGACCATGACCTCTCCATTCAATAACAGGTATATTTTATTGATGCACAGTGAGCGCTTGTCCACATAATCAGCATTTACATGCTAAAAATATTCCTGGTTTAATTTTCCTTTCTTAATTTATGATGGCTAAATAAGTAATGTGGATATCGTTTACCATGTAAGGGCTTATTATGCTATAACTAGTAAAATGCACTAGGG
>NW_017729032.1:82547871-82555745 GCF_001723915.1 Gavialis gangeticus
ATGGTTTACCATGTAAGGGCTTATTATGCTATAACTAGTAAAATGCACTAGGGGGGAACATCAGAACAATTTTACCATCCTGCCCTTTCAGTACTACCTTACTGCCAAGTGGCGCTTTAGGACAAGAAACGCCCTGCTGCAGAATTTCTGCCACTTGCTTTTCCTGAGTGTAATTTGCAGAGGGCATTCGGGAGTTTGGGACCCAAAATTTTTCCATGCATTGCACATACCCAAGGCTGGGTGGGGTGGGGGAGGTGGGGGGAGGGTTGTACCCTTAGGGCTGCACTGTTTCCACTGGGCGCTGGGTGCAGGATATCTTTTGGGCTACCCAAGCTACTCGAGCATCACACCCAAGCATCACACCCTGCCTTAGCCTGGCACCCCTTGCTTTTCCTGGGTGCAAGTTGCATGGGGTGCTTGGGGGTCTGGGGCACACAATCTTTCCTGTGCAAATCCCTGCAGGGCTCCCCAAGTGTACACAAGCATTACACATACCTAAGGCTGGATGGTGGGGGAGAATAGGGGTGGGCCCTACAACTCTGGGCAGGTGCAGTATAAAAAGTTGGGAGGCTGGAGGAATGGCAGTGACATTGGCAGGGAGAGGACAGTCACACACCACTGTAGGAAGAGGAGAATCATGCGCTTTTGGAGAGGCTTGGGTCCTGCAATGCACCCAGATCTGGGTTATAATGACCATGTGTAACAGCGTATGGTGCAGGCTGTGTTAAACTGTTATATGTGGCCACTGCACCCAGCCCTGGGGTATATACCTGCCCTATCTGTACACTATTATATGCAGCTGTTACACCCCAGCAGGAGTGAGGAGGACAAGGGGCACAGACAGATCTGAGGGGCAGTGGCTTGACTGTAAAGCATGACCATGTTTTCTGTGTGCTGCTTGTATATTGTGCCTCCTATAGGCACAATATACCATCCCCCTTCAGACCATTACTTTAAGATTCCTCAACAGAACCTATAAAACCAGTTGAGTGACTCTGGCCAAATCCTGGAGTAGTGACCCCCTTTGACCACCAGTTACCTGAGATCCTGCTGCTGCCCTTGTCTAAGGTAATTTGCATCATCACAGCCCTACAGAAGACCTGACGCTTTTCACCGCAGCTCAGGTTACAGTTCTCTAATCACCAGTCTGTGCCTTGAGGCAGACCTCCGAACCTGGCTCTCCAGAAGTTTGAACAGACACCGGCCCAGTTCAATAAACCATATAGTTTCCTTTTCTAGAAGTAAACTTCTGTGATGTGGCTGTTCTAGGGTCAGCAATATTATTGTTTTCTTGTTGCTTACCCTGTTAAGAAGAGAGGAAGCCATGCCCTAGCAAGCATTCCACAGAGACAAATCCCCATTCCTGCATTACCTTCCAGTATGCCAAAGGCCTGTTCCCTGATTAATTACTGAGAGCTATCTGACCCGTACCACAGCACCCAATGATACATGTTAGGCTTTTCTCCCAGAATTGGCAAAAGTCTGCTTAGCTGTGACTTGCACTTGGCAAGCCATACACTTTATTTGCTCTGTTCATCAGTCAGCCACCCCACATTTCTGAGGTCCTAGGAACATTTCACTTGCAAAATTCCATGCCAGTCCCCCCTCTGCCTAGGCCTGGGGCTGTGGGGGCCTCCCTGCTTGCAGTGAATAGCCTGCTCTCACCATCCACTGTTTGGGGGCACCCCAGGTCACATGCTAGGGTTTGCTTCTTGAATTTCAAACTGCCTGCCTCTACTGAAGGTCAAGGAACGTCTTCACCATACAGATACCCCTCACCCCCACTGCCCCTGGTGGTGTGGGGCAGGGGCAGTGACTTCTCACCATTCAGTTTCAGGGCAGCCAACACCAAGGTTTCAGTTTGTTCCTTTATATTCCAGGTCCTTATTCCTGGTTCCCAGTTCTTTTTTCTAATCTATGCCCAATAAAACTTCTTAGTGAACTACACATTCTAAAGAGAGACAATTTCATTAGCTATGCATATTTGTGAAGTAATATGTAAATTAATATCCTGCATCCACCATGCCTGTGTACCACCAGGGGACTATCCTGGACACCTCTGACCAGAGTCTTGCACAACCCAAAGTGTGACCTGATTGACAGCCCCCCATGCAAACTGTAATAAGTACATGGGCTTGAATAAAGAATTTCTTTTGGGCTGGGATTAGAGATGGACATCCTTCTTAGGCCCTCCTGCACAATGACTCTCTGGCACTGAGAGACTCTCCCAGACACCTCTGACTAGAGCCTTGCTTGCCCCAAAGTGCTGTTTGTTCATGCCAAGCTGCCAACTCACAGTCCCCCATACACACTATACTAAGTATATGGGGTTGAATAAGGAACTGTTTTTTGGGCTGGGAAGGCAACTGGAAATCCTTCCTGGGCCAGCCCATGTGGTCAGAGGTGTCCAGGAGAGTCTCTAGTGCCAGAGGCATGACATGGGGTGGTCCTAGCTCTGGGGTGTAGTGGCCACATATAACAATGTATGGGGAGATCTGAGATACACCTCAGAGCTGGGTGCACTGGCTACATATAACATTTCATCATAGCCCTCACCATGCACTGTTATATGTGGTTGTTACACTCCAGAGCTGGACACACCAGTCCTGTTACACTCCAGTCCTGGGTTGTCACGATTGTGTCTGGAGAGATGAGATGGCACCATTGTTTGCTATTGTGGTCAGCGTCAGGGGGAGCTATCCTGGCAATGAGGGAACTTCCTGGATGACCAGTGGGGTCACCCTAAAACCAGCACCCCATCAAGGCTGACAAATGAGGTGTGAAACCCCTGCTGTGCACCCCTGTTTGAAAGCCCAATGGGCTGTGGGGTGCCAAAGGGTGGAAAAAGGTGAAGGGACAGTGCTGGCATGGACAGCTTCCCTGTCACCTAGCAGTGTTGGTGACTCCATTTATCCCCAAAGTCTGTGAGGGAGCAAGAGTGCCTAGCTCAAACAGAACCCCATTTTAAAGCTTTAAAATAGGAACTGTCAAAAAGGTTGGGGGGGCAGGGGAGACAAGAAAGACTGGAGGAAGACCAGGCTTGGCAATGGTTTGGCAGCCAGCCAGGGCAGGGTGCACCCCCAACTTCCTGTCCATGCCACTGGGGGACTGCCCCAAAGAACTATGACCACAGTCCTGCCTGGCCGAAAGCATGGTTTGTGCATACTAGGCTGCCAACTGACAGCCCCCCCATGCCCACTGTATTAAGTGTACGGGCTTGAATAAGGAACTGGTTTTGGGCTGGGGTTATGGCTGGAAATCCTTCTTGGGCTGGGATGGCAACTGGAAATCCTAGAAATCCACAACATGCTTCTGTGGCACTGGAGGACTCTTCTGGACATCTCTGACCAGAAACTTGCAGACTTGCCAAGCCCAAAGCCAGATTTGTTCATGCAAGGCTGCCAACTGACAGCCTCTCCTTGCCCATTGTACTAAGTATATTGGTTCGAATAAGGAACTGGCTTTTGGGCTGAGATTACAGCTTGAAATCCTTTCTGGACCATCTGACACTGTGCCTGTGTGTGTCTCCTGGACATTCCTGACCAGAGTCGTGTGTGGCCCAAAACAGAGCTTGGCCATGCCAGGTTGCCAATTGACAGCACCCAAGCCATGGTGCTAAATATATGGACCCAAATAAGGAACTGGATTCGGGGCTGGGAGTATCACTAGAAATTATTCTTGGGCTACCACATGGCATACGTCTGTGGCACTGAAGGACTCTTCTGGACATCTCTGGCAGCAGCAGAGTCTTACCCAGCCCAAAGTGTGGTTTGTGCATGTCAGGCTGCCAATTGATAGTCCCCCCATGCCCACTGTACTAATCATACAGGCTCAAATAAGGAATTTCTTCTGGGCTGGGATTAGAGATGGAAATCTTTCTTGGGCCACCCTTACAACATGCCTCTGTGGTTTTTCTAGTTTTCTGGTTTGCGTGTATGACAGGGCAAGAAGTTTGCCCTGTCACAGAACTCTCTGGAGGAGTGAAGGGAAACAGAGAATTTACCTTGGCAATGAGCCTGAGGAGAGAAAGGGGTGGGGATACCCGGATGGAGGAAAGAGGGACCCGAATGAAAACAAAAACAAAGAGCTGCGTGGGAGAAGAGAGCGAGGGGAGAATGCCAGCTGTGAGGGATGCAGGAGACAGCTGGGAGGATTTAAAGGGGAATGGATCCTGGCATTAGTTCCTGAAAGAAGAAGAAAGAAACACAGAAGAAATACGGAGAGCTACAAGAGACACACGACAGATGGCAGAGGGAAGGTAATGGAAGAAGAGTCCCGGAAAGAGACTTACTCGGGAAGGTGAAGTGAGGTGATGACTGGAGACCTCTGAGTTGGTGAGTCCAATACCTGGGGACATCTGGTACCTTCCCAGTCCACTTCTGTGTCCACCGGGGAGCATACTGGGGGGGCCCTCTGTGCCCCCCTGGCTCAGCGATCAGCCACAGGAGGACCGTGGGTACCCCCCTCCCCAGATCCAGGAGGCAGAACAGCGGGGGGTCCCAGTGAGCTCTTCAGCACTGAGCACGCTGGGGAGCCCCCTGTGCTCCTATGGGATGCTCCATCCACCCCACCATTGCAGCATTCACAAGCTGCCTGGTACTTTGAGGTATGTAGAAAAAATATTTAAAGCTGAGTCTATGTCCGAACAGCTGAATCTTTCTGAATCTCTCCAAATTGATTTGGACAGCTCGATTAGATTAAAGGGTCTCCTGATTTGATTCGGATGTGGAGGTTCAGCCACCAAATTGGGCCGAATCTCTGCCAAATCAAATCAGGGACTGAAGCTTTGCACAGCCTTAATAGCTGATGTGTTCGCATCTTCCAGACTGCTCTGGCAATTGTTTGCACTGAAACAGTAGCAAATTAGGACAAAATATCTAAAAACAGGCTTAAAAATAATGGAAAAATATACAATTTTGCACATCTTAATGGCTGGTATTTTAAAAATAATGTTGATAAAAGAATTTTTGCATTTTTCTGAGTTATTCAGGTTAGATTTTTTCACACTACTCAGAAAAAAGGACAACAGTATAAACCTGTGGAAATAGCCCAGGCTCCAGGATGAATGTTGCTGTTGTTATTATTAAAATTCACAAGAAAATATCCCCTTCCAAAATTAATTCCTCTGCTTGAATGCAAAGGTTTTCTTTGGGAGCTTTACATTACCAGATACTTCAGTGCATATTCTGAGCTATTTATCTCCCCATTTCCCTAGGGGATCACACCTGAAGTCTAAAGTTCATGAACTACTTTACCTAAAGGCACATCTAACTTTCACCTCAACCACTCTTCCAACCTCATGTCAGAGTAGAAGAACCTGATTTAGTAGTGCACAAAATGGAAACATCCCTTCTCATCATACTGTACTGACAGTTTTAGATTTAGCCCAACATTAGGTTAGGAAAAACTATCTTGAAGCACAAGAAATAGTGCATTTAGAGGTCACCAAATATATATTGTCTAGACAAGAAGGAAGAAAAGTATCACCCACAGAGAATGTAATAGTTGTGTTTTTTTGGTTATTGCTGTTTTTTATCTGTTTACTTTTAAATTCAAATTGGTTGCAAATAGCAATGTATGGCCAGACACTGGTGCTTCCAAGGAACTATGCTGATTTTTACCAGCTGAAGAGCTGGCTCATAATCTAGTTTGAGAATAATATTCTATTATCTATGCTGTTCTGAGGACATAATATTTACAGTTTTACATAATGGAAACATTAACCCATGTCAAAGCACTGTTCAATTTTTTCTTTCTTATTCTGTTTGAGTTGGACTAAAGGAAGGTTATATTTTTTACAACATATACGCATTTTTCTCTTCATTTTAGCAATTGTCCAATTCCTAGCATTTTATTATTTATCCATTTGATTTCAATGGTTGCTTCTATAAGATAGAACTCCTAGAGATTAATTTAGATTTCTACGATATAGGTATGTACCCCTAGACATCAGGTGCATAATTTAGCAATTAGGACCTATATCTGATGCTGTATGACCCTGACATCTGTGGATATAAGATTTGTTATATTTGGCAGTAGGAACTTATGTGAATGTTGGAATGGAACTTTTATATAACCATCTCAGTATCTTGCATTCTTGCTTATGTTTACAAAAATCCATTACTAGTATTTTTATTGTTCAGGCCCAGGGGTAGCAAACTGTATCTATCTATATCATAAAGCCGTGGTTGTGTAGAAGGATTGTTTTCAGGAAAGCTTTGGCCAAGCCAACATTTTCTGTTAGAATTGCCCACAGTCATCTATAACTAGTCTACCCACCCCTATTTTTCTTACAGATTTTTTTTCCTGAAAAGGCAATGTGTGCAGTTTACATTTTTATGGAAGAATTGGATTTTTATCTGTGTTGTATCTTTTCTTTTTGCCCGAAGAAATGTCCACAAAATGCACTTGATTTCAGGATGAGAAAGCATGGAATGCAGTAGCTCTTGTTTAAATTAGAAGAAGAAACATGATACACAAAAACGAAATGAGGGCAGAATGGAGACCAAAGTCATAATCTAAAAAGTGAAAATCTAACTTATTTGACATGCAGTATCCAAGTTGGATGTCAACAGATGGTTTTAAACTCTAGCGAAGGTTGAATTTTCATTGACATTTCAAGCACAGTGGTCTTTAACATCTGCTGTCCCCTGATGTGCATTTGACAGCTCATTTCAGCAAGGGATACACAAAATTGTACTGGCATTTTTTTCCATCTTACACAGCTGGGAATAACTTGGCGCACAAAGGATAATACTTTGCAAAGTACTTAGCTTTACCGTCATATTTTCTGGATTTTTTTTCATCGTTTCAGCAACTTCTTCTGACATTTCAATTGTAAGTTTAATTAACCTAAAACAAACTTTAAAATAAAGTTCCCAGTATGTCCTGCTTCCTTACAATATTGTTTCAATATATTTGATAATACTGAAATAATACAGATAAATTTCCATCTATACAGGTTACTTTTGGGTAATCTACTTCAATAGTAACGTTGACTAGATTTTTACTAGACAATAATATTAAATAAACTCTTTATTGTATTATATTCTTTTCCCCAGAGTGAGCTATTTCTTTTTACTTACAGCGACCTCACAGTTTCCTGAATTTATTTATGAATTGACAGTTGAATGCATGGAAATAAAGTTATTCTTCACTGTTGATCAGAAGATAATCAATAATACTATTAAAGGTAATTTAATAAGGCACATAACTCAAATATTCTCGCTTTATCAAATAGTATCCAGCACTAATACTTCTGTTACAGATGTCATCTTAGAAATAGATTAATCCTTGTATATGATTTTATTATGTGTATGACTGTTAAATTTTTGTTAGCCAGATTTAAAGAAATCTGAGTTTGGCTGCAGTATTTATATAAGATAAAGAAAGAAAGAACAGAGAGCTCTGCAATTCAATAAACATCATTCCTTTTTTTTCATTTGTTCTTTTAAGTAAAAGACAGAAAGATTAGCCTGGGGTTTTTTTGGGGTTTTTTTTTTTTTAGGAATTTGGAAAACTAAATTAAGTTTTAGAGGTGCTGAATTAGTGGAAAAAGAACTGGTGAGATTCCTTATGACTTGGAGAACTGGAATGTGTATATATATATATAGAGAGAGATATAAATATCTATATCTATATCTATAAATCCATTCCAGTTCTCCAAGTCATGAGAAATCTATATATATAAAGTGACCTATCTGCCACATGAAAAAGGTCCATTTTCTCTAATGATTATGAAATTAAAAATGAATAAGTACCCAGGAAGCAAGCACTAAACTCAGGACTCCCTTTTCCCATCTGAGTGGTGTAACTGCTAAACTACAGTAAAGCTCCCTCTTCCTTCCACCCTACTCCTGGAGTGTTCCTATTTA
>NW_017729032.1:82560745-82561656 GCF_001723915.1 Gavialis gangeticus
GCTCCCTCTTCCTTCCACCCCACTCCTGGAGTGTTCCTATTTATTATATTAAATAGTAATTGAATAATATGGGGAGAAGGAACAGAACAGAGGACAGTGGATGCATCTACATGAGCAATTAATGTGATTAATAAACTCCGGTGCATTTTGTGATGGAATCAGCTGCTCTCAGGCATAGCGTTCACACATGTGCCCAGGACTACAGCAGTTATAGCCAGGGTGGAGCAGTCCTGGGCTGGCAGGAGGCCCAGGGTGGAGGGTCGGCCCTGGGGCCTGGCTGGCAATGTTGGGTGGTGGGTACAAGTGTGCTACAGTGTGGGGCTAGCCAGCAGGTAGCCCCTGCACTTTAGCAACTATGTGCCCCAGACAGCCCCTGTCACAGTCTACACATGTGCTTAATAACACCTAAGTACTCCACTGTAAGATAGTACTGCCACTCACAGTAGTATTTTACAGTGGAGTTAATTAATCTACTGCTTCCTAATACCTGCGCAAATCTAGACTGGGAGCATATCTACAGGAAACACTTAACTGCATGGTAGCCTAATAACACTATGCTGTAGTCAGCCGGTCAAAAACTATGCTAATAATCTACTGTGTAGTGTTATTAGGCTACTGCACAGTAAGCATCACAAAAAAAAATGTGCACCAACACTACTGTGGTATAAATGTAGTTACTGCACATTCAGTTAGTATTTCATTAAGGGGCACTAAACTAAATGTGCAGTAACTACAGGATATTAATGAATTTGTAGATATGGCCAATGATGCTTTATTGTGGAGCTAATTACTAAACTCCATAAAGCTCAGGTGTAGATGCACCCATAGACTACTTAATTGTGCCACAGAATCCTATCTTTTTTTGCCTTCTCTTTTCTAATCCCCTGAGTCTAACTTCAGGCTGATTTCAA
>NW_017729032.1:82566656-82568577 GCF_001723915.1 Gavialis gangeticus
CTTTCTCTTTTCTAATCCCCTGAGTCTAACTTCAGGCTGATTTCAACTCATAGGGTAATGGGCCAGTGGTTTGGACACTGTCCTGGAGAGTGGACAGTGTAGTTTCAAGTCCTTATCAGGTAAGAGAGGCATAGGACCTTGATCTCTTTCTCCCTGGGCAAAAAGTAAGTATGACAACTGTGCAAACTAGATGTCAAAGAATTGTACATGTTCCTTTCCCACTCCTAGATTCTGGTGAGCTTGTAAAATTTATGCACTTCTTTAAGTGCAACAGGATTGGAAAGAAGTGAAAGTTGAGTGCTTTGGTGGCTGCCTTGGATTCCTTCTGAATATGCTGGATTGTAGAGAGCTTTTCTGGCTAAGAAAGAGGCATTAACACAAAACCTTACCAATGCAGAATATTGGGTGTTTTGAAGAGGTTACATAGGAAGCCATTTAATTATGTATATTATAAGATGATAGGGTAGAAATAGAAATCATCAAATGAGGGGATCACCTGTGCCAGGATGTCCCAGCCCTAGAACCACATTGGAGTGTTGAACTGGCATATCTCTGTGGGAAGGAAAAGCTGGATAGGTGCTCCTGGCACTCGACGGACCCAATGCTATATGGGAATTTCTGCCGCATGCAGGATCAGGTTCTTCAAACCCTAGAAGTGGTCACAGTCTATATCCAAGAATTCGCCCTACAAACATCTATATACAGAAAACCTACAGACCACAAGACTTACGTACACAAAACCAACAAACATCTCAAACGCATCCAAAAGCTGTGATTTACAGTGAGGCTTTCAAATACCATCACATCTGCTCTAACGAGTATGGACAATTTGCCAAACTAAAACTGCTTTTACTAAACAAGAACACTTCAGTGGAGAGATACACCATGTCTTTGATAAGCCACCCAAATACCCCTACTACAAAAGTGAAGAAACACCACTGAACCCACACCCTTGGTTGGCACTTATCACCCCACACCTTTACCAAAAAGAAGGCTTATCAAACAACTACAGCCTATACTTTAAAAAAGATGAAACCTTAAGAGAAATATTTCAATCCTGCCCTGCTCCTGGCCTTCAGACTGCTTCCTAATCTTGCCCAGCTCATCATCAGAAGTAAATTCCCTGGTGATCAACAGGCACCTAGTAAGGCCCAGCCCTACCTTAACAAAGTTCCAGACCTATCAACTATCCTCTACTGCCTCAAGAATAAACACCCCTCACAACAGAATCATAAGAAGCAATGGATCATACATGTCTATCTCAGAATGTTGTATACCTCATCCAATGCACCAAATACCTCCATGCCAACTATGCAGTAAAACTAACCAAAAGCCATGAACCACAATGAATGATCACTGAAAAAAGATAAAGGACAGAGATACTAGAACACAAGTAGGAGAACATTTTTTCATGGGAAAAATCACACCCTGTCTGACCACACAGATCTTGTGCTCAAAGGAAATCTACCAAACTCCTTCTCTTTGATAAAGGAAACTGGGAACGAAAATATGTTAGCCTGCTAAACACTGGGCATATTTGCATGTGAAATTGCTCTGGTATAAATCTATATGTGCAAATTACTCTAAATTAAACCCATCCCGGGCAAGCATCTACACGTGCAGGAACACACGAGCAGATCTGCTGCTCATGGCAGCAATCTGCCTCTGCCCCTGGTAGCCCTGCACTGGCCCCTACAGTAGCCAGGGTCTGGCAGGGTGCACAGGGCCAAGGACAGCTGTCTCTGCTGCCAGGGCATGGGGACATTGTCCCCATCTGGGCTCCATTGGTGGAGCCCACCCCAAAAGCAGGCAGCTCCCAGGGGCAGGATGTAATCTCCCACCCCCTGTTGCTCAACTGACCTAGCAAATGTGCTCCCAGTCAGGCATCTACACATGTGCTACTGCACAGTAAGTGTTCGAG
>NW_017729032.1:82573577-82580333 GCF_001723915.1 Gavialis gangeticus
GGTGGAGCCCACCCCAAAAGCAGGCAGCTCCCAGGGGCAGGATGTAATCTCCCACCCCCTGTTGCTCAACTGACCTAGCAAATGTGCTCCCAGTCAGGCATCTACACATGTGCTACTGCACAGTAAGTGTTCGAGAGTACATCTGCTTCATGTATTTACAGGAAGAAAATTTACTCACACTTAGAGCAAATAACTGTGCAGTAAGTGTCTGCATGTGTAGACAGTGACACTTACTGCACAGTAATTAGTTCTAATTTTAAGTAAAGCATCTGCTGTAGATGTGCCCATTAAGTAGCAAGAACTTAGTATAGACAACAACTTGATGGTCTATTGAATCTTCCTGATCCTCACTGATATATGCACTCCACAGGCAATAATGACACTCTCTAACAATCTTGTTCTTTCATTATCAAGTTTCTACTGCACCTCTGTTGTCTGTTGGCTGCTTGATGACTTCTCTTATCTCCTACTTTTATTTACAGATGGAGTTTCTAACAAGCTTTTGTTCCATCTGCTATTTAGCTCTGCTGAATCTGCTTCTCTCCCAAAGGCCTGAAGAAAGATACTGTGATACCCAAAAGCATGTCTATGTCTATTCCAACCATGCAGTTGGTCCAATTAAAGATACCTCCCACAAGAATTCTTACCTCTTAAAAGGGTTAATACAGTTTCAACCTCAGTCTGTTCTAACAACCTATGACTAAACTCTGGTTTTAGGACATTATCCCAATGAGTCACCTTCAATAGGCTCTGTAATTACTTGTGAGCATATTAAAATTTTGACTCTCAAATTTTAGAAATATTCTCCAGGGAGATTTGTATAAAGCTGTGGGAAGATTTAAATTATGTTTAATTTCTGAGCCCAGATTGTATATACTAATTAGTTGAAGCATAGCTGACATTGGCAGAATGCCAAATGCCTTCCTGGTGATGAATGTGCTGACATGACTGGACTGCTGGCCTGAGTATTACAAGTAGGAAAGTAAACAATACCACATGTAGTCTTGATGCATTTTCCCAAGGTATACACTAAGTATGCACTGAATTATTGAAACTTGCTTAATGATATTTTTATAATCTTTCAACTATATTTCAGTAAAAGTCTACAAAGTTTTCTGACACTTCAGCAAGAGCCCCTCTTTTTCAGTATCTCTTTGAAAATGGGAGTGTGGAAATATATCTGAATTGGACTTATTGGATAGGTATGAACAATTAAGAGCATGGCACTGAAGTAATAAATAAAGGAAACACTGAACATACCTATGTGAGACACATTCATTCACATCAGCCTGATTTAATGCACATTATGGGCACACATCTACATTTGCCTTTAATATGCATTAAAATGGCAAAATTAAACTAATCACACCTAAATTTGATACTTGCAAATGCAAATGCAGGTATCAAATTTAGGCTTGATTAGTTATAACACACATGTAGATGTGACCTAGCACTAATTTTAGTGCCAGCTCTGCTCAGCCACTAGAAGCACATGGCAGGGTTGCAGGGGCTTGGCACTAACTTTAGTGCCAAGTCCCTGCACATGTAGACACCTGCCAAAAATTGCTTAATGTCCATTAGTTTAATGTACATTAAATTTAGTCACGCTAAAGTGCATGTGTAGACACATCCACTAAGTGTTGGAACAAAAATTCATTTATATCATTATATTAAAAATAGGTAAGTTTAGTTATGGTGCAAAATCATTCACTGATTTTTTTTAAACAGTAATTATTTACAAATCTGAACAAATTCAAACAATGTTATTCATTCCAGGTTTCTGCAAAATCTTTACACTTCAAATAATCAGGTATTTTTTTCCTCCTGTACATGTAAAAGCCATTCAGTATTTTTCCACCATGGTAGATCAAAATCATACAGCTGAAAGTACTGTGTTCACTTTTAGCAGTGATTGGCAGTGCCACCAAAATATTTTTTATCAAGTTGATTCTGGAAAATAGCTGATGTTCAGTTTGTCTGAGCAGACTGATTTTTTTAACTGACCTAAGTGATCCTTTCATAAGGTAACAGTTGGCTTGCCATAGATGAAGCTGAGTAATCAGTTGATGATGACTGAAATCAGAACTGTCCTTCTGAAGAACATCTTGAACTTCTGTTTCTGTGAGACTTAAGGTATTTGTATGAGAGTTTCAAATATTGTAAAAAGTTGTAGCCTTTCTATTGTAATCTTGAATGAATGCTGCACATCCAAATGCTTGAAATAAGTGTGCTTGTAAATTAAATGTAAATTTCACAAAGAAACCTAGGCATATACAAACAGTTTAGTGAGCTGTAAATATGGAGGACTTTACTGTACAGCTACTCTTCAGTAACTGTCCATGTGTACATTCTTACCTTATGGTGAGTGGAAGCAAGAAGAAACATGCTTCTGTAAGTCACTTGATTCAGTTATTCCTTTGTGAGGTAGGAGATGAAGCTTTCAACCTCTCAGACTGAGGACGACTTTAATTCATGTCTGTTATTTTCTCTCACCACTAGATTATTGTATAATAGGACAAAAATATAGATAGCACGATGATCCTCTCCTCTTATGACTATGCCTTAGAGGGAAAAGTTTAACCCTGTTGCCTGTATGTCGGGGGATGACTTACATTTTCTGACCTAGATTTAGAAGTTAAGTTTTCCTTAAGCTTTCCCACCTAGATTTAACTTCTAAATCTAGATGGTGCTTCCATGCTATGAAACTCAGTCTGTATGCCTTCTAAGTGTGGGAACATTAACCATTTTTATATCAAGACCCTTTGCAAATCTCACCCTATATCCATGTTCATAGAATAATGATATTCTGTTATTGAAATGTCCAAACCTTGCAGAGCTGCAAATAGATTTTGTCCCATATTTAGGAGTTTTCAAAGATACAAGAGAGGAATTTAAATGTTTTTCTATAAGCAGTTTTTCCATCAAACTGAGCTCTGGTTTCAGAATTTTCTATTTCATGTGTTTTGCTTTCGAAATTCCATATACAGAAACTCAAACCAATGCATCTTCACAAAGAGACCATCATGTTGAACACAGGACACTATTTCTAATGATGTGCTTAACACTTCCATTTTTTATGTCCTGAATATGGCATTCTCAGTTTACCATTTTAAAATCAATTTTGTTATTGTGTAAATGGTTTCAAGAGTATCTCATTGCCAGTATTCCTTTTAGTTGTTTCTTAGATGTCAAAACCAAAAGATCCTCAGAGCAATGAGTATAGAGAAATTCAAATTTTCCTTTTGTTATTTAATTATGACACCTGAGATGAAGATTACCATGTTATTGGGACCCTCACAGAATTACCTATAACAGCTGTTCTTCAGATTTAAACACAACAATATATCTAATCCAGGGCCAATGGAGGGAAACAAGAGCCATCTCCTAAACAGCCTGGTGGAACTTTGAAACGTCTGGCTAATTCATTATGATTCATGGGATTTGGCCCCTTATATGAGGATCCCTCATAATAAGTTGATTTTCAGGACTTACCAGGCAGGGAGTGTTTCTTGTGTGAGCTGTAATCCAGAAGCCAGCAGCAAAACCTCCCTGTTTTCCTCTGCTCTAGGTCTTTCCTATGGACTACCCACTCCTACACCATCAATTTCTCCTCTGCCATGTACCTAATCACAATTATTTTTCAATTTCCCACCCCTGTGAGAAACCCAGCGTTTGAGGAAATGGCTCTGGACTAAGAACAGAGTAGATGCCCCAGGCCAATGACAGGGAAATTACAAACAGGACAAAAAAATTTAAAAATAAAAACTTTAATTGTGGTCAAATAAAAACATTAACAAGCAACTCCCATTATATTCTTGTTGCAGATAATAGCAGAGCATTTGTTCTTGGAAGTGAAGTTTCATGCTTTTTAATCATCCACATTTAAAATGATTTCTTGTTAGCATCTGGGAAATATACAATTTGCTTTCATAGTTGCCCCATGCTCATTTTGTAAGAATATATTAGGACTGCAGAACTGGAAAATATATACAGTCCTATGGAAATGAATCTTGGTTTCATATATTCTGATACAAAAGTTAAAGTTGCACATTAATCAGAAGTCCTACTCATAAGTCCAAGTGAAGTATCCACCAAAACCCTGCTTAAGTACTTTGGTGCATGAGATGTACATGCCACTGTCTTGATTGAACCAAGTATCCAAACCCTGTCAAAATTTATTTGATAATCATTAATTAGAAACCCCTGCATCTAAGTCCTTTGACAAGCCTAATCTGTACTCATGCCCTGAGCATGCTTAATACAAACTGATAGGGCTGAGTTCAGTATTTAGAACCAGTAGCCGTGGCCACTTCTGCACAGCAGGCTAGTGGCTAGAATACTTGCTCAGGAAGTGGGAAACTTATGGTCCCCACCACCACTGTAGCCTAAGGAGCCTAAGCAGCCTCCCACTGACATCTACCACATTGTGGAAAAGTACTCTAGCCACAAGGCTATGGGGTAAACTATGTTCAACTGCCAGGATTATTTAAATTATTTAACCAATGATTGTTTACTAAATAACATCTAAGCAGATTGCACATAGGGACTGAAACCCAGGTTTCCCTCTTCCCAGAGGGAGCCTTATCACTGGACTGCAGTCAGACTTTTCAGTGCCATCTAAATCTGAGCAACCCACTTTGCTTCTGTATTTCCTATTGACTGGATTAGGCATCTTCCCCTCTTCCCATTTAGCATGCTGAGTGCTGTGAATCCCAAACCTAAACACTAATCTCTCCATTTAAAGCAGAGAGAATGCAGGTGCCAGAGTAACTCCTTTGTGGAGCTAAACGTGTTTTTTGTAGGACAGTCAAGAAGAAAGATGAAAATCACAGGCTACATCTGGTTATTTTATGCCTTGGCTTTCCCTCTCACCCAGAGATTCTAGTTCTAGTACTAATTGGAGGCTCTTTGACCTCCAGAAATGACAGTATTATGGCCTAAGAATACAAAAAAAAGCGGAAAAAAAAGCATGGTTTCTAAATGGTTTGCTTCAGCAAAAGGGGGGGGAGGGCCAGGCAAAAAAAAAGAGAATAAGAAGAACCAAACACTGGGTTCAGAGAGCTAGACCCACAGAGGCAGCAGCTGGCTGGATCTATTCCCACTTCCCTTAGAAAAAGCATAATAAATCCTAGTGCATAGTCAGAAAGAAACAGCAGTAACTGCCATGACAAGAGGAGGACAATGTCCAGTCTAGTGTAGAAGGAGATCCTTGTGCTGGCACAAACAATTCCCCTTCAAGCTCTGATTGCTGAGATGTTTCCCAGCCAGGGAAAGAGAAAGAAAAAAAAGCATCTTTGGCTTAAGCCAATTAATAAAAGTGTAATAAAATGGCAGCCTTATTTACAAATCGAGAGTGCCCACAAACAGACCCCATTTCCACTGATAGAGGTCCTAAACAGATACAAGTAGCCTGGATGCTGTCCTGCTTTCTGTCATACTACAGTTTCTTTACACTTCTTGGATGTTGTCAACTCAGGGCTTTCTTACACCTTACATCAGGGGTGGGCAAAATGTGGACCGGGGGCTGGATGTGGCCCACCAGGCCATTTTATCCCACCCGCGGGGCCCCTAATATTAGAAAATTAATATTAATCTGCCCTGGGCTGCCTGTCATGCAGCCCTTGATGGCTTGCCGAAACTCAGTGAGCGGCCCTCTACCCAAAATAATTGTCCACCCCTGCCTTACACTGTAAGCTGTACAAACATTGATTGGTGTCAGTGCTAGCTTGGAGTTTGGAGCAGTCACACCCTTAGCGTAGAAACTTTTTCTGACTGTCCCCCACCTGCACAGCTGTGACTTGCTGCTAGAGGCCTGGTGAGCAGGGGCAGAACTAGGTGCTCTAGCTGTGAGTTGCCACTAGAGGGCTGGTGAGTCAGGACAGGCTCCTATCCCTGCTCTTTGGGTGGCAGGTGAGAAATCTTGGGACACTGGAGGTCTTCAATTTAAGCAGTAGATCTGTGGGGTGTGGCCATAATTTAATATAACAGGAGCTGGGTAGTACATATTAGAGATAATTCTTCCCTGGAGTGGCATAACTTTGAGCTGCATAACAAGTGCTTAAAACCACTTTAAAGTGTTTATGTGTAGACAATCCAGGGGTTAAGAGCTCCAAAAGCCAGCCAAAATTACTGTTTAATAAGGCCCTGAGAAGTACACTCCTGTGGTGTTTCCTCAACATGTGGAGCCTAGGGGCATTTATACACATGCTCCAGGAATGGAGGGGGTGCTCCGAGAGCCACTCTAATTAAAAAGCCTGGCGAGTCATGTGTATCAGTGTCCCGACACTGAAAAATGGTGGCTAGGGCGTTTTAACTAAACCTTGTTGAACAAGCTGTAGTTAAAGCAGCCCTGTCTCCATTTTCCATGTGGGGACACTGGTTCACATGACACTGCAGTCTATTGGAGCACAATAATTACCATGCTCTGGCAGACTTGATTAACTAAGTCTGCTCCGCTGTAATTACAGTGTGTCAGAGCAGCCTTTCTGCCTTTGTGTCAGCTCACAAAGACACTCTTCCATCTTCAGCTTCCTCTGTGCAAAAAAGAAGTTTATTTCCTACGTATGGGGACTTTTTACCATCTTTTATCATCTACACTTTTCCCAGATTGTGACGAAGGGACATTGATCCTGAAAATTTGCAGGAAAGGACAATTTGCTTGCCATTTTCCAGTTAGTCTAATAAAAGGTATCATTTTGGAATCAAGAGTTTTAGTTTTTTATGTGTCTTTTTGTCTCAGACCAACACAGCTACCAA
>NW_017729032.1:82580344-82583730 GCF_001723915.1 Gavialis gangeticus
CTTTTTGTCTCAGACCAACACAGCTACCAAGTACACCCCTTAGCTTGGAGCAACACTTTGAAGTCTCTCCAGAGAAGACCCTTTTTCAAAGAGGAATGTATTGCAATATTTTAAGAACTATCTCCAGTTCTAGCTCCAGAACTAGCTCCAGATTCACCTCATTTCACTCTTCCACCCCCCCAAAGCCATATGTATGCAGTTCTCATTTCACCTTTAGGTGAAAAGCAGGTCATTTTGTCTGCTGGCTTTTTTTGAATTCACTCCGGTATAAGATCCTCAGCCAGTTCTCCAAAGCAAAATTCAGTCTTTAAGAAAACAACACACTCACACAAAAAAAAAAGCTTTGGTCCTCTCCTGGACAGTAGGAGACCCTTTTTCTGTTCTGGCCCCAGCACAGCAGCCTGACTTCCTCTCTCAGCTTGCTTACTTTCCTCCTACCCCTTGTTTTGTTTTCTGGGAGCTTTTAAAGCTCTCAGTGGGACACTCCCTCCTTACCCAAACGTCCTAGAGCAGAGGAAGTGAGAGTGCTTATAGTGCTTGCCCTGAGGTTTAAGTTCTTCCTCTAAATAAAGTAGAACATCTTTTGACTGGTTTTGACAAAACTTCTAATGCTAATGTTTTCAGGATCCAGAGTAGGATTTCTAGGACATTTTTCCAGCAGCTTTTCCTTAAAGGGACAGCCCTTCTAAAACCTCCTTATATACTCTGCTCTGTAGGGACAGATGCTTGAGTCCAGTGAAGTTGATAGCATGCTACAAAAGGACCCAGTTCCAACCACAAGGGTCAGTTTTCAGGGTTATGAACCAAATGTATGAATACTTTACAGCTGAAGAGTGACTGATCATTATTATTTGGGCATGGCCACAGACAGAATACAAAGGTTTAAATCAGGTTGTATTAGAAGAAAAAATGAGCCATTAAAACGTTGTCCACTTGTTCATGGACTTTCTTCTTTCAGTCTTTGAATGTACTGAATAAAGCTCCTAATTTCTATCCAGCCACCTTTGTAAATTGAAAAATTCTGCTCTGACTTCCCCTTAAAGAGAATTTTGCAAATAAAGACAAGCCTTTTACTTTGTCATATAAGACTAGCTTGTCTTATTGTTATCATACATAATCTTCTAGCATGAGATAAATCAGTTGTGCTGTCTTTGAGCTCATTGTATCCACGTCAGAACTTCTACCCTCAGGCTTTCAATACTGGCTTTTGCAGTTTCTTACATGGATGAATAAAGCTCATGAACTGATGCACTATATATTCATCAGTTCCCAAGTCATTCCATTTCTACAGAAGGCAATGTTTTTAATGTTCAGCATTTTAAGATGTGAATACCACAAAAGCATAACTAAAATAATTGAGCCTATTTTATTCATTGCTTATTTTTTTTCAGGACAATACATCTGGAAATGATGGCAGTATTAACCTGAAATGATAATAAACCCTAAAAATGTAGGAAGTAGCTTCTCAGCTAATTAAGTGTTTGAGTATTGATCACTGAGGACTCTTTAACTTGCCAATATTATACTATTCTTATGCTCATTGGCGCTTACTGTTCTGAAGAAATATTAAAATAGTGTACCTCAATTATATTTCCCTCAATTTAGTTGGCCAGTGCAGAATCCATATATGCAAATTATTTCTATCTCTTTGACAGTTCATACTACTTTGGCTTGCCTGCTATACACCTCATTTACTGTACTTGCTAGAATTCCTCATTCAAGGTTCTGATTCTCAGTTTGATTAGTCATTTATAGTACTTTTTTACTTCTTTATTAAGGTTCTCCTGCCATTACTCAATAAAGTATGAGCATTTATAAATATGTTTAAAAGATCATCAGCAAACATCCTGATTTCTTTGTTGTTGCTTGTGAATGCAAAGAGATTACCAATGAACAAGCTTTACACTGAATTTCTTCTCTGCAAAGCACAGATAGTAGTTCTAGCTCTGGATGTATTTGAAAGTGATTGGTGCAACACCCAAACCCCAGGCAAAAGGTATCTTTGAAATACTTGAAGCATGAGTTGTCTGATGGTTGTTTTACTCCCTAGTGCAATTTAAAGCAATTCATGTCAACTGTGTCATCCCAAAGTCACACACTGTCAGGTCTCACATGCCTGGAGGTGGAGTAACATAAAGCTGGCCCTGGGAACTTCCTTATGGCAGAAGTTTTCCATGGGCTCTGAATCTAAATGAGGGAATTTAAAATGGCCAATGCTAATACTGAGGAGGGCCTTTTTAACAAACAAGTTCTTGTTCAGAAATGCAGATTTGTGGAAAGTCAGACTTTTTACAGGAGGCTTTTTCAGGTCGAGGATGAAATTTCTGGTTAAAATAAGACATGGGAAGAGAGAGTGCTTATGACGATTGCCCTGAATGTCCCAGGTTTAATTTCTTCCTCCAAATAAAGTAGAATATCTTTTGACTGGTTCTTACCAAACTTTTATCGCTAATGTTTTCTCAGTTCAGAATGGGATTTCTAGTCAGAATCAAACAAATAATTTAATCTGATGGTAAAAAATAGCCCAGTGAGTTGGCACACAAGTAAGTTGTATAGAACATAAAATAGAAAAAATAGAAAGCCCTTGGTTTTATATCTAGAATGATATCAGAATAAATGTGGAAAATATTAATTAATTAATTAATTCATTTTAATCTGATTCTTTATGGTGTGTAACAGAATTCTTATTTCATTCTATATAGAGGCTTTGTTTTTTCCATGGCAAATGTATGATTTGGGCATAAATAAAGGCTCGCCTGCCATGAGGATTTTCATTCTCATAGAAAAATATAAAGAAGATACTAAATCTTATCTTTTCTTTTATTTTCTTTCATAAAAATTGGGAAGGAGATACAGGATATGGGTTACTGATTGTGAACCTCATAGAAGTTGTCACTGTTTTTCCTGCTGAGCTCCTTAACCATTTCTTGATTTATTTTACAACCTGCCTTTAAGATAGCTTTATATCCCAAACAGCTAAATAATTCTCCTTAGTATGTCATTGTTTAAGGTGGTAAGTGATTAACTCAACAAATGACCTCACTTAACAGGCAAAATATTGGAACCAACACAATGGTGATTAATGGCAAGATAAATCAAAACCTGAATTTGTTCTCAATCCAAATTGCTTTATATCTAGTAGCACCTTCAATGTTATGCTGATTTTCAAAAAGAAATAGCATATCTAAGAGATAGTATTAGCTTTTGAAAAATTCTTCTCCTTTTAACTTGATTCATTTTAAATTGGTGTTATTGCAATTTGCTATTCACAAGTGTTTGAACAGTCCTAATTATGGATCCTAGTTTAGCACATCACTTTTGCATATACTTAACCTTAAACATATCAAGACTCTTTTTGAAGTAAGCTCCCATGTTGCCAAATGGCA
>NW_017729032.1:82583741-82585982 GCF_001723915.1 Gavialis gangeticus
TCCTAGTTTAGCACATCACTTTTGCATATACTTAACCTTAAGCATATCAAGACTCTTTTTGAAGTAAGCTCCCATGTTGCCAAATGGCAACTAAGTCTGTAGCATGAGACCACCGATAGCCCATGCAACAACTATGTTCCTTCTCTATTGGGAGGGGGAAGTGCATAATTTCAGATCTACTAGTTAAAGCTCATCTTGCTTCCAACCCCATACCCTCCTATATGCTTAGGTGTATACAAGAAGTGCATTTTTTTCTTTGTAAGCTTGTCATTATGTACTCTTCCATCTTTTTGTACATGGAAAGTATTTCTCTATTGCTAAGTCTGGAACACTTGGGGTTTAGATTTACCCATTAATAAGCCTGAAACACAGCACTCCCAAATTGTTTGCCTTATAACAAAGTTCCTACAAAATTAGAATGCCTTAATATGTTAACAGGAAAGATGGTCATTTGAAAAAGAATATCACTGCATTTGTATATCACTTTGTCAGACTCATATCATTTATGGGAGAGCCAGAAATTTTTAGTATTTCTAAATGTGAAGGTCAAAAAATGTCATCACCCATTGACAGCAAGGACATCATACAACAAATCACCTCATAGATTACATCTGGTGGATACATTCCGACTTGCTTGAAATCGCCAACTGTTTTTTATCACCCACCTAATTACAGTTTGCTGTCACACAAATTCATAGGATTTTGGTTTAGGCTTTGTGTGTGTGCATTGCAAATCTGTTTTCTCCAGAATTTAAGCTTTGAATTTGGAAAGGGAAATGGAGGAAATTCTTCTAATTTACTTTCATGGATT
Organism: Gavialis gangeticus; assembly: GCF_001723915.1. Classification (NCBI taxonomy): domain Eukaryota; kingdom Metazoa; phylum Chordata; order Crocodylia; family Gavialidae; genus Gavialis; species Gavialis gangeticus. Next base: position 82,584,553 of record NW_017729032.1, read on the forward strand.
GGGAGGATGTACTGTGACCTTCTCTGTTATGCCAGTCCATTCATTCAAACAGATAAATAATGGACATTGCAACAAGTTTTAACAATTCAACTAGTAAAATGTTTGTTCAATATTTTACTGATTACTTACAAAAATATTTTGAGGTGTTTGCTCTTGTTCTTTTAAAATTGGCATAAAAGTGAAAATTTCCATTTCTCTGCTCCACTGTATGTTAGATTCCCAGGGGAATTTTTGGGTTTTTCTCAAGAATTTTGTTCAGCAGCTGCAAGGACAAATTTGTTTAATGAGCTAATAAATATTTTGAAGTTGTTTGCTTTGTCTCTCAATGAAATCAACTGTGTAAAACTAGCCCCTGCAGGCTAAAAATAATAGAAAATTAAAATATTCTGCTTCTCTTCCCCTCTTTCACAGATCAGAAGGGAAATTCCTGCAGAAATGATTAAAAAAATCCTTATCAGCTTGTAGCCCCACACTGTCTCTGAGACTGAATGGAAAATTTAACGATGAGATATAATTTTATCACTTGTCATTGAAACAAAAGAAAAAAAATACATTCCACAAAAATAAGCTGTTAGTGTACATCCCTCATCCAGACTACCCCACAGTGAAATGCTTGGCAAAGAAAGGAGACAACATATAAACGTATTAGAAACATGCTCTGTGAGATCAGTAGAAAAAACTACTTCCAGAGCACCCTTTACTGAGACTGCCCAGTTGATAAAATATGGATGTTACTATCTAGAGCCTGACAGTTCAAATGCCCCTATGGAACCAATTATTAATGAAGCTTATAAGGAAAAAAGGAGTGTCTCAGGTTACATACATAAGTTCAAAAACATCATGATAATTCTCGCTATTTTCCCCCCAGTAATAAACACTACAGGAAAAGAAGTGTACACACATTTCAAGTGCCACTGTGCACCCATCCCAACATGATTTCCAGGCTTCCCTTACTCCCAGAGAGGGCCAAGAGCAAGCCCCTGGGCAACTCCTGCCCACAAAATCTCTCCCTCCCTGCTGTGAGGCTTTGAGAGAGGAGATCCAGAAAGAATCCGCTCTCTTTTCAGAGGCAAGCATGCCAGTTTCTATTTTAGCATCCTGATGGACTGGCATCAGCACCAAGGGCATACCAATTAGTGGAAAATCACAGTAATGGAAGCCCTGGCACATTCTTTCATGTTATGCCAAGACAAAGGGCAGTACCTAGTCATGGTGGGAATGAGTCATGCTTCAGTTTCCCCATGTCTGGGGTTTACATAAATATTGTTTTTCTTTGATAACTGTGAGGGAATCAGAGTGAGGGAAATCCCTGGATGGCTGAACACCAGCTGTGATGTAGGCACACTCAGCCATGTGGGAGAGGCACATGGGAATGAGTTGTGCCTCAAGTTTTTTATAGATTTCATAGACATTAGGGCTGGAAGGGACCT
>NW_017729032.1:82588400-82588715 GCF_001723915.1 Gavialis gangeticus
AGCTTTCCTTAACATAGAGAGCTACACCCCACCCCTTTTATCTACATGATCTCTCCTGTACAGGGTATAGCCATCAATACCCGTGGTCCAGTCATGGGTGGAGTCCCACCAGGTCACTGTTATCCTTATGACGTCATAATTATTTTCATTAAGCAGGAGGACGAGCTTCTCCTGCTTAATCCCCAAGCTCCTGGCATTTGTGTACAGGCAGGCAAGTGTCCCCTTGGGGGCTCTTCCCTTGCCCACAGGCTGGGTACCAGGAGTGGGGAAGGAGTGGGCTCCCTTAAGTGCCTTGGTCTGCTGGCTTTGCAAGGG
>NW_017729032.1:82589049-82593231 GCF_001723915.1 Gavialis gangeticus
TGATGGCACGCAGTCTCTGGACTGTGGCCTAGAGCTCCTCCAGCTGGCATGCCAGAGACACCAAAAGGGAGCAGACTGCACAAGGGGAGGTGGCCATGCTCCTGGGCCCCAGAGCCTGAAAATGGGACAGGCAGCCCCTGCAGCCGAGAGCCAGGGGCTCCATCTGTGTGAAGCCCAGAACCATGGGCTCCATCTGGGTGGTCATCTCTGAGGTGCCAGATTCAGGGGGTCACAGAGCCAGAAGGGACTCTTGGGGTGTGGTGTGTGCCCATCTGTGTCATGCCTCTGGTAGGCTGGCTATGGCTGGGACTGTCTACCCTGGGGAGCTCACAGGCAGGGCCTCAGCCCTCCCGCTTGCCCTCCTGTGTAAACTCCATGCTAACTCACGCACTTGCAGACAAGCACACCTGTTTGCAAAGCCTGTACTCGTGGCTCCAGTCGCATGGCTCCCTGGGGGGCTGGGTGAAGTAAGGCCCTGGGTGGGGCAAGACCCAGCCCAGCTCCACTCAGCCACCTCCTCCCACTCACTAAGGGGTTAACCCCCTCCCACCATGGGCCCCACTTACCTCTGGCTGTGCTGGGGGTCGGTGGGGGGCTCTGTGTCTGCTGGGAGGTCTCTGGGGGGCTTTGTGGGAGCAGGGGCACAGTGGGATTTTACCTGTGCGTCTCTTGCCAATCCAGAGCCTAACTGGGTCTTTTTTCCTGTTGGTGGGCCTTTTTAAACTGCGCGCATGTGCAGTGGGCCTGCCATCGGGGAAGCTGCTCTCAGGCAAGGGGGGGCCCTGCCCAGGATTTGGGGGGCCCTGCCCTACTGTAGGGGGACTGGTGAGTACCCCCCTACCTCTCTCTCTCCCTGAGGGGCTGGGCCAAGTAGGGCCCTGGGCGGGGTGAGACCCGGCCCAGCTCCACTCAGTTGCCTCCTCCCACTCACTAAGGGGTTAACCCCCTCCCACCACGGGCCCCGCTTACCTCTGCCTATGCTGGGGGCTGGTGGGGGGCTCCATGGATGCTGAAGGGTTCCTGGGGGGCTTTAGGGGATCAGGGGCGCAGTGGGCTTTCACCCACGTGTCTCTTGCCGCTCCAGAGCCTAACAGTTGTGAAACACTTGGAACCAGGGCAGCTCGTCTAGTGGCACAGGGGGGTTCCCACCACTGTAAGCACCCCAGCAGAGACCCAGGGCACATATGCCCCTTGGATCTGTGTATGTAGTGGAGGCAGCTGCCAATGCACAGTGGGCTCCCCCCCAGCTGCCACTGCACAGAAGTGGGGTAATGCCAATGGCCTGCCACGCATGGGACAAAAAGCCCAGCCTGCAGCAGTAGCTGTCTCTGCCCCACAAACCAGGAGGTATGTGCCCCCTGGGCCTCCACTGGGGTATGCACACCAGCAGGAGCTCCCCCCCACCCCTTGATGAGCCATCCAGGCTCCAGGTGTCCCACAACCTGCCCCAGCCCCAAGGCCCCATTCACCCCAGCTCCTGGTGCAAACATGATCTCCACCCCAGCTGCTCCAGATGTCCAAGGTGAAATGCAAGGCTCCCTGAAGACCTTTCTTGTGCAGCTCCTCCCTCAAGTACTCCCTGCATGCCTCATACAGGGAGAACACCACCATCCTGCTGAAGATGGTGCATGTGGGCACTTGGTTGGATGGGGCAACGAGTGCCATGAGCCACCTTAACCCTAGCCGCTCAACTAGGGAGAAGGACTGGCCATCCAGAGCAAGCTTCTCCCCAGTGCTCTGGGTGATCTCCCTCACCTTTGTAAAGGGTCCCCCCATGTTCTTGTTTTTCCCCTACTGTTCCAGGGTGGCCTGCCTCTGCTTCGGGGGGATGGGAGCTTTGGAGTGAGAGGGGGACTTCTTTTTGGGCATGCTTCCACTGGTACTAGTCTGAGGAGGAGCAAGGGCTAGGGGGTGGTGCCTGTGAAGATGCATCAGCATCCCCATGGTGCTGTAGTGTTTCAGAAGTTCAATTTAAAATTGAATATTTTGGGGGCTGTATTGGGGATTTATGCATATTATGAAAAAAAGATTAGTCATCTTCCAGAAGACCCAAACTACCAGGCTAATACCTACTCTGAAATGGATGACTCCTCCACCACTTGCCCCATCTGGTCTTACATCAGCAGTAAAGACAGATAGCATACCTAGGATCATTTGCCACATCAAAATAATCCCACACCACACTACCCCTTTGCTTCTGGGGTTCAGGTGCAGATCCTGCCTGCTTCCCCTCCTTAGCATGCAGAGGCACAACAACAGGAGTGGACTCAGCTGAGCCTCTTGTCTCCACAACCTCTACCTCAACCTCCTCCAGTGGTGATGTATGGGGGGTGCACATGCACCCCCTGAGAGCACCGGTGCACCCTCTGACCAGTTACAGAAGTGCTGGTGCCCCCTTGCAAGCACTGGCCGATCGCTGCAGCCACTCCCAGAAGCAGCTGCAGAAATCAGCCATAGTGAGCAGCCGTTGTGGGATTGGCAGTGAGGGGGACCACCCCCCTGGTTGGCAGGAGTGGTCTCAGGGGGGCATGTGCCCCCCCTGACTATGGCAGCACCAATTGCCCGTGACCTCCTCCGAAGTGCCTTCTGGAGAAGGAGACCTGGCTCTATTAGAACATGGAGGGGAGTGGAGCACAATCTCAGATTCCTCTTCAGTCCCCAGAATTTCTTTTGCTAGGGTGCTCAGGTCCCCTGCTTCTAGACCCAACTCCTCCTCTAGTACTGGAAGGCTCAGGCTGAGAACTGAAATGGGGGTGGAGGAGACTGTCATGTTGGTGCTGGCTGTCATGCTGGTGGTGCTGGGGGTTATTATTATGGCTGGTGTTATTGGAGGGGGTTCAGATGCAGACACCTGTCCCACCTCCTTGCTGCCACTCACACCAGAAGCTTCATGTCTGATAGTGCTAGGGAAGAGACTGCATCTAAGTTGGGGAGGGGGGAACTTACAGCTCTCCTTCTGCCCCCTCTCCTTCCCCAGCCAGAAGACTTGGCACCTGCCTTTCCAGCGCACTTCATATTTCATGTGCAGGGAAAAAAAATGTGCATCTGTGTGAATGTGTGAGTATGTAATAAATATATGTGTATTGAGTGCTTTCCAGGCAAAGCACTGCTTTCTTGTTGTTGGTGGGGTGTGGGGGGGAATAAGAAGAACATAACAGGATTTTTGAGGAAGGGTAGACAAGGGTAAATAGGAAAGGATTAATGGTAATGGCTACAACTTCGTAGCGAGGCACTACCAAGCTGCAAGCCAAGCTTACAGATGCTGGTTTCTGATGCTGCTCCAGACACTCAAAGACGCAGCTGCAAAGTGGCATACAGCAGTTCACAAACAGCCTTTTTATGGTGCTTCTCTGTTCCTCCCCCAGAGCACTGGGATTGGAAGGAATCTCATGGACAGATCTGTGTTACTGGCCAACTACAGATGTCAATATCAGAGCAGTCCTCCCTCCCTCACTGTCCCTCTTAGTTTCTCTTTCCCTGCAAGCCTGCCTCTGAAACAGCTCTGAAACACCTCAAAACAGCTCTGAAACATCCCAAACATTTCGGAAAATTTCCAAAACATTTCAGATTGCCCGTTTTGTTTTGGACCTGTTTTGGAGCCTTACATTCCATTTCAGATTCAATGTTTTTATTGTCGAAATGTTGGAATCTGAAATGAAACAAAATGACTGCCAAAATCTACTATTGTGTATGGGAGTTAGGGATACGCTTTCTGAATTAGAACTTCTTAGACCTTAGATGCAAGTGAGAGAGGAACAATGGAAACAACCCTGGTCAAACCTAGTTCACTCTCTTTTTCAGCATCTATTTTCTGCCACACAGGATACCAGGGCAGATGGTTTGACCCAGTAAATGGCAGTTCTTATGTTCTCATACTCAGGAGATAGGTAGCAGGGCACCAGTGCCAGGTACCAGAATAGCAACCTCTAGGGAGCTGGCACTGATGCCACAGCCTGTGTTGGGGGAAACTTACACCAAGACAGCAGCATCCCATGCCTCTGCTGCAGTCTGCACTCTCCCCTCTTGTGCTGCCCTAATATAGGGTATGCTGATTATCCTGCTGTTAGAGGGGTCATAGATTAGGGCTGAAGGTACCTATGCATAGGTGTCAGTGATTTACTTGTATCCCACTAGCCTTCCACCAACACAGTCAATGTCTTTGCCTCTCTTTAGTACTCTGTC
>NW_017729032.1:82598231-82599164 GCF_001723915.1 Gavialis gangeticus
CCTAATATAGGGTATGCTGATTATCCTGCTGTTAGAGGGGTCATAGATTAGGGCTGAAGGTACCTATGCATAGGTGTCAGTGATTTACTTGTATCCCACTAGCCTTCCACCAACACAGTCAATGTCTTTGCCTCTCTTTAGTACTCTGTCTCTCAACACTTGAGAAGGAATTATTAAAGGATCCATTACCTTTCTCTTCTCCAGTCCAGACAAGGACCTTTGAGTTGTGTGGACTGAAATCTAGCAGCCTGTATGAGTTTTGCCTCTATACTGAGTGAAAAATACAGCCTTTGAGTACAGTCACTATGGGAAAGATCAGTCCAATCTAGCCTTCCTGATTTGTGTTCATTAAACACATTTTTATTGTGGAAACTCTGAGAAAACATTGCATTCACATAAATTTGTTTCCTCTGTCATGTTACAAAACAAAGTAGCTAGTTTTTCTTTTGTGCAAAAAACATTCCTTATGGTTATACATACAATTCCAGGAATTCATTTGAACAGATTTCCAGGTATAGAACAGGAACAAATTGAAAAAGAAAGCCACTGGTGTGCTCAGGGCAGGGTACATTTGCACCTTATTCTGCTAAAGATGCTTTTATATTTTTTTTCTTTGAGAAGATGCAGAAAATGCCTAGAAACTGGAAAGCCAGATTTGATGTCTGTCTTTCTTTTCTTTTTTTTAAAGATTGCACTAAAATGGCTCTGTATTTATCTGAGATGGAATTTTGATCATTTGAGAACAAAAAATAGTGTGTAAAGAGAATGACACTCTTGACCACAAGACCTAGAGAGGCATCAAGTTATGAAAGAGCCAGTGAAAGAATAAGATATAAGATTCTAAGGGCTGCTACATGATGTGAGAATAACAGGTCCAAATGGCTATGGGTAGAAGGGCATTTTTTTTACGGAAAAAAAATGTAATTCAATGTG
>NW_017729032.1:82599225-82605891 GCF_001723915.1 Gavialis gangeticus
GGAAGTGAGTCAGAGAAAAAAAAAAAAAAAAAAAATCAGGAGTGAGAGCCTGGTAAGGGTTATAAGTTAAATTTGGCACTTGAGTGCTAATGGGTATAAAAACATAGTAATGGATAATGTTGGAGAAAAATGCAATCTGTAGTTAAATGGGACATTGATATGAATAACTATGAGTAGCATTATATTAAGATTGGTGCCTTAGATGTTGTTAAGTGGTAGTAAGTAATATGCAGGAAAATGGAGGTATAAGACAGAAAAATTAAGAACCGTTATTAGCAGTGAAGTAATCCTCGTATATTAACAACAGGTTCCTTCCTTTGCCAGTAATAAATCCATGTTGGAAAGGGTATATGTGCTGACTGGGAAAAGTAGTGGGTTATAAAGGGAAACTGCACTTTACTGTGGAAACAAATCATTTGCTCATACCTAGGAAAGAAAACCACTTAGTAAACTGGTGCAATTTTTACTTTGTTCCAAAAAGGTGTATATACTGAGTACTGATAGCGATAGCAGTGTCCAACAGATATAAATTCTAATGGAATAGTGGGGATGAAGAATGCTATGGGAGTCCAAATGTTTCTTCTTTCTAGAGATATTGTACAGAGATGACTGGCACTTTAAAAACTGACTGGTTTAATTTGGTTTATTCTAGTGTTAAAAAATTGCTATTCAGAAAGAAAAAGTAATGTTTATTGTTTTTATATAATCCCTACTACAGAAGATATGTAGTAATCTGAGGGAAAATATCTCTGCGGATGCACCTAGATGAGACTCTTACTGCAGCATAGCCTAGTAATACTGCACAGTAACATGGCAGTTAAAATCATGCTAATAGCCTACTGTGCAGTGTTATTAGCAGGGATCCTGGTTTTCTCTGATTTAAAAAAATCCCCATTTTTTATTGAAAAAAAAACAGTAATCCCAAATCCACATTTTCCCATGATTAAAGTGAAACACCAGTCTATAATATGCCTATAGACATATTATAGACATAGGAGATATAGATATCCTGAGAGACAGAGGGAGAGGGAGAGGGAGAGGGAGAGGGAGAGGGAGAGGGAGGGAGGTAATCCTCTTCTACTGAGAATTATCTTTTACTGGTTCTGGGTAACTCATGTTGAATCCATGTGCAACTGTTCCCCAGGCCCCAAAGCAGCTGGTTGTCTAACGTCTCAGGAGGCACCACTCCCAGACGCTTTATCTCCCCCCACAGTGACAGTGGGGGCAGACACAGAAACAACTAGAGATAAAAATCCCCACTCCCCTCCCATTCCAGGCACTTGCCAGCCCCAAGCTCCCTCCTTGCCCCTGGGGAAGGGGCACCCTGGGCTCCCCCTCTAACTCCCCAGCCTTCATGGCTCACCTGCAGCTGCTGGCACTGTCCCAGGGGAGCAAGCAGGGAAGGGGGACCTTCCTCCTACTGCTGCTGAGCCATGGCAGCTATCTGAGCTGAGCCCAGCCTAGAGAGTGGCAGTGGTAGGGGTGTTCCTATTCCCTACTTGCTCCCTCAGGAGCTACAGGGACACCAGGAGCTGGGCACAAGATAGGGCTGAAAGGTCTGGAAATACAGAAAGGGCTGAGGCCAAGAGTGTTGGGCCTGAAACAATGGTTGCAGCCAGAGTAAAGTGGGAGGCTAAAGCCAAGAGAGCTGAGATCTCTATAGAAAGGACAGAACTGCTGACAGACTAACCTCTGTGATGCATAGGCATGGCTGTAGGGATGGAAGAAGGTAAAAAAAATTAGCCCTTAAGGCAACTAGGGCCTGAGGAAACAAGTACAGAGAGAGAGAGAGAGAGAGAGAGAGAGAGAGAGAGAGAGAGAGAGAGCACCCTAGGTCCACCACCCTTGGAGGACAGCCTACCCTTTTTAACTTTTAACATCAAAGTGTGGCAGGCCAGGAAGCAGGAAGCTTAAGCAGTATCAAGGTGGCCACTAGGGAACATCATGGCAGCCTTTAGGTACCATCCAGTCACAAGAGGGCATTAACACTTAATGTGTGACTGCTCAAAGCCCATGCCAATTTTAACTCCAATTAAAATTAGCACGTGCTAAGTGTAATGTGTTACAAGGCCTTCAGACTGTCCTCTTACAGTTATGCAGAAAGGATTGGATTGGCATCATACAGATATGACGAAAGGGTTGGATATGCAGAAGGGTGAAGAAGGCAGATTATCCACCTGTGTGAAGACACTCTGACTTCATTCTTCTTAAGTTCACCCACATGAATGGAGGGCTGAGGTGGACTGGGTGCTAAGGCACATGGTTGACAGCCCAGAGGTTGCAAGTGGCCCTGTCAGATTCCAATGAATCTGAAAATTCTGCTAAATATCTTGTCACATAAGGACATGAAAAATGAAGGACCCACATGAATAAAATGTAAGAAGGGGTATAAGCCAATAATCAAGTAGAAGGGAAATTAAAAAGTTAAACTGGATGTTTTGATATCACTGCTTTCAGAGTTTGATCCAAAATGTACTGAAATTGTAATACGTAAAGGAGATGTCTAGATCCTGAGATATTAATTTGATTTCAGTGCTGAATGGGATGTCACAAATCAGTTCCAGCATGAAACCCTTAATTTCCATTGGCTGTTTTTTCAGTCTGCTTCATCCATTCTTTGTAATATGGAAATTTTATCAAATGACAAAATACTTTTGCTTAAGCATTTTCACTACAGAACTGAAGTAATTCACATCATTTTTTCCTCCCATAATAAAATACAGCAGGGAACTCATTTTGTAAGCAGAAATACCTAATATATGATCAGAAACTAATTAGAAATATAGTATTTCTTCTAGTAGAACTTCTCTATTGTAGTGAATCAGCTTCCCTTTTTTTTTTAATCAGAGTGTGCTAAATTAAGAAGTTCTTAAAATATTTTATACCAAGGTGCCATTCTATCGTTTATATTAATGTAAAAATAAAAATGATTTGCAAAGGAGAGACTTTCAAAAGTTTAATAACCTATATTTAAAAAGTATAGTCACTTTTATTGCTTACATCAATTTCAGTGTTGAGGCACCTCCTGCAATTACTTATACAGTATATATCAGTGATACTTCAAATAATGTCACCCAGGTCTTAAAAATGTTAAAAATGGTCTCCAAGTACATGCAGAAACAGGAATTTAGTAATCCTGCTACTGTAAGTTAAAAGGATAAAACTCTGTTGATATTTTCTATTCAATGGGAAAAGATTCAGTGGTTACTACTAGATGTTATTGAAGCCAAAAGGTTATGGTGGCATCCAAATTATGATATGTCAACTGTTTATATTTGTTCTGATTTTAAGTTGATAGCCATAAATACACTTAAATATCCCCCCTGAAGACTTTAAAATACATTCCATTTAAGATACCATTCTTCTTGTTTTTTATATTATTTGCATTGCTTTTTTAAAATTCCTTGCAACATGTTCCTGCAAGCTGTTTGTTTCACTTCTTTTTGTTGTGTTTTTTTGTCCAAAATAATCAAGGTGTAACAGGGTGGCCTTCTCAGAGCCAATCTGATTTCAACTCACCCACCTGTTCCTGGGCTAACCGCCCACCTTCTCTCCCACTACACCCTGATGATAATTAATTCATTGTTGTTAATTAAGGGGGAGGCTGCCCATTTCTTGCCCTGATGCCAGGGGGTGCTATCTGCAGCTCCGTACCTCCCCTACACCACAGCCCATGCCTTGCAGATGGCATCCTCTGTTGTCAACATCGCCAGTCCCACTCTGGGCCCCAAAATCCTACTGTTTGAAATCCACCTGGATCCCCCCACTCAGGCAGCCTATTCCACCTTCGTTCTAGGCTGCGTAGCTCCCTGAGCTGCTCCCCCTTATGGCTGTGGCTCCCCTGGGACCTTTGACTACACTGGCCCTGGCCTCACCTCCAGACTAGTCAGAACCCCAGGCCCTCAACTCTGGGCATCCCTTGCAGTGGGCCCCTGGCCCTTTGACCCTTCTGGTCCTGGCCCCAGCATTGACCAGTCAGGGAATGTCAAGACAGGTTTGTGAGTTTATGGCCCTACTCTCTCACTGAGGTCCACCTTCCAGACCCTACAAGAGGGTAAGCCACCCGGTTGTGGGAGCTGGGGTTAAGGTGCCCCAACCCACCTTTCACTGGGGTGGTAACTGGCCTGGCATTTTCTCGGGGCTCCCACACCACTGAGCCCCACCAGGCCACCCATTCCCAGCAGGGTGCAGTTTTAGGTCATGCTGAGGACCAAGAGCCTCCTGACCATCCCCTACAGCTCCTCCCTTACCTCCAGAGTATTCCATGAAGCCTCACAGCCCAGTGATGTTGCTGTGCCTCCAGCCGAAAGCAAAATGCCCTGTTTATATGGACAGTGAGAGCTCTAAAATGGCTGCTGCAATTAAGCACCTGCTGACTGCTTGGCCCCAGGTCTTAAAGTGTCAGGCACAAACAGTGCCCTGCCACACAAGGGTTAGCACTATATGAAACTAAAGTGATGACACAGAGAAGTGTTTTTCTCAGTGTACTTTTATAGTACTGCAAACAAAATACCAATTTAAAGAGAGTATGTTCAGCTTACAACAACTAATAGTTAAAAAAAATAGCATTTAAACAGAGTACTTAAAAATGTACATTGGTGAAGTGTCCATCATACAGAAGATGTTTTTAATTCTCTATTTGCATGCTGGCAATGGGTATGGAAGTTTTCTTATGAAAAATCTCTCATAGGATTTGAAATCTACCCCCAATTCGGCATGTATTTCAATCTCATGCATAAGACTACTCACCTGCTTAATTTGAAATGCATGGAAAAATGTTTTGCTGTAGAAGTATTCAAACTATTAATATCTCTGAAACGTGCAGTTTTTCTTTCAGTCTTATAGTAACATTTTATCAAGTCAATATTATTGGTTTGCCACTGTGTACAGAAGGCTGAATATATAGACAGGTTTGCAGCCCCTCACTGTTGTATGTCTGGTGAATAGAGGACCATTTTTAGTACTTGGGGCTTTAATGCTTATCTTGAAACTTTTATGATAAGCAGGGATCCTGGTTTTCTCTGGTAAAAAAAAAGTCCTAACTTTCATTTTTTTTTAAATTAACCCAAAATCCACATTTTTCCATGATTAAAATGAAACACCACTATATATATATAGAGAGAGAGAGAGAGAAAGAGAAAGAGAGACAGAGAGAGAGAAATAGATAGATAGCTAGATATATCGATATCTAGATAGATAGTTAGATATTCATGATTTTTCATTTTAATCATGGAAAAATGTGGATTTGGTGTTACTTTTTTCAATCCAAAAATTGATGATTTTTTTTTTTTTATCAAAGAAATCCCTCATGATAAGAATAGGATCATCCAGTATATAAAAGCTACCTTCATGGTACTATATATACCTTCATATATATAGTACATAGTTGAAACATTCAGTGCTACCATTTAAGTCTGTCTTTTGATTTTTAAAGTAATTGTTCTAACGCCTAACTCCAAGGTAGGGTTTTTGGCTGTGAATCTCAATTAGAGCTAGGTATCTTTGTGCAGCCCAGAGAAAGTCACTAAGGGTCAGATCCTATTTCCCCTTTATGCACTTACTGCATACCCACTGGTACGTAAGCAGCTGAAGAACTGAAGTTAGGAACTAACACAATTTTGGATTTCTCCCTCTCCCAGTGTTCCAGAATGGGATTGCCTTACACTCTTATTCAAAATAAAACAGGGAAGAAGGGTCATTCTGCCTGATAACCTAACATAGGTCACTTGTCTAGGGAGCAGTAGAACTGAGTTCTAGGTCCTTACACAAAAAGGGTTTCAACTTACATCTCTTGCTTTTAGAAAAGTGCTTCAACAACCAGGCTACAATTTAGAAAATGATGTGAGCACTGTTCAAACTTTTCCCTAAAACTGGCCCACCACAAAAATATAGCACCTACCCTATTAGAAGTGGTCCAGGCTGGAACCAGAGCCCCCTGTGTTCCAGCTTACTCAGCTATAGACCCTTTCTAGGCTGCACTCTAGACCAGTTTCAAGAGAAGGGTTAGACACGGCTTTGAGTAATGTCTAGCTATTGGGCTGAGTTTTACTTAGAAGTTAGCGTATAATGCCTCTCCTTTTAAGACTGTTAGGGATTCTGAGTAACTTATGGCATGTGTAGTTGTATGAAGACTAAGAAGATTCCCATAAACTTGACTTTTTCACTATGCAAGGTAACTGCCAAGAGTGAGAATGTGGTAGTGATTTAGAAGTCATGGGAATTGTTATGATTAACAGGAGAATGTGTAATTTCTGAGGTAATTGACAATATGACTGATTAGTATGAGTGAGAAGTATCAATGTGAATGATTGGCAGGTGAGGATGGTTCATTGGCAGGTGAGGACCGGGACTTCCCTGCTGTGATAGAAGCCAGACTCGAGGGGATCGCCTTCAGACCTCAGGTTGGGGAGGACCGGGTTAGAGAGCTTCTGGAGGGTCTGGATGCGTTCAAGTCAGCGGGTCCGGATGCTCTCCACCCCAGGGTGTTGAGGGAGCTAGCTGGGGTTATTGCAGGGCCCCTGGCACGGCTCTATGAGCGATTGTGGTGCTTGGGCCAGGTGCCAGATGATTGGAAGGTAGCAAATGTGGTCCCCATCTTCAAGAAGGGGAAGAGGGAGGACCCGGGCAACTATAGGCCCGTCAGTCTTACCTCAATCCTGGGGAAAC
>NW_017729032.1:82606502-82609584 GCF_001723915.1 Gavialis gangeticus
CGGGCTAGAAGATCTACTAGGTCCCTTCCGACCCTAAATCTATGAAACTATGAAACTATGATTGGTCACAAGTATTGATGAATGGACCCTACAGTGGGCCCATGAGCTCAGAATGAGAAGGGTTTTTTTTTTGGTTGGTTGTTGTGAATTGTGATTTGGGCAGTGTAAATTAATGGGGAGCTCAGAGGGGGCTGAGAGATGAGAGCTGTTATGTAAGATTTAAAAATTGTAACCTGGGGGAGGTCTCTGATCAGTTTGCTCCTTCACTTAGGTAGAATTGTTAATGATCTGGTTTAATTTTTTTTTGCAGATCCCTTCCCCACCCCCCCCAATTCAAAGTGTAATTTGAACCCTGGGAGTTGTGAGCTGGTGACTCCATGCTTGGAAAAGCAGCACGAGCGTCTGATAATCAGAGGAACTTTGACTCTTGGAACAGCAAGAGCTCAGGGTCTAGTCCTGCTTGATGAGCTCACCTTAAAGTTGGCTTGGGCTTCGAAGCTAAGTACTTTATCACTGCAAAGATCCTATTAAAGATTGGGCAAATATTTTAGAGATAAATACCTAGCTCTGTGTATACTGGTGAAGTAGTGTGAAGGTAAATACTTACCTCTGCACAAGTCCTAGGATTTCTGGAAGTTTCCACATGTGTTTGAGAGGAGGATTGGAATGTGAGATTTGGAGAGTGCATTTAAGGTTGAATGTATTTGTTAGGACATTTAAAGAATTGGGGTGCTTGCACATGTGACGGGAGTTTAATTCTGTTTAGTACACCCTAAATTGAAATTGTGGGTGTTTAAAAACCCACAGTTTTCACCATTTCAATGTAGGGAGAACTAAATCAAGCTAAACCCCCATTGCATATACACAAGGGTTAGGGGGCCCGATCCTTAGAGCTTACCTGACTCTTCTGTGATGGGGGGCTGGTGGGGGAAACTGCCAACAGGCCAAGTAGTCTCTGAGCTGCAGGAGACCCCAGTGCTTCTTTCCACAATAGCAATAACCCCCAGGCAGCACCCGCCCACTGACACTGGCCCAGGCAGTCCTGGGGGACGCTGTAGCTGCACAGGGAAGCACCGGCACCCATCCATGCAGCTCAGGCAGGCAGGCATGTAGTGGGAGGAAAACAAAAGATCCAGCTTCTCGCTGCTTTTTTTCTTTTCCCAGTCAAGCCTGCCTGCACTGGCTGCTGCCAGGTCATACAGACCTGGAGCTGCACGGGGCCTGGTGCTTCCACCTGTGGCTCTGGAGGCCCCCTAGGACCACCCAAGCCAGGTGGCAGCAGATGGGTGCTGCCTGGGGGACTCTGCCACCATGGAGGGAAGGACCAGGATCCTCCACAGCTCAGTGATTGCTTGGTCCACCAGCAGCTCACCCCGCCCCCTCACCCCCACTGTGGAAGAGGCAGGTAAGCTCCAGCACCCCTGCACCATCCCCACTGCCTTCCCACTGCCTGAGATTGCCTGGGAATGGATGGCTTGCCCCTGGGGCAGAGCAGCAAGGTAGCAGGGGGGCGGCTGGGTGTGCTGGTGGTGGGAGAAGGCAGTGGGGACAGTTCATGAGACACTAGAAGACCGCCGAGCCTGAGCTTCCCCGACCATGTTGACTTGCATGTTGGCTTCCAGCACCCTGTGCACTGTTACACTTTGTTAGGAGCAAACTAAAACACTTCAGAGGGGTTTTATCTTGCTACGTTACAAAGTTACTTAAAGTGGAATACGGCACTGAGTGTACAAACAGCAAGGCCATTAAAGCAGTGCAAAAGGGCATTTAAGCCACTTTAAAGGCTAATTTTGCTGTGTGTACAAGGGCCCTTAAGGACTGGAGAGTATGTGTGAGAAGGAGAGTCTGAAGTGAATGTTGCCTTTTCTACACAACTAGCTGTTTGTTTCAACCAGTTGCTTACTGTGCCAGCTGCATAGTTCACCCCTCTAAGTTAGCAAGACTCAGTCATTAGATTGGCATTTTCAGTTTTCAATGTTTCTAGTGTTATCAAATATAGTTGTGTAACGTTTGTTCTTGTATATGTATATAGTGTATTTAATATTACAGATGTTATATCCAAAGTTTTTCTTTCCTTTACAATATAGTAGTCAATTTTTCCTTGAGTCTTTTACTTTATTTCTTCTATGTGGCCTGCTGGACATCCTACCTCACTGTTAGTTCAATGACTTAGCTGGCCAAACCAAAAGTGGTCAAGCCACCAGCCTTCTAACTTAAATATCTATACAGAAGGTAGGCTCACTAATACACATGTATCTGTTGCATTAATTAGTGGTTACTATTCAGACTATTTATTAAGTCTGTGTTGCATTTATTCAAGTTAGCCTAGTCCAACATAGCCTGTGTCTGTTAGTTAGAGAACTTTGCTAGGACACAGGAATTACAGGTTTAAGCTCTCTCTGGGTAGGGCTGGCTTAGGCCTCCTAAACACTGGGCTAAAAAGAAGGTGGGTCATCCTTCTCTTCTGAGAAGCCCACCTCCTCTGTTTAACACTTGCCAGTTGTCTTTCTTCTCAAACTATTATTTTGAAAGTCTATCAACAAACTCTCGATTTTATTCCCTCATGGGGAGCTGTCAGGCCTGAGTGCAGCTTATTGAGGAAACAGGCTCTTCTGATTTCCAAATTGCATGGAAGTGCCAAAAACTGGAGCTATGAGGCTATGTACTTAGCACCTAGACATAAGGCTAGACACAAGACACAAGTATCCTGGTTTTCATCATCCAGATCACTGATGAAAATGTTGAACAGCACCAGCCTCAGAATTGAGTCCTGAGAGACTCCACTGCACACATCTTTCCAGGTTGACACTGACCCATCCACCGCCACCCTCTGATATGACCCCTGAGTCGGTTTGCTACCCATTCTACCGTATAATCATCCAAGGAAAATCCCCTCAGCTTATTAATAAGGATGGTATGGGATACCATGTCAAAAGCCTTCTTGAAGTCCAGCTAGATAACACCTTGGCTCCTACATCTAAACACCTGGTGGCCTTGTCATAAAAAGAAATTAGATTAGTCAGGCAGGACCTGCCTGCTATAAACCCGTGCTGGTTACCCTTCTGCATCTCATTAGCTACTG
>NW_017729032.1:82614584-82622792 GCF_001723915.1 Gavialis gangeticus
AAATTAGATTAGTCAGGCAGGACCTGCCTGCTATAAACCCGTGCTGGTTACCCTTCTGCATCTCATTAGCTACTGGGCTCCCACAGATGTGTTCCTTGATAATTTTTTCAAGGATTTTCCCAGGGATTGAGGTACAGCTGACTGGTCTATAGTTTCCCAGATCCTCCTTCCTCCCCTTCTTAAAGATTGGGATGACATTGGCCTTCTTCCAATCCTCCAGGACCTGACCCAAGCACCATGAGTGCTCATATATCTTTGCTAGTGGTTCAGCTCTGATACTCACTAATTCCTTCATTACCCATGGGTGGAGTCCCTCCAGTCCCGGTGATTTAAACACGTCCAGTCCTATGAGCCACCTAATTGGGGTCTTCTGCTAAGTTGGCTGCTTGCCCCATTCTTCACTAGGTTGGCTGTGCAGTAAAGTAAGGTTCTTGAGGCCTCCTGTCCCACCATTTCCCTCACACCTACATGAGGCCAGGAATTAATCTGGCCCCTAATGGGCATGATTCTAAAAATACCTAAATTCCACTACTGAAACAAAGATCAGAATCCATCTCTAAATGTCCCTGAATAGCTTAGTACAGAAACTACACATTATTATTATTACTAGGTAAATTATTATTAATTTTCATATTAATAATAATATATAATACACATTCCTAACATTTAGCACTATTTTAGGACTTACATCTATTATAGTGTTCTACTAACAGCCATCACTGTAGTATTACAGAATTTGCATATGCAACCTTGACAAGATTTATAATGTTAAACAGTATACAAATGGCTATCATTTGTATTTGATACTGCAATATCATTGACCTCTTTATTAACCAAATATAATGTCATCAGTAGAGGAATATTATGGACTGTAATTGTTCCAAATACACTTAAAAAAAGCTTCATGGTATAGTCTACTTATTACAAGTATTAACTGGATTCCTGTGAGATAAGGACTTCCTAAGCAGTCCCAGGAAACAGATTGCATGTGCTTCTTTGGTGGGGGTTATATAGGAAAAGAGGAAAGAACCCCTGCTGCTTCATTATTTTTGGTGCAGCTGAATAGGCTGTGCATGCCTCACTCTTGGTTTTATAGGAGTAATCATATTGAGAACACCTGGGGTGACATGTAATTACAGCATGATTGTGTAGAAAAATGTGGGTCTATTCAAACTTCTCAGGGGCACTAGACAGCTGGTTCCTTTTAATTCTTGCAATGGCTTGCGTTTCATAACAGCTGGAGATGTGCTTTTCTATGCAGCATGGTTTGATGGATTGATCATATAGCAGGTGATCAGCAACTTCTAAACACTAAGCTAAACCATGTCACTAACTTGCTGGTCTTTGAGCAAATTACACTGATCGGAAACACACTTCAGACAACTAAAATGGGACTTAGGTGGAATTTAGATGCTTATGTGAAACTATGTGATCATGTTGCCTAACCCTAGAAGTATTCACATTCCTTACTTATGTTACTTTTTTAACTTCAAGTGCTTTAGGTGCTTTAAAATTGTGGTTTGCATTCCCAAAAGCTCCTTACTTCTCTTCACTTCTGCCAGTGATAAACTGCTCAATGCACAGCTCACTCTTAAGGCCAATCTGTATCTAGGAACTTGGCATTCTTCTACCTAAGAATCCAGAGGTTCTTTTCAAAAGCCTAAAATGCATCAATGGGATTGGAGTGCTTGGAAAATGAAATGGTGGGTGCCTTTTATTTTTTAATAGTATTGCTGTACCTGCATTGGTTCAGCGAAGATACAAACAGGAAGAGTTGTTTTGTAATGTTTTTAATTGGGCCAATTTTATGGTTGGGAGAAATGTTAAAAACAGCTTCTGGGTCTTTCCTTAAGTCTGAGAAAGAATCAGATACAGCCTAAGATAAATAACTGGTTAAACAATGACTTTTGCTTAACTATTATACAAATGAAAATGCTCACTTAATGAAAAGAAGGCTGTAAAGCTGTAGAGCAAAGAGATGTTATCAGAAGTAACTATAGCCCAAGTAAAGAGCAGTGTTAATATACAGAATAATTTTTAAAAATGTAAAATTTTATGAAATATGTGCATTCATGACTGGGAATTTATCATATTCATTTAGGATGTTTTCTTTAACCTATGAGTACTTCAAATGTATTTTGGACAAAAGTCAGGGAGTTTTTGTAAATTCTGGACTAGACTTGATGCAATGGGTCTGCCAACTGTTTTCCCTTTTATGATTTTTGGTTTTATATTAGAAGCTAAGGGTTGTTCTCAGCCATTGCTTGTATTCAGGAAAGGCGTTTATACATTTGACATTCAACTCCCAGAGAAATCTTCTTTTTTTCTGTGCCATCAGGTGATTACAGGTATTTGTATAAATGTGTATACTGGATGGTGATAGTGTTTGCAAAGAATGAGTGATTAGAACAGCAGAATTAAATTATAAATGCCTTCCTTTCTCTTTTTATGAAATCAGACCATTGTTTTCCATCAGTTTTTTGAGACTTCCACTTAAAAGTTTTGCATTTATGCCCCTGATTACAAAGATGATATTTTTGCTTGATGTTTTAATGACTGTCTTCTCAAGGTAATCATAAAACTTATCAATCATGTTGACATCTGCTGCTCTAATATATGTACACCTGTATGATCAAGATACAAATCTCCTTCAATCAAAGGCGGATTATAATATCCAATCACCAGTTGGGTTATATCCAAGTGTATGCCTTTAATATTGCTTGGAGTACAAAAAACATATTTCCAATTTCTTCAATCCTGAGTAACAAAGGATCCACAACCATCATCTTGAAACAACACTTACCATTCTATTGCAGTGAGCATAATTCACATTTTTCTTGCCTTTTTCCTATTTTTGGTCACAATGCTGGTTTTCCTGCATATGTGTTCTTTACATTTCATGTTCCTGCTCTGATTATAATCTTGTAAATGTTTTTCTTGTTCTTCTCCTTAGTGCAAGCATCACATAATATATTGATTATGTGGGCTAGTTTAAGTTAAGGCACCTTTTCATATGTAAATCAGTGCCTTAATGTTAAGTATAGATTCATAGACATTAGGGGCTAGAAGGAAATTTGTGAAGTCATTGTGTCCAGCCCCCCTGCCATAGGCAGGAAGGAGTTTTTTCTTATGTCCAGTCTAAATCAGCCATCTGGAAGTTTGTGGCCATTAGACGTTGTTATCCCTTGGGGAGCCCTGGTGAACAACTCATTCTCCCAGGTCCTGATGCACCCCACCCCCTTATAAACTTAGGGTGCTACCAAGTCCTCCCATGCTTCTCTTTTCCAGGCTAAAGAGTCCCATGTCCCTCAGCCTCTTCTCATAAGACTTGCTGTCTTGGTGTTTGATCATTATGGTGGCTTTCCTTTGAACTCTCTCAAGCTTAACCACATCCTTTCGGAAATGGGGGGGCCCAAAACTGGATGCAATACTCTAGCTGTGGCCTCACTAAGGCTGAGTAGAGCAGGAGGATTATGTCCCTGGTTTTGCTTGAGATGCATTGGTGGATGCATGCCAGAGTTTGGTTTGGTTTGCTAGCTATGGCATTGCATTGGTAGCTCATGTTCATCTTGTGGTCAATCAAGACCCCCAAGTTTTTTTCGGTCATAGTGCTAGTGAGTGTAGCACTGCCAAGCCTATAAGTATGATGCTGGTTCTTCCTCCCAAGGTGGAGCACCCTTAACTTCCCTGCATTAAATGCCATCAAGTTTTGGTCCACCCACCTTGTGAGCCTGTCTAGGTCAGCCTGTATCCCCAGCCTATCCTACAGTGTGACTGTCTTTCCTCATAGTCTAGTGTCATCTGCACACTTAGCCAGTCCGCATCTGATGCCTGAATCCAGATAATTTATGAAGATGTTGAAGAGTACTGGCCTGAGCATTGAGCCCTGAGGGACACCACTGGTCACCTTGTGCCAGGTTGATTTGCTCCCATCAACTAATATTCTTTGTGTCCAACCCCAGAAGCACTTCCCCAGCCATCAGACCATGAGATGGTTGAGGCTGCAGTTCTCCAGCTTAGCCATGAAGACATCATGAGAGACCAAGTCAAAGGTCTTCTTGAAATCCATATATATGACATCAACCTCATCTCCCGTGTCCAGGCAATGCATCACTTGGTCGTAGAAGGAGATGAAGTTGGCTCTTTTTGAGTTCTCCGGTATCTCTTCCAAGCACCACGAGTTCTCAAATATCTGCACCAGAGGGTGTGCTATGATGTCCACCGGCTTCTTCAAGGCTTTCTGGTGTATTCTGTCTGGGGCTGCAGACTTTTGGATGTCGAGCCTCTCAAGGTGTTCCCTTACTGGATCTATGTCAGTTGTAGGCCCACCCCTGGATGTTTTTCATCCTTTCTGACAGGGTCAACAGTTGGAATGGGTAGAAGATCGATACAAAGTAATTGTTTAGGAGATTGGCCTTTTCCTGAGTGTCAGACATCAGCTTCCCTATTTGATTTAGCAGGGGTCCAATGTTGCTTTTGTTTTTCCTCTGACTTCCCACATACCTGAAGTATGTTTTTTTCATAAATGATTAATTGTATTACATTCTTTGGTAACCAAACATAGCCTGATAATTGATTTACAGTACCATATAGAGGGAAAAAATAAATCAACTCAGCTTCATAATATGATTAAACTACAGCTGTAATGAGTACAGTTGAACTTAACCACTGTCTCAAGTGCTTAATGAAAACCAGGTCAAGTAGTTCCCTTTCTATAATAATTGGAAGAGTAAAAAGATTATGTTTGCATGCAATCTGTCCTTAGTAGTACAAAACAATGGAGAACAATGAAAAACTCTGATGCAAACCTTATTTTACCTTTATCTGCCTAAGTGATACTTATAAAGTAGTAATTACAGTTTTTGGCACTGATCCAGAGTATAGATTCTGTTTTTGCCTACATGGATACATTTGCCTCATGTTTTCCTTTTGAGCACACTCAGAAAACTACTCTTGCCTTGGGGTAGGCTTGGGGTAAACTTTGGCATGGGATAGAATTATTTGGTTATAAGCGTAATAAGAACTTTAGTTACAGAGAAACTATGGCAGTATGACTTGGGGTGGTTACAGGTTACTTTTAAACTAATATAAAGACTATTAAAATGGGAACATTCACTCCTTAAAGGGTGTTAACCCATGATAAGTACCCACTACACATTTTAAAGTTATGCTAATTCAGGTGAAGGCTCTCTTTGATCCATTTTGTTAGACCCCAATGCCATGCAGCACCCAACAACTAGGGAGAGGATGATCCAATTGCTCATGGATCCTGTTACTCATTAGGAAGAGCAAGTAGGGAGCAAACACCAGCACACATTGCTTGCAACAGCTTTATTCAGAATGGAGACAGCTTTGGGCGAGCTCCCTCACAGACACCCAGTCTATGAACACAGGGAGCAGCACTGAACAATAGTTCTTTTCACATTGTATACACCTTGATTCATACATATTAACATTTGTTCCATCTCTGTTCCTCCTTCTGTTCCACCCATTTCTCTTCCCATCTCAAGCTCCTCCTTGGTTTACTGTTTACTTCATTAGCATGGAATTGCCCATGCATTTCATTCATTTACATGTCTCTCTGCTAAGAGTGCATGCTTACGTAAGAGTATGAACTCAGGCCTTACATTTCATGTAATCACTGTTTTTTTCCTGGTTCCTTGCTGACTCCTTCATCTCCAAGGTCTTGCTTCTGCTTTATCTCCTGACAATAGCTGGTGGGCTGCATCTTGTTCTTCTTACATAGTGGGCTCTAACACTATGATTTTGTTAGAAAACTGCTTACCTAAGCATTTTCAAGATTAGTCTTAATATATCATTCTTCCTTGTGACCAGCACCTTTGCTGAGGCACAGAAAAAAGCCTTTATTCCAGCTGCAGATCCAATGCTCCCTGAAAATCCAAATTATTGTCACCCTAACACATTTTACCCAGATAATTCCAGGGTATTTTTAGTCTGCTCCAGGAATATAAAATGCTCTATTTTCATTCCTTCATCACCCCATCCCTTCCTGCCCTCTGCTCCATGAGAAAATTTTCAACTCTCTTGAATTCATTTATCTTTATTCCTCCCCTCCCCCTTTAATTTCAGGATTTTTCTCCCATGACTTTTCCAGTTTCACATGGGGCTCAGGCTGGCTCCTGCTGGGTGCAGAATGAGGGTAACCACAGCCCCCTGGGAGCCTGTGTGATTTTTCTACCTTTGAGCTACATGCTAACCTCCTCTCCTCTTCCCCATCCTAGAAGAGAGGTAGAATCCTGGTTCATGGCACAGCTCCACTTGCCAACCCCTCTAGTGGCAAGTCACAGTTCTGCAGGTCTGGGATGCCAGTAATTTGTGACTGTTCTAAAACTATTCAGAGTTAATTACTCAGAGTTAATGGGTTCCTGCAGAGATGTGGGGAGCCTGCTCCAACATGCTGGAAATCCAGCACATCAGAGCAGACTTGATTAATTGAGTCTGCTGGAGCACAAAAGTTGATGCTCTCTGGCAGCCTTCTATATTAGCATTCCCACACACCCCTACACTGAATTTTTATTTTTTATACTTCAGGCAGTTACACAGATATGCCATAGAATCTCAAAATAGAATCTAAAAGCTGCATATGTGACAAATTAAGAAAGTAAAAGTTTCCTTTTGGATGTAAAAAATGCACATGGCCTCTAAGTCAATGCAAACCTTCATCTGTCATGCCCAATCAAAACTTGTTCTCAAATAATTTTCTATTGGGCATCAAAGGTAACAGCTCCTGATACCATTAATAGGAATTTGACTAGGACTTTGTCCCAGCAGTTTTGCCAAAAATTCTTTTCCATATCACAAAAATGATCCAGTCCAACACACATCAACATAATACATCAATATGTATTAAAGAAAATATTCTTGGGTTTAACCTTCATTTGACAAGTTTCAGGGTGAAATGATTTCTCCAGCAAGTTCTAAATCTTTGACAATTGTGATTTATAATCCTTTGTAATGGGAACGCTGATAGCATTAGCAATAAAGACATGACTTGTGCCACTGTGGTATTAATCTAAGCATTATAAAGTTAATTTTACCTGCACATCTTTCAGTTATAGTTTCAATTATGTTTCACCCTGCTTTTGATATTTTTTTCCATGTTAGAGAAATCAGCTAGTCTGTTTACAATAGTCGATGTGTCTTTTCTGATACATCTTTAATTTGAAGGAAATATTCATTTTTATTTGATAAAAGTATGCTTATTTTCTTAGCTTTTCAGCATTCTTTAAAAAAATATTTCACATATCTGAGATATCTGTCTTAATAAGAAATATCCAACCTTTTTTGTTAAGATACCTAAAGGTCCACTGGCATCTTGAAATATAGTCAATTAAAAATGTGGCAAGAAGTGACTTCCTTCCATTTGGCCCTTGCGTACCTTTTCTAATTATATCTTTCCCCAGTCTAATCCCTACAATTCTCTTCCATGTTCTATCTGAACAAAAAGGGAAATTGACCCATTGACTAAACACAAGAAATTGTGAAATGGAATATATATGAATTTTAATTAAATTCTCAAAATAAGGCAGTTGAAAAACTGGAGAAAAGTATTTTTCATAGTCTTGTTGATCTTTAAACTAGT
The DNA here is from genome assembly GCF_001723915.1 of Gavialis gangeticus. Lineage (NCBI taxonomy): Eukaryota > Metazoa > Chordata > Crocodylia > Gavialidae > Gavialis > Gavialis gangeticus. Next base: position 82,622,188 of record NW_017729032.1, read on the forward strand.
AAATTTTGAATGTAATTTATTTATTTTTATTCATGACATCCCTTCACATTGATGAAAAGTGTTGAACTATGTCTCTACTATTCAATATCTTTAATATTTACCACATAGTGGGTGCATCTATACATGCTATTAATGTGCTGTAAAGTTACTGAACAGTATAATACTGCACAGTGAGCTTTCCCTGGCATGGCCTCTATGGGTGCATCCAGATGAGCATGCCCATGCCTGTTGTGGCACCTTAAAGCAGGTTGAGCTGCTGCAAGAGGCATGCTGAGACAAAAAAAAAATGTTCCCTGTGCTGCAGGCTCTAAATTTGATACTTGGAAATGCTGCTATGAAAACAAACCATGCTGGAAAAAATGAGTGCAGACTGGGAAAGAGTGGTGCAGGCTGAAGCAACTAAAGTCTGGGTCCTCCAGAGAAATGCTTTGGCACCTAACCAGAGCATCTCTCTGGCTGCCCTGTGCCCTACTTCCCCAGCACACTGCGACAGCTTGCTGGGGCAAATAGGAGTGGGCAAGGCTGCAGCAGTGGTTTGGACCTAAGTGCTATCCCAGGTAAGTTGGGATGTGGGGGTGGAGGGACTGCATGAGTGGGGGTTAGGG
>NW_017729032.1:82633270-82633604 GCF_001723915.1 Gavialis gangeticus
GCTCCCCCACATGGTACACAGACCCCCCATTGTCCACAGCTCCCCTTCATAGCTTACAGCTCTCTCACATGGCCCACAGCCCCCCCATATGGCCCACAGTTCCCTCACACCATCCACAGACTCCCCCATATCTGCAGCACCAGTGGGGCACACACAGGCAGGACCCAGCCCAGCCTGAGGGCATGTGGTTTCTGCATGTATTGCTGGAAGCCATGGGTGGCAGAAGGAGCTGACCTGGTTCTGTCCAAGAGTCCATGGGCTGGCCTGGGCCAGTGCCATGTGTGTATGCAGGAGGGCGGGTTGTGGGTCATGTGGGAGAGCAGAAGGAGAACCT
>NW_017729032.1:82634963-82638627 GCF_001723915.1 Gavialis gangeticus
TCCCCCCACACATCTCACATCCTGAATGACCAACTGCCAGATGTGACAGGACCTGCTGATGGGAGCTGCAGCTGCAGGGGTAACTACCACACTGCAGCTCTTTCCTGTGCCCACACAGGGACATGGGGCCTTGAGCTGTGAACACTCTTGGTCTCAAAAACCTCTTGGAAGGTATGATGGACTGGGGACAGGGGTGGAGGTGGCAGCAAAGATGTGTGTGTGAGAGAGAGAGAGATGGGGGTCAGGGGTGGGAGTGCTTTAGGTGGGAGAGTTCACCAAAGCTGGGCTTAGAGCCCCCTTGCCCCCCTAGATCATCCTATGTAGGGGGAGGCCAGCCTGGAAGGGAAGGGGCTAGCAAAGCCCAGTCCCTGAGCCCCAGTTAAGGGCTTCCCAGGAGCAGCATGGAGATCACTGGGGCCTGGGCACAAGAAGAACAGTAAGGGCTGGCACTTCTCAGAGCCACAAAGCAGTGGGTGGAACAGCTGCAGTTGGACTTGTGTCCTGTTGTGGGGATGGAGCTGCTGCCGGGAGGAAGTTAGTGGGAGCAGGTAGGGGCAAAGGATGGGAGATGTGGGTTGAAAGTGAGGGGCAAAGGTAGAGGCAGGGCACTGGCATATCAGTGGTGCACAGTGGCCCACATCCTGGTGAGTGAAGGGGGCATGGGCAGCTCTGATTTTTCTATAATTAAAAAAACAAAAAGAAACACCAAAGTGTCTAGATATTTAGAATTGATTTAATTATGATGCTGCACTGGTAGGCTTCCAAATTTCTTTATACTTGTAAATATATCAATAAAATATTCATGAACTATATAGTGGCATTTCTTTTTAATCATGGAAGAACACAGATTTTCAGTATTGTAATGAGAGAATTCAGGTTTTTTTATCAGAGAATTTGCAAATTTTTAAAGAGGGAACACCAGGATTCCTGCTGGTGAGCCAAGTGGCAGAACCCAGGCAGAAAAGGCTGCCCAGGGCCAACACCAGGGATGTAGTTGGAGGGCAGATGAGGTGGCTGATCTGGCCATTTGGGGCCAGGACACACTTTGACAGTTCAAAACAAGCCACTGCAAGAACCACATCTTGTTGGCAATAGCTGCCCAGATAGCAGATCAGGGGCACCAGAAGACATGACAATAGTGAAACCCAAAGGCCAACTGTGCAGACACAACGCACTGGCAGATGGCCCAGAGGTGCAGGCAGTTCTGCTGCAGTGCCCATATCACAGCCCAAGCAGCTGTGTGGTTCCTGTCTGGGTCTTGAAGCCATGCAGACATGGGGCTGCAGGTCCAAGGGGGTGGATGCCATTGCAGGTGGCAGCAGGTCACAGGCAGGCAGCAGCCCCCTACTGCCACACTGCTCCAGTGGGTAGAGGGTTCACAGGCCACTCTAGGTTAGGGCTGCTTCAGCAGTCCAGCTGGCACACGGGGTTAATGTCTCCCAATACCAACTAGGTGGGCCTCAGAAGCTCCTAAGGACAAGTAGCCCTGAACTGCTCACCAGGGCAGCTTTTTTGTATTTCTGGGGTGCTTGCCCTGGCAGGGCACACCTAGGGACTCTACTTGGCTCAGCCTGGGCAGGATAGGTGCAACATGGGCAGGGACTCAGTGCCCAGCCTGCCCGGGCTGAGCCAAACAAAGGCCCCAGGAGTATCCTGCCAGCAGGGAAGCAGGGCACTTGCCCATGATGGAGGTGGCAGGAGCAGGGAAATTGTGCTGGGCACTGGGGTCAGATGCAGTTCTGACCCACTTGCTGTCTTGGGCAGGAGCTCCAGGAACAATCTTTGGTCATGATTTGAAAGCTGAATGATTCTATAGGTATGCTAAAAGTAAAAGAAAGACCAAGTAAACCTCTACCCCTGTTGAATGAACGGGGTGGGTTGAAGCTAATAATGTAGAATGCAGAGAACACTGTTATGAAACTACCTATGACTTCATGTAAAAATGAGTGATGGCTTTTAATTTTGAAAAAGTGATGTTTTCACAAACTATGAGCAATCCAGAATTAATTGACACAAAAGAGGTCAAAATTGCATTTTCAGCACAAACAGATCTTCATATTTTATTTATATATTTTGCCCACCTGTGGAATTAGTGTATGTGTGGGGGAGAGAGGGAATCGATGGATACATACATGAATATATGTTTTACAAAAGGAGGGAGGTGGACTTTACATACTATGCAGTGAGGCTGACAAGTGTTTAAAAAACTATCTTGAGGAAGAGACAGCCTCTACCTAGAAGCAAAATACACTTTGGCTACATCAACTTCCCTGCCTTAAGCTACTGACATTTTCCACCTGATGGAAGACCACAAAATTTCCAATTGACATTTATTTCACCAATGTGAAAAGCTACCTAGAAAATGTTGTGATTAAAGGAAATAGAAATGCAGTGCAGGATTTGAATCTTGCAAAGGAAATGTCTCTGTTCCTTAATGCTTGTGGATTTTTAATATCATAGCAATTTTACTATGTTACTAACTTTCCCTAATAATTCATATAGACCATGAAAAAAGCATATATAGAATATATTTACATGAGCATTACGTTATTACAGTAATTACAATCAATAAATATACTAAAATCTAGAATACCAGTACTGTAGCAAATAAACCATTTTTTAATTATAATAAAATGATAATTATGATTAAAATCCAATGTCGAAAACTCAGATGGAATATGTAAAAGGTTAAAAATCACATATTTTTACTTGTGTTCTTTCTTTATTAGATCTTTCCATGTTATTCAAAAATATATTTAGATTATCAGTAACAGAAAATCAGATTTTACCATGGAATGCAGGGATGGGCAAAATACAGCTGGTGGCCTGTATGTGGCTCACCAGCTGATTGGATCTGGCTTATGGACAGGTTCCCACCAAATAATTGCATCTAGCCTGCAGCTGCCCCTGCTGCACTCCACATGGGGCTGAGTCCTCCATGCTTTTGCCCAAGGCATTGCACACTGTGCTCACGCCCTTGCTTGCCAGAGGGTCCCAGCCTTAGACCTGGCCAGCACACACAGCTTCCCAGAAGGCCTCGGCTGCTGCAACCATGCAGGAAACTGCTTGGCTTCCCCTGCCTCCAACAGCTCATCCTCCTCTCCCTGCTGCAGCACTCTGAGAAGCAGGTATGGAGGGGAAGTGACAGCAGGCAGAGGGGAAGCAGCAATGGACTGGAAGCTGAAGCTGGGGGCTCCAGCTTCAGATTCAGCTGCCTTCCACCCACTCCCCCCACCCAGTATGACCAGTAGCCACCTGCAGGCTGTCAATTGGGTGGAAAGTGACCCTGCCAGGAAGCTGTATGCTCTGGGGCTGGGGCCATGGCTAGGGTAGGGTTTTTCTATTCATAGATTATAGAGTTGAAAGGGACCACGAAGGATCATTGTGTTTGACCCCCTGTCCCAGGCAGGAAAGAGCGCTGAGGTCATGCAACTCCTCTTGAAGACCCCTAAGTTAGGTGAGAGTACCACCTCCCTTGGCAGCCCATTCCAGATTCTGGCCACCCTTACTGTGAAAAATTTCATCCTAATGTCTAACCTGAATCTACTTTCCACCCGTTTGTGCCCATTATTCCTAGTTACTCCTAGGGGTGCTCTGGTAAATAGTGCATCTCCAATTCCCTGTTAATCCTCCCGTGATAAACTTATAGGCAGCTACAAGGTCA
>NW_017729032.1:82643627-82659608 GCF_001723915.1 Gavialis gangeticus
AGGGCTTGTCAATCAAAGCTGACCTAGTTTTGTAACAAGGAGCATGCTCAGTTTCACACAGCAGATGAAGTAATCTGAACAGACGCATGCTCAGTCTACAGACTGCATGACGTAATTGGACTAGAAATTTCTTTAGAGAAGACAACCTGATTGGCTACCCGGTTGTCATAAAGACTTGGGGGCCCCTCCTTTAAGGGGAAGTTAGCGAAAGGGGAGTTAGTGAAAGGGGAGTTAGTGAAAGGGAGAATGAGCAAGAGTTTTGGGGGTTCTGACAGCAGTGCTGACAGGGAAGATTCGTCCTGAGAGCAGAGGCTGGCCTGACAGGGACTGCTCCTCAGGAGGGCTTTAAGCCCACTGGTCTCCTGTCCGAACCCTGAGAGCAGAGGCTGCTGATGCAGGGACTGCTCCTCAGGAGGGAGACCACGCTCGATCTGCGAACACATACTGCCTTAGCAGAGACTGTCCCACAGGAATAGATTGAACCAATCCTGAAAGCAGAGGCTGCGGCTGCAGGGACTGCTCCTCAGGAGGGCTTTGGACCCACTGGTCTCCTCACAGCTATGATTTTGCAATTTATTCAATTCGTCTTGATCTGATCATTCCGTATTGATCTCTGGCTAACGAACTAATTTCCAGCTTCGACCTCGACCACGATCCCGCATCTCGACCACTGGCTACAACATCGTAACTTCGACCTCCACATCGACTTCGGCATCTTAACGACCACCCGTTTCATCCACATTGGACTGGTGTCACGACATTCTACGTGTTACAGTTCTGTTATTTGTTATCCCAATCAATGAGCTGTTGACCAGCCCTGGCACTATCGAGTTGGGCAGCCGTACCTAGCTCCAGCTAGAAAGCAAGGGCTCACTCGAGATCCCCATGGGCCAACAGACCCCTTTTGTCGTTCGTACATTAACACTGTAACTGAAAAGGCAAGTATTCCACCTACACTCTAAAAGCATAAGTAAATAAATCAACTTTATTTGAAACTGCAAGTGTCCCGTACCGCTCAGACTCCTCGCCACCAATCCCGCCTGTTCGTTCCGATCCTGCCCTCGGCCCACCGTGACCTTGGGGCTGCTGTTCCCCGACAATAGGGTCTTGCACGGAGGCCACTAATCATATGAGTGGCTCTCCCCTGAAGCCTCTCCAGATTCTTTGCATCCAACTTGAAATGCAGCACCCAAAACTGAATACAGTACTCCAACTGCGGCCTGACCAATGCCACATAGAGGGGGAGCATCACCTCCCTCGATCTGTTCATCATGCATCTGCTAATGCATGATAAGGTGCGATTGGCTTTGTTGATGGCTTTGTTACACTGCCGACTCATGTTCATCTTGAAGTCAACTATGACTCCAAGATCCCTCTCAGCCACTGAGCTGCTGCGGAGGTCATCTCCCAACCTATAGGTGTGCTGGGGATTCCTCCTCCCTAGGTGGAGTGCCTTGCATTTGTATTTGTTAAACTGCATTGTGTTGCATTCTGTGCATTGTTCCAACCTGTCCAGATAAACATATCTGCTACCTGCCCTCCAGTGTGTTAACTTTTCCACATAACTTGGTGTCATCTGCGAACTTGGACAGGGTGCTCTCCACACCCTCGTCCAAATCGCTGATGAAGATATTAAATAGCACTGGTCCAAGGACTGAACCCTGTGGGATACCACTGCCCTACTCCTTCCAGGTCCAAAATGACCTATCCACCATCACTCTCTGGGTGCGGTCCCTAAGCCAGTTGGCCACCCACCTGACTGTGTAAGCATACACTTCAAATCTTGCTTGCTTCCTTATGACAATAGGATGAGAAACTCAGTCAAAGGCCTTCTTAAAGTCCAGGTAGATGACATTTGCCTCAGATCCTGCATCTAGGTAGTGTGTGACCTGGTCATAAAAGGCTACAAGTTTTGTCAGGCAGGATCTACCTGTGACAAACCCATGCTGGTTTCCCTTCAGCATCATTTCCCTTGCTAGGCCTTCACAAAGGCACTCTTTAATGATCTTTTCCAGTGTTTCCCCAAGGATAGAGGTAAGACTGACTGGCCTAAAGTTACCTGGCTCATCCCTCCTCCCCTTCTTAAAAATGGGCACCACGTTGGCCATTTTCCAGTCATTGGGGACCTGGCCGGAGCACCATGAGTGCTCAAACAGCTGTGCCAATTATGCTGGCCAATTCCTTCAGCACCCATGGATGGAGGTCATACGGGCCTGCTGACTTGTACCCATTAGCCCCTCCAAGTGCTCCTTCAGTATGTCAGTAATACCTGTTGGCAGTCTAGTGCCTCCCAAACATCTATCTATGTTCAAGTTGGGTGAATTGTCTTGGCCAGTACTTAGGAATACTGAAGTGAAGAACTCATTGAAGAGCTCCACTTTTTCCCTTTGTCACCAATTGCCCTGAATTGTCTTGCAGGGGCCCTATGCTACTCTGTGCCTTCCTTTTGCTTGCTATGTATCTGTAGAAGGACTTTTTACTGTCTTTGACTGTTGTAGCCAACCTAAGTTCCAGTCCTGCCTTGGCCTGCCTAACTGATTCCCTGCAATAGCATGCCAGGGAGGTATATTCCTCCTTGGTGGTTGCCCCCTGCTTCCACTACCTGTAAATCTCTCTCTTTGCCCCCAGTCTTTTCTGGAGTTCCCTGTTCAGGCAAGGGGGCATTTTTGTCCCCTTGTCGCCTTTCCTGCAAAATAAGATAGTCTCCTTTTGTGCCCCAAGCATCACTACCTTGAGAAACTGCCAACCCTGTAACTGATTTAACTATTTACACTTTATTTACAAAACAAGAACAATAGAAAAGGTTATTTACAAGTGAACTTAAATGGCATAACCAGAACCACAAAACAAACCAGAATGCATTAGCCATCACTTGACTCAAGAACCACAGGTCGGGTAACTGGCAGCTTTCAGCCACTTCTGAGGTGTTACTACAAGGAAACAATGTGGTCACTCCCTGCAGCTCCAACAGGCTTCCCAATAAGTGACAGACTGCAACAGGTTAAGCTCTCCTGGTCTGCAGCAATTAAATTGTATCAAACCCCAACCTCTCAAAGAGGCTGAAGGGTGACCCTCTGTGGCAACCAAAAAGGCAAGCAACAAGCAACAGAGTAGGCACCTGCAGCAATCAGCATGACCTAAGCACAAAGCTCAGGGACTCCATCCAATGACAGTCAGCTGCAGAATAAGGGTCAGGACTGAGTCCCATTTAGGGCAGTCAGTGGCAGAGGGTCAGCAGCACAGGCAGCTCCCAGGAGTCATTGCTTCAAACCCCTGCTGCAGATAACTGGCCCACTCTGAGTGCAGCCCACACCCTGAGCTCTCAGGGACCCTTGTCCTGGCACTCTGCTGCTCTTCAGGATCCCAGTGTGATGGGCTGGCTGGTAGTGACCTAGCTGAGGGGTTTTGAAGGGGTAAAAGATGATTGGAGGACTTGGGATTCCCTTTCCTCACCAATCAAGCCCCAGAGACCCACCCTCCATGTCCCCTGATTGGCCCCTTGGGTCACCTGGAGGGGAATAAAAGGGGCAGCCCTGACAGATTGCCAGTGAGCCTATGAACATGCCTCCTCAGTCCGTATCAACTGAGCCAAGAGTGATACCCAGGGGGCCTCACCTGGCACTGCTAGGGCCTCAAGGTCTTGGGTGTGTTCCTGGGGCCACTGACCTTCATGGCACACAAGTAGGATGGCCTTGAGGAGGAGGCGGAGGCCCGTCTGCAACAGTGGTACTGGTGCCTACCCAGCCTCTCCTACTCTGGACATGTCCTCATCACCAACAACCTGGTGGCAGCGACCCTTTGACACTAGTGCAGCATACTTGACTCACCACAAGACCTACTTGAGAGACTCTAACGCCTCCTGATAGTTTTTTCTGGGATGGGTGCCACTGACTCCCATGAGCTATCCTTTACCTACCTGTCACCGGGGGGGCAAGAGCTTGTTTGACCTGGTGAGCAAGATGTTCTTCTACCTGCAAGCCCTTCAGTGACTTCTCTATTGTTAGGAGCACCTACCCTGGCAACAACTGGTGTTTTGGTTCCTGCAGAGGGTGAGGGCCCTCGGCTTTGACCAGGATATCTTCCTGCTGGACTTCATGCTCCTAAACTGGGCAGGGCTTCCCACCTTCCACCACAGTGTAGTATGAGCCTGGCAAGCCACCTTCTGCCTCCAGCCCTGGGCCAGGTTTCTGCAGTTCCCACAGCTGCTGAGGTAGCCACTGGTGTCTCCAACAACCTCACAGCCACCCTCATCTGGGCATGTTTCCTTTGCCTGAGCCACCTCCTTGACCCAGCTCGGTTGGCCTGGTTGTCACCCAAGGCCCTGACCACCCACCTGGCCATGCGCTCCATCCACAGCATAGGCCATCTCTTGCATGACATTCAGGGTGCCCTTCTGTTGAAGGCAGCAGCCACCCTGGATGACCATCTCTGGGTGCACCAGGTCCCCCTCACCACAGATGCCCTGAGTGAGGCCTTCCCCCTGCTGCTGGTCACCCTGGCTGTGGCTGGCAAGGTGGCCAGCAGGCCTGGCACCCTGCTGACACTCCCCGTGCCTCCCGACAGTGACACAGGTTGCCCCTTTGCTTCCATGCCACATAGAAGCCTGTATATGTCTGGGTGGTTCATGTCTGTCATATCCAGGTGCTGGCAGGCCACCCGATACACCATGAGGATGGCACCTAGGGCTGCCAAATTCCCCACCGGCCCACCTGGCTTGGTGCACATTGTATAAGCTGCCAGCCACCAAGAAGACGGGCAGCCTGCAGTGGCAGTTGCTGTATGGCATCCCAACCACAGGCATGTTTGTGTCTCACTTGGATTCAGCTGCCTTAACAACCTGCCCCTTCTTCCCTGAGGGCATTGAGGAAAACCTCTTTCATGCCTTCCTGAACTGTCCCTGCCTGCAGCCACTCTTTGTCACCCTCAAGCCGCTGCTGCTGGCGCTGGGCAAGAGCATTTCAGAGAACACCTACGTGTGCTCCTACCCATAATGGGTGGCTGAGCGGGGCGCCATCTGCCTGGCCAACTTTTTGCTGAGTCAGGTCAAGATAGCTGTCCTCAAGAGCCACTGCAACAGGCTTGCTGGAACCAGCTCAGACAATGCCCTGCAGCTTTTCAGTCTCCTGGTCTGGACGTGCCTGTCACTGGAGTTTGAGTATGCTGTACTTTGCTGAGCAGTGCCCATCTTTGAGGCAACCTGGGCCCTTGAGGGGGCACTGTGCCATGTGCAGGATGGCCATCTTCAATATGCACTCTGATGTCATGACCAGTCTGGGCAACTGGTCAGGCTCAGTGGTGGACTGTGACTCCAAGGTCACGCCACACCCTGGGCCCTCACCAGGCTGCTTTTTTTCTTTGTGTGGGAAGTTGAAGGTTTTGTTACATGCACTATTGGATAGAGTAGGGTAGAAATTGTTTGTTTATAGAGGGTTTTGGTCTGTATGATTGTGTGGCCAGTGTCCCAACCTCATAACAGCACACTAGGCACAACACAATGTGATGTTATGAATGTAATGGCATGGCACTTTTGGTTTGATAGTGATTTGTTTATCTTTGCTTTGTATATTGTATCTGGGTGCTGGAAGGGCCAACTTTTTGTACCCTGAAGTCCTGAATAAAGTAGCTAAAAAGTCAGAAGTCCTTCCTTCCCTCCTTCCTTTATATTCTGGTTTTTGCATTCATCTCCACTTTCATTCTTTTGTAATTCCCATAATTTTTGTGGCTTAGAAAAATGAAGTTAGCAAATCTTATTACATTCCCACTTACCTTATGGTGTGTTTGATTGGTTTGTAGGAGGCTTGACTGCCTAAACTTATTTTTACCCTATGAGTGACCTTCTATGAGTATTTCAGCCACAGTACAATTATTTCTTTTCAAAACCTGTACTGCATTGATAGAAATGGAAATGGTTTCAGCTCAATTCTACTGTAGAATAAGAAGGCAGGAAAGAAGAACTGTATTACTCAGCAAATCCCACTTCCATGAAAAGGCTTATTGAACAACTAGTGAAGTGGAGACTAGGTTAAATAACTCACTGTCAGGTACCAGCTGTCATAAAAGATTAGCCACAGTCACTGAACACATAAAACTGTTAATTTGATTCAGCATTTGTATTCCTTTTTGGTATAAAATTCAAATGTTTCCACTCCAGCTGGCACTGAATGGACAGATTCCCCATTATGAAGCTCTCTGTAATCATTAGAAGGAATGGGGTAACACAGAATATTACTATATAGCATAGGAGAAATATAGACCCCACAAGACACCGCTTGCTATTTGGAGATATTATTCTTTTTATATGTTGCTATAATATTTACTTGTATTTATTTTGTGATATTTATTTTGTCCCAGAAATTATTTCACAAAAATGAGACTCCATAATAAACATCCTAGTTTAGTGAAACACTCACATTGTATAAACTATATAGATTGTACGCAGCCAGAATTTTATTGTAGGGGCTAATGGACCATACCTCTTAAGATAACAGCCACATTAATCCTAGAATAAAGCAGCTATTTTTCTGAGGAAATCTCTCTTTTTTTTCCATGTTTCTTAAGTTTTTCTTTTAAAATAAATTGTAACAGTTAATAGCAACTCAGATCAAATGAAACAATGGATAGGTATTGATCACTCTGAATTCCAACAAGCAACAGGAAGAATAAAGGGTGCCAGGACTTCACAAGAGTACTGAGAGCCTTGAGTTTGAGTACAGTTGCATAGGTATATTCATATGTTGTAAGATGAGGAAGAACTATTAAATCATCTAGTCTTAACCACTGTATTACAAGTGGCAAGGCATTCCATCCATTTTCCTTTACATTATTTTACACTGATGAAATTGTGGGAAGGATATGAATGTGGATCTTACCTGTGCTATCAAATATTGCATATAACACAGACAAAACACCCCCATGCCTGAATGAAATGGCTGCCTTGTTTTTATAAAGTGTATTTTTTAATGAGTATAGGTTTTTGGCCTGTTATTTAACCCAAACCTAAAGGACCAGTAGGGTCTTCTTTCAACCTCTTTGACCTCTCTGGCCAAAGTGTCCTTATCAGAAGATAATTCGCCTACCCAAACATCATTTTCAGGGATGATGACACATATCAAACTTACCAGGGTGTAATTACCAAGGTGCAGTTCCTAGGGAAGATAATAGTATTTACAGTATTTGATTTATTGATTTCCTGAGGGCTGGATTAAAATTTCCAAGGTGAAAAGCCATTTACTTTTATGTAATGAGTCTACCAGTTATCTCTCTCCTTCTGATGATCGCATTTCCTTTCATGGAATCTTCCAAAATTCAAGATTTCTGTTTGGAAAACTAATAAATACAGTATCATTTTTAAGGCTTTGTCTTGTGGGTGAAACCTAAGACAGTAATTTCAACTTCATGTCTGCCCTGAAGTGTTGTAATTACACTGTGTTGGAGTGGATTCAATTAAGTGAGTCTGCTGGAGCATGCTAATCAGCATGCTCCAGCATCCTTAGCATCTCATGTATTCAGCATCCCTGAACTTCAAAATGGTAGCAGGGGCACTTTAATTAAATCTTATTGAATGAACTTTAGTTAAAGTGTCCTCACCACCTTTTTGAAGCAGGGGATGCTGAATACACATGACATTGTCAGCTGTTTAATTAAAGCGCCTCCTGATAGCTTCTCTAATTAAAGCGTCCTCCCGCCCTCACCTTCAGAGCATATGTAAAGATGTCCTATGATTCTATGATTCTTTTCAGGACACTGTGTTTCTAAATGTCAAAGCTACAATTGGGAATTTTCTTAGCAGAATAAGCACTTTAAATGCTAAGCAGGTGTAGACTTCTTTTAGGTCTGCCAAGTTGTCAAAACTACAGGCTTTATAAAAACATATATTTTATGAAGAGAAATTGGAAACTTTTTTTTTTATTTTCTTTTTCTTCCCTGCCTGTAAGAATTAGTATATAGATCAGTGATGTTCAGTCACATGGGACCTGGCTAGGTAGGTCACTGTTTTGTCACATCACATTAGCAATCTTCACTAATATGGAGTTCCTGTTGGAGATGATGGCCAGTGGCAACCATTACTTTTTGACTTGAGACTTCATTTTCATTAGGTTAATTATTTATCATGTTTTTAATAAGTTTAGGGGCTTTGAGAATGTATGTTTTCTTCGGGGTCTTCAGTTGTTTTGACATTCTATAAGACATCTGAGTGTCCTTCCCTTTTTTCTTTTATGAAGTTCATCATGACTCCTCATGACAACTTTCCTAAATTTACCATTTTAAGAAAAGCACGTTTTCCTGTATAACCAAACTGAAAAAAGAACCTTATTGCAGCCCTTATTAATTAACCTATTAACCTTATTAATCCATCCCTCCCTCAAATTAGTACTTTTCATACATATAAAAGCCGTTTATCTCATATATTACATCCTGTGAGACAATTTGGGATAACTCAAATATTTGCTCTATTCCATGGCAAATCATCAGATTTCTGTCTCTTTTTCCTCCCACTGCAATTTAATACAACTTTGATAAGTAAAATAAACTTGAAAATGTAATTTGTTTTTAAACAGTTTGCAGGACCTTCCACGCCACACTTTATAAACTACACAGTGACCAAGTCAGTGCTTACCAATTATGCAAGAGTGTTTTTGTTGCCCTTCTTTTATCCCTTTACATGATCCTGAGACAATGCTTCCTGCTAAAAGCTTCATCGATGCTTGTTAACTAAAAGGACGTTCCTATTTAAGAGGAAAAGACTGGAGGAGTGACAGGTTATGTAATGCTGGTCTTGGAATCTCTTCCTGTGACTTGGTCCTTTGATAACCATTACCCAGCACCTCAGTCTGAAAAAGAATTAAAAATTCAGCCCATAGTAAATTCTTAATGCTTTTATGCACTTTTACTCCAAACCCCTGCACTGATCTTCTTGAAACTTGGCAAGCTTTGTGGCCTTAGTAAGAGATGACACCCCTGCAGTTTTGACCCCCCTGTGTTGTAACACGTAAGCATAACAGGAGTTTTGCTTTCAAGACTTTGGGGAACAGTTCCCCCCAAACCCCTGCACCAATCTTTATGAAGCTTGGCAGGCTTCATCCTCTCTGCAGAGTCTACTACCCCTGAAAATTTCATTTAAATCAGACAAAAAACAACAAAGTTATAGATATTTTATTGTTTCCCCATTATACCCTATGGCCAGATATCTGAGGTGGCTATGAAGTGTTTCGGAAGCTCTGAAGTGCTTCAGGAAGCTGAACGAGGCCAATGCTTCAACCCAGACATGCTGCTTTGGATCCCAAAGCGTCCAAAGCTTCTCTGGATCCAAAGCTCTGTCTGAAGCCTCGCACAGCCCTAATGTTTTCCTGAATTAGATATGTATTATATTTGCTAGTAAAGTTTTGCAAAAGAAATAAAGAAGCATCTATAGTTGTTCTATTTTTTATATAATGCCCTTTTTTATTTTTCTTGAAGGAGAAGATGACGCTTCTCTCTTTCCTCATTATGCACACACAGAAACATGTCTTAATTGCTGTGGTATCTTTAGTGGGGAAAAGTTACAGTCACAATCTGTTCCTGTCATTATCCTAGGTTTAAAATTTCAGCTACTTGGGCTATTTATTTTTCTAGAACCTATTTTCTCTGGGTATCCACTGCAATGCTTTCCAAAGCCCTGAAGCAGTAGTTTGCTCAATCCAGTAAGCATAACACAATAACTATGTTTGTTGATATATCTATAACTTTAGAAGATGAATAATTAAAATGTGTCTATTGCTATTGATCAAAAGTACCGAGAACACAAAAATACAATTCTGTCATAAAGGTCTATGATGCATCCTCTTCTAGCATTAACTATGTAATGACAATTATATAACACTATAAAGTTTTTAAACCTCCTGGTTACAAGAAGAAAATAAAAATGTCAAAAAATTGTAATGGAAACCTAGTGGAAAGAAAGGTCCTTTTCAGTCTGTTCCTTTGTATCTCCAGTTTGGAAGCTCCACCGAACACATGAATTATTATTAGCTAGAGGGCAGACTGTTTGGCCTTCTATTTAGCTATATAGCAAATCCTATTTGCTACATTTTAGCTCAATTCCACAGGAATCTTTTATATCCAATTATAATTAACACTTTCTAGTATGTTACTTCAGCTAATATGGTCAGCCAGAAACATAGTGAGGAACAGAATTTAATCAAAAAGTCATTAGCACACTAGACATAGAATTTGATACAAAAATATACAGTGATATATACAAAAATATACAGCAATTAGGCACACAAGTAATCTGACTGAATTCAATAGAATGAGGAGTAGAGTTAGGGGTTCTTTAATAGAAGAAAATGTACCTGGAGTATAACACTGTTGCAGTCCTGTTTCAGAGAAATTGTTGATTGACATATAGAAGGGTAAGTATCCAAATGTCATAGTCCATTTAGGCTGGTCTAAAGTTTTCTGAGTGTAGTTTTAGTTAAAACTACTATCCTGATGATTTAGTTGTACTGTGCAAAGATTGGTTACATTACTTTTCTCAGCTCAATGGAGAGCAGGGCAAGGGGAAGTCTAATAGAGCAGACCTCATGATAATATTTTGAATGCTTCTCTTACTAGCTCAATTTTCTGTGCCCTGAACTCTCTTTAATGTTCTGCACAAAAGATGTCCATTTTAAATATATTACTTTAGTGACTGATACAATACACAGTGAAATCAATGAGTGTTCTTCCATAGCCATGAGGTAAGACCCTTAAAACTTGTATCCATTTTAAAAGAGGTCATCGGTTTGTCTGTTTTTTCCACCCACTAGTTAGTACCTCAGGAAATGGCACTACTTTTCAAAATGATAGAAAGCCTCCAAGGGTCCTCACCAAATCAGTTGAGGAATTCTTCGGATTTCAAAATCCATGGATATTTAATCAAGACCTAAATAAACCCACTTTAAAAGTAGTCAGTTTGCCCTGTTTTAAAAATAAATGCCCATTTCTACCCAACATTAGATGACTTGTGTTGTAGGAGAGGGTTCCAAATATGAGACGTAGCCTCTGTGCAAACACCATTTCAGACTATTCAAATCTTCCATTTTTTATAATGTACTTCTTCTTGAAAGTCCCATAGAACCAGCTGGCAGGCAAAGACACACAAGACACACAATTTATCAGCAGTTCCTTCAAATAGAAAAGCTAATAGAATTAGTAAGTTGAATATGGATGATACATTATTCAAATATGCATAATTTATGCTTTTAATATGAGGACTGCATACACAATATCAACTTACAAAATTATCTATGTGTATGTTGCAGTGCAAAGAAGGATTACTTGGTCATCTTTCATTAGTCGGATATCTTTAGAGAATGTGGTTTATAAGCTTAATTATGACATACCTGCTAACAGCATTTATGTAAGTGGAAAAATAATATGATATAGGAGATATATTGTGCCAGCAAGTATGTGGCAAATGAATAAGTAATTCCTTTCAGAAATATATTCAATGAAGTGCTTTGGGGGATTAAATGTTGTGTTTTCCTTTGAGGCTGTAGGCAGTAATTGGTTATCTCTAACATTTACTCTATACTATTGTTTTAATTTATGGCAATCTCAATTAAATGGCCCAAGATAAGATAAATCTTGTATGCAGAATGAATTTAGCCTGTGCAAATCCTATTTGCTACATCTTAGCTGAATTCCACAGGAATCTTTTATGTCCAATTATAATTAACACTTTCTTGTATGTTATTTCAGCTAATATGGTGAGCCAGAAACATAGTAAGGAACAATATTTGATCAAAAAGTCATTAGCAGAGTAGAGGTAGGATTTGATACAAAAATATACAATGGAAAGAAGAATTTGCAAAGTCTACTAAATGTGTAAGAAAGTGTAAACAAAAAGCATACATTCCAGGCACCCTTCCATTCATTTAATGTAGAAATGTCATTGATTTGGAAAGCAGCATTGGATGCAGCTGGGCCTTACTTTTGAGAACAGTTGGACCATTTCTTAACATATATCCACCCTGTTAAACATTGAGATGGTCAAGCTTGACTTTCCAAATGGGAAACCATAAAAACCTTTGCTCAATATTTAAACCCAAGCTATACTGGGCTCTGATGAGGTTAAAAAAAAAAAAACTTTGAAAAAAAGAGATGAAAATTAATTTTGCTTATCTCTGTTCTTCTTTATGAATCTACAAATAAAAGGCAGGGCAGGGTGCAGACTTTTGGATAGGGGTGAAACAAGGAGAGAAACTTGAGAGAGTCCAGAGAAGAGCCACTCGTATAGTTAGAGGCCTAAAGAGCAAGCCATATGAGGAAAGGCTAACAGATATAGGACTGTTCAGCCCCTGAAAACTTAGGCGGGGATTTAGTGGCAGTTTACAACTATATCAGGAGTGAGCATCAGGGGCGAGGCAAACAATTATTCACAAAGTGCCCCAGGGGAAAACCAAGAGCAATGGTCATAAACTCCTAGAAGAAGGTTTCAGATTGGCTATAAGGAAAAATGTCATGGTTTGTGTGACCAGACTCTGAACTAGACTCCCAGCAGGGGTAGTGCAGGCACCTACCATGGCGATCTTCGAAAGGAGACTAAACGCGTCTTGCTAGGGTTATTTCACCCCAGCAGTCTTCCCAGCCAGGAGCAGGGGGGCTGGACCCAATGATCTCCCAAGGTCTTTTCCAGCTCTAAACTTCTGTGAATCTGTGAAATATTATTTCAGTTAGATTATAACATGCATTATAATATTTTAGTCATGTAAAAGGAGTACATTGACCACTGCATTCTTAATGAGATGTCATGCATATGTTTTCTATGGCTAAAGTCAATTCCAGAGACATACCATGATCCCTCCTTGTGAGGGTATAAAAATTCACAAACAATTCTGGTGCAATACTTGGGTTCATGGAATACATTTTTGTCGAGACAAAATGCCAAGTGAAATAGGTACTGCTTGTAAAGAGACTGGACACCTTTATATTGATTACCAATTTTATATCATTTGCCTCTTTGGTTAAATAGCAACTTGGTCTTGCATTGGTGCTGTTCTAGACTGGAGATCCTGGGATGTGCCACACCTAGGTAAAGGTATTATTTTTTTGTCCAAATTTTGTCTGCACATATCTGATTCCAGTTCTCTGTAAAACTGAACTGAAAGTTTTATTTTTTCCCTCTTTATAGGGGTTTTTCCCTCCAACATTAAAAGTTACATATTAAAAAACTGATAATAACCACAAGATCAAAAATCTAATGCAGGCTAATCAATATGCTTTGCTTTCATAATTTTGAATCATGCCTTAATTTTGACTCATTTTCACTATGTATTAAATTTTAAAATGAAAAAAATTATTTCAAACTGAACTAAGGACACTTTGCTTAGAAAAATGTTGAAACAGGATACTGACAGTTTCGAAACATTTTTCATTTATTTTGGCATGGGACATTTCTTGGAGACAATATTTTTTATTCATAGGAATAATTACAGTTTCAAATGATTGGCTTGTTTTAATGTGACAGGTTCTTTCAAAACCTACAAGTTCTGGTATAGAGGACTACCCATCCTGTTTGTTAAAGACCTATTTGTAGTGTACCATAAAAATCACTGTCACTCTTAACCTATATGCACGGTAATCCTAAAAGTTGCAAGCCTGTCTGAAAACCTGAGCAATCACTACTGCTATTCATATATATAATCACAATTCTCTGCATTGGATTTCTCAGGGTGACTTTTTTTCCTTTGTTAAAAAAATATTTTTAGGGGGAGTCTTTACTTGTCTATACAGTACTTACCATATTGTTGATTTTAATATATGTTAATAATAATCCCCTAAAATACTAATGAAATAGACTTTATGTTTGCATTTAGCAAACAATTTTTTTCATACATTTGCACTAATAGTTTAGCCTTGTCACCTTGTTCTTTCTTTCACTATTAGTGAACTTAATTTTGTCTGACATTGTATTAACACATTACTACTGCTACTTGATTGCATGAAGCACAGTTCTAATTTAGGAAGTGACTCTGTTGAAAAAAAGGCATTAGGGAGACACCTGCTTATTGTTTAGCACTGTTTTTGTATCCCGTATCCTCACATTAAAGTAAACATTTGTGCATTCCTGGCAGCCCTGCATACTCAGCCTGTGCTTTGAGAATCAAATTGGATTCCTTCCATCACATATATTATCACCAATAATAAAGGTTCTGTAGGCCAAATTAGTCCCTTGCTCAACCTGTGTCCCCAAATGCCGTCACTAGGTTTGCACAGGTGTAATTGCTTAGAATTTAGTAAACAACTCTGAAGCACAAGCAGGAATAAAATTTACACTTCAGTCTCCTTTAGCTTGTTGACTGCAAGGTTATAAGAATAAAAAGCAGTAAAACTTATTTTTTTTTGACTGAAGTTGATAGATGTGACTATCATATATCAGAAATATTCTTGTATAGTACAGTGCCCGCTCAGAATAGAAACTTGTTTTTATGTTGTATTATTATTTATTTATGTGGAAAGAAAGAGGTCATCTTGGCCCATGATCTTGCAAATCATGCCTCTAGTTCCTATATTTACTGCTGGGAGTAGTTTTGTTGGTACCAGAGGAAGATTTCATGATAATAAGAGCAATAACAGTTTTTTCCTCTTGGCTTATGTTACATAACAAATGAATATCTCATTTCTCTGAGTCAAGGATGTCACATAAAGTTCTTTTGAGGGAAACTTTCAAACATTTTTATCATAAAGATGAAACAAACACTACACTGTAATTCCTTTCTCCTGCTGTCCTGATTTGACTGTATTATGACATCTCTTTTAACTATGCAGGTTCCTGTACATTATTTATGGCAAGAGAAGATCTATAGGGTAGCCTTATTGAACCTAACAGTCAATCAATAATTATCCAATATATCGGTACAATATGCCATGGCTTTGGGACCGAAATGATGACCATTTCGAAGCCAGGCAACAACTCATGAAGTGGTTAATATTTCTTCACTATCTACTAATAGAAAAAGGGGTTTTGAGACCAATCTTTTAAAGTCAGTGGAAAAAAAAAAACTTCTATCAGTTTTAGTGGGGTTTGGATCAAAACCTTAGAGTGGATGCATTTGGAAATAGATACTTAACAGCCCAAAGTCTATTTTTTTTTCCAGACCATTTTGTTACACTCCTTAACCTTAGGGAGCTCAATGTTTGCTTGACTATAAATGTTTGTCCAAGATCTCCTGGGGAACTTCTTTGTAGATCTTTTCTGCTTTTAATAGTTTGTTACCCAGTGTTATTACTGAACCTGTTTTTCTTATATTAGAATACAAAGTGCTACCCACTGAGTTTTCTATGCAATCATTATAGGAAGACCTTCTTTGATATTTTTAAAATTAGTTTTAACCTTCTTCACATCTTCAAGATACTTAATGGAAGTTCATTGATTTTAATGACCATACTGATAGCCTACTGATTATTAAAATAACCTTCTAACTTTTCTTTAAAATGGATCCTTTATATGGTATCCTTATACTTAAAAATAGTTCTGAATTATAGTTTTGGGTGTTAAATATTCATCTATTGTCCCTTGAGATCCTTTCAAGGGTGCTGAAGGGTGCCACACCTAACAATATGCGAATCATTTGGTTTGCAAACATGATTCACACAATAACCCAGGGACTTTAAATAGAAAGCCATAGTTATGGTCTTTCTATGCTCCTTTGAACAGAAAAAAACTTCTCTACAGGAAAATGTCATACTACACCAAAAAAAAAAATGGTTTGAAAAAAAGAGAATTGTACAACATTTTATTCCACTTATTCATTTCCAGTTTGTTTCTTAGTGTTTGCTTGCTTAACACAAATGAAGTCTGTGAATTCAGTGCTTCCACAAAAACTGGGTTGAAGTTGGAAATGTATTACCA
Source organism: Gavialis gangeticus (assembly GCF_001723915.1). Lineage (NCBI taxonomy): Eukaryota > Metazoa > Chordata > Crocodylia > Gavialidae > Gavialis > Gavialis gangeticus. The sequence goes on from NW_017729032.1 coordinate 82,659,502, forward strand.
ACAGCGGTTCCAATATTAATTCTCATTTGTACCACCCTTAGGCTATTCTCAATAAGGTGTTTATCACTTAGAGCAGTGGTTCTCAACCTTTTTATGTTTAAGGTACA
>NW_017729032.1:82659695-82667133 GCF_001723915.1 Gavialis gangeticus
CCCCCCCCCCCCCCCCCCCCACACACACAGCCGGAAAAATGCCAGCTCTTAGTTTTCACTCATTTTTTTGACTACATAAAAATTATAGAGCAGCTTTTCTGTTGGAAAGAACTCAGACCACAACTATGGCTTTCTACTTAAAATCCCTGGGCTTATCTTGTGAATCATGTTTGCAATCCTAAAAGTTTGCAAACTGTTAGGTGTGGCACCCTACAGCACCCTTCAAAGCATCTCAAGGCTCCCCAAGGTACCACGGCAACCTGATTGGGAATCACAGACCTAGAGGCTGAATATGTATCTGTATTATGCCACATCAAGGTTGCACAAACCTTCTCCAAAGACAAGAAATTTCCCTGGTGATTGCCAAAGCTGAATCATATACAGTCCAAAATTTGCAAAGGCCCTCTTTTCATTTATATAAACCCTTTGATCTACAGGGTTACATTTTTACAGCTAGAAATATGAAATACATACTTCAATATTGGTATACAAATACAAAACCAGTGTTCTCAACACTGACAGGAAACACCACATTTATTATTATTATTTTAAATCAGTCTAAAACAGACAGAACTGTATGGTAAATACCAAATGTTACTATTGATTCAGGTGCTTGAAGCAAAAATTCATTCAGTCCTTGAACTAATGCACAAGTTAGAGAATCAGTTAATAAGTCTTCTCTCTGGTTGGGAGTTGTATATAATGTAACTTTTATGCTCCCTTGAACAAAAGGAATATTAGAAGGAACACTGCTACAGATGTTAGCCTCCCAAAAGGGTGAAGAGATTGAAAGAGGCCATGGTTCTGATTTCTGTGCATCAGCAAAGAGTGCTGGGCAGGTTTGGAAAAGTGCTGATACTAGGTAGGAAAGCACTAACTTTGCCCCTTCCCCCCGTGCCTCCCTGGCTCGGTGATCAGCTGTGGGGGGACCCCAGGTGCCCACCCCCAGACCCAGGAGGCACCAGCCACTGAGCCGGAGAGCAGGAGGGGGGTGGTCCCCCTTGTGCCCCACCATCTCAGCTTTCATAAGACATGCCTGGTACCTTGAGTTATGTAGAAAAAACATGTAAAATGGTGTCTATGGCCAAATCTTCGAATCTCTCTGAATCAATTCAGAGAGATTAATGTATCTGGAGCCGGCAAGGGAAATTGAGAATCCTGATTCAATTTGGATTCAGAGATTCGGCGGTTGAATCGGTCCAAATCTCCTCTGAATTGAATTAGCAACCAAAGCTTCCCACAGCCCTCGTATACATAGTATTTGCTATATTTTTACCTACAACTCATTCTCTGCCTCTTCCCAAATTCTGTTTTTTTAAGAACCTCCACTGATCTTTGGGCTCCAGGTCAAGGAATGGCCCCTCCAGGACTCTCTGCCCAGAAGAGTTTCAACTGGCCCTCAGTCCCTGTCTAGAAGATGGTTCCTCTCCAGCTCCATGGGCCCTTAAATGTCTGGTGGGCCTTCAGCCCCAGTCCACCCTTCTAGGGTTCTCAATTTCCCTTGCTGGCTCCAGATACATTCTTTGCTGCTTTCAAAAAAAAGTGCACCCCTAGGCTCCAAATCTGACCACAGGATCCCCAAACTCTCATGTGCTCATAGGTACCCAAAATGGGACATCCTCCCCCTCTTCAGTCCCAAACCTGGTACTCTTTCATTAACTCCAAAAAATAAAAAATTAAAGGCAAACTCCTGGGCTATAGCAAAAACTGGTAGCATAACAACTAAGCTCATCACAAGCTCAGACTCCTGACCTGAAATCCTCTTGACTGGCCATTCCTACTCAGTCACTCATTTCTGCTTCCCTTCTGAGCGAGGAAGCCTAGCCTTCCCCAGTGGTACCCCTTTCCTGATTTCAGTCTGCTTATATCTCCATGAAGCCCAACCCCTGGGAATCAGCTGCCCTCCATCAGGCTTATACCCTCTCCATCAAGCTCACAAGCTGGCCCTGCTGAAGCAGCAGTTCCTCTCTCCCCCATTTTGAGTTCAGTCTCTCGTGCTATCCCTGTGCCCCCAGAATCATGGCAAATGCTCTGCTGCTTTAAGCACTGCCTGCCTTCTCTGGGTGTCTGCAAGGGGCCAGTCCTCTGCTTCTCAGCCTCTCCAGCCTCCTGGTAAGCAGTTCCCAGCTTCTGAGGTTCCCTGTGTCTGTTTACTGCCCTGTAAGTGACAGGGCATTCTTAAGCCCCTGTTACAGTGGCCATTGATGCAATTTTTTCCCTTCTATTGCCAGACCTCATGCTAAGATATTATATATATATGTTTTAGGTTAATCTTTCCAGTGATGAGGACAATGACCTAGGAGGAAAAGAAAGCTATATTCAAGTCCCTAGAAAGGCTTCTATATTTACATTGAACTTTCTTTGGATAAAGTGCATGAAAATATTATGTCCAATGGTTAGGACACTCTTCTACGTAGTGGAAATTAGAATTTTGATTATTTAAGTGCCTGCAACAAATTTTAATTACAGAGTTGTTACACATTTTCAAGGACTAACTTGAAAGCTGGTTGGCATTTTTTATAGCTGGATAGTCATTTTTATCATGTGATAATTATTTTATATTTGTGGATGGTCTAAATTTATTGCCTGATTGTGACATGTGTAAATCCTCCGGCCTGGTCACAATACCGGCCGACCCACCTGTCTAGGGCAGTATGCTCAGTCTCATCTGCCATGCCTTGTTGTTAAGATACTAGTTGTGGGACTGTGGGAGGCTGCCCATTTAAGACCCTGATGCCTAGGAGTCTACACATGACTCTGGACTCTCCTTATTATGTGCCATGCCTCATAGATGGCATCCTTGAGTTGCTGTATGCTCCGGCTTGAGGCTGGAGCAAACTGAGCCCCTTGGTAGGCCTCATCCATTTCTCTTTGCTCCAATGGTCTCATTCACACTACCTGCTCTCACAGGGCTTCTCACACTCTGCCCACTCTCACTGGGCCTCTTACATGCTGCCCCACGCTGGGCCACACTCAACCTACCCTGCTCCCTTGAGTGGCTCCTGTAGGCCACGAGGCTTTTCTACTCATTCATATTCAAGGTAACTAGCCAATTTGCCTTGCCCTGGACAGAGCTCTGATCCAAGCCCCTCTCCAGGTAACTCATATCTCTTGCTCCCCCATTAGGAACAATTACTTGCCCCTTTTATCCATGACTCCCACTGAGCCACATCACTTGGCCTTGGGCCCACTTGTGGCCTCTGACATCTAAGGACTTACATAAGCCTAACTGCCCCCTTCATGGGGTTTCCCTCCACACTACCATTAGGGCCAACTCTACTACTGTTCACCTTTCTGGGTCCCTGGAGTCTTGCACCCTGGGCTCAGGTGCCTCCTCTGAGGTGTGTCTGGCCCCTTATTTTTAATTGGTTCCTTTGCTGGGACCCACAGCACTACCACTGCCTTTCATGGGCTACCAATGGGGCCTTATGCCCCCACATGGGGCTCAGGTGCTTCTTGACCAGGTACCTGCCCTCTCCCCCCCACTCTCACACTGGGCTCAGGTGCCTCTCCTGAGCATGACTGGCCCCACTGTCCTGCGGTCTTAAGAATCCATTGGATGGTGGGGGTGGGGTTTTTAGGTGCCCCTACCTGCCTTTCACTGAGGAGGTAACCGGCCTGGCATTTCTAGGGGACTGACCTGCCATGGACAGCCCCACCACACCACCCTTCCCCAGCAGGGTGCAATTTTTGGTCTTACCCATAACCAAGCAGGACTACCTGCCCATGGTCTAATCCCCTTTCTGGGTCCCGAATCTAATTGTTGGGCTGCTCACTTTTCTGGGCCCATCTTGGACACTGACCCCTGCTTTCTGCAATACACCCTCTAGAGGCTATATTGCAGCCTTCTTCATCACAGCCAGCCAGCCTTACATTGACCAATAAAGGGATCAGAATTTCAGTGTGGCAGCCACAGCCCTCCATACTTTATAGGGGGTCCCCCTCTAGGCCTCACCATAGAGCCAGCACCCCAATCTGGGCTGTTCCGTTGTCCCCAGAAAGGTTGTGTGGGACCTATCTCTACTGGACTCATTTGAGCCCCCTGGCCTCACCCCTGCCTGATCTAATCATGGCCTACCTGGCCCCTTTGTAGGCCTACAAGCTGTTAGTCCTCTTTGCTAGGATGGGCATAGCTCTCACTAGGCCTCAGCCTTCTCTCTGAGGCTTGGGAATCCTATGAACTTATAGGAACCTCTGGCTATACCCATAGTTCCTCCCTTACCTCCAAGTTGTTTGGTGAGCAGCAACTCAGCCAGGTGTTGCTGTTTCAGTTGCCAGCAACAGACTGCTGGCTCCAGCCTGAGGGTCTGAGTTAAAATGGTGCTTACTTAGCCGTCTCCGCCAATCACATGGCCTTGTCTGTGGCCATGTGACCTTCTCATCCTAGGCTATGGCACACCTGCTGGTTGTCCTGCTGTCTGCTTTTGCCCTTAAAGTGGAAGGCACTGAAGGTGCTCCGCCACAGTGATTAACTGGTCACTTGTATAATATATGTAATGCATAGCAGGGGTCCTAAAGACAGAGGAGAAAATTAAACTTGAGCAACCCACCTAGTGGGCAAATGCTTTAACTAATCAGTCATTAGATAAAAGTAGGCACCTCTTCCACCATGCAGCCATCACGGCATTCTGTATGGAGCCCATTTGTGCACATGTGTTTTGGTCATCTCCAGGGATCCTGGTTTTCTCTGATAAAAAAGTCCCCACTTTTTGGATTAAAAGAAGGAACTCAAAATCCACATTTTTTCCAAAATTAAAATGAAACACCACTATTATATAGATATATATATAGTGGTGTTTCATTTTAATCATGGAAAAAATATGGATTTTGGGGTTACTTTTTTAAATCCAAAAATTGGGGATTTTTTTAATCAAAAAAACCCAGTATTCCCGGTCATCTTTGAGGAAACCTTTTAATTCAAGACATTAGGGCATTTTGGCAGATTATCTAGATGGTGAATCTTGATTAGACTTTAAAATGTGCTTGGCATTGAGCTGTCAGATCTGTCAAGACTGTATTAGTTCTAAGCATGTACCGAGAGACAGCTCTTGGCACATGGAGAAATTTAAAGTCAGAAAGTGAGGGACATGAGGAGTTTGGTGTTCCCAAGGTTAGGTGACAGCTGAGTTAGGGAGTTTCCCAGCTTGCAGATTTGGATTTATGTGACTAATTTCTGCCTAAATTTCAGAAGGAATGATGTCCTTCATTGGCTATTTTCCTTACTCCTTAAAATGAAAGCTTCTTATTGCCAGTTGTACTTACGGGCCGTTTACACACATTACATTTTTCTTGGTTTAATCCAGACTATAGCCATCTGTAGACATGTGGACATCTGTAGTCTGAATTAAAATTGGCTCTAGTTCAAATTAACTAATTTTCATTAAATAAGGATTAAAGTTAATGTAGGCTAGGGTAATCCAAACTAGGTATTTTAAATTGTATTAATTAGCATCTATATATGGTAGGTATCTTGAGCTTGCTCTTTCTCAGTGCCCCTGCCATTTCTACTGCAGAAGTGCAGAAATGCATGAAACCTCCCACATGGTCATCTATTAACCCTTCATTTGAATTGAAATTTTATTCAAACTGTGTGATGCAAATCTGATAACACTGTTAACACAGTTTAGAAAATAGCGAGCACATTGACAAATGGCCACTTTGACTAACGTCTTTTATCATTTTCAGAACAATACAACAAATGTGCTTTGTGGAGTAGAGTAAGCAAAACCATATCCCCTTTAATTTATAAAGCACTGGTTTTCAAACTTTTTGAATTTGAGGAAGCCCTCATTTGACTTGACACAGCCCTCCATAAATTTTGTGACTTGATTGGCACCCAGTTTCAAAAGAATTTATATATTACAGTGCTTGATGCCTTGCAGAAGGGCTGGGCATTGGGGATAGAGCATTATTCAGGCAAGGACAAACCTGACTAATCTTCTTAGCTTATTTTCTTATCTCTTCACACCTAACTTATACATGGTGGCATTCTTTAATGCTAACACCCTATTTGAAAATTACTACTCTAAACTGAAATTTTAAAACCTCAAAATTCTTTCCATACTCCAGCATACGACTGACCTATCCCTTTTTTTTTCACGTCTATATAATTTCTGCCAAAAAATAATAATTTACAGGACCTGTTTATATTTCATTGCATCCTAAAGGTTAATAACTGTTTTGTGGGTTCTGATATATACATTTATTTTAATAATTTATTAGCAACTAAGGCTTAGTTTTAGATCATTGTTTTCAGAGTAGGTACCATTAGGAAAGTAATATTTTTGCAGCAGAAAATAACATGAAGTAGTCATCAATGACTATATTTTTAGTCCTGGCTCTGACTGGTTCCCACAGGTACCAATACAAACAACCACAAAGTTTCTCTTAGGCCAACTGAAGATTCCCCTGACATAAGAGTTGGCTTCTCATGCATTCCCTACTCACACTGCTCTCACTACAGAGAATATTAGACATGCCTGGAGAAAGTGCAATCCCTATGGCATTACTGTAGCTAGTATAGTTTACAGTAGATTTATAGCAGGGTTATTTTGGACCCAGTTCAAGACAGAATTGCAGGATTTGAAAGGTGGCTTAGACCACCTCACTTCCCTTGGATATACTAAGTTTAGATTCACTGCAACTGAAGAGTGCTGACCATCTATAAATATAATGGTCAGTAAGAAACCTAGATTCTTCCTGTTGTATCATTAATGAAAATAAAGCAGCTGTGTTGGTATTTGGGATGTATTTTTTACATCAATGGTAATGTGGCAGCTCCAATTAAATCTATTTTGACCTAACAAAAGAGGTCGCATAAAATCATTAAAAGTTCAGAAACAGATTTTGAAGTCACAAATAGGACCAGTCCCACTGCTCTTACACAGGCAAGAGACCCATTAAAATTTAAAAGACTGCTTAAATCGGAACTGATGACTGTGTACTGCAGTACAACAGGAAAAAAAAATTGAACTCAGAGGTTAGGACCACTTAAATATTAAGCATATACAATATGCATTCTAAGCTACAATGATGCTGATTATGCAACAGATGTCTGACTTTCAGTGCACCAGGGATTCAAGATACTCTTCTAAGCCATTTCCTTTAGTGAAATGGAAATGAAAGATGCTAACCCATCTATCAAGGCTGGCTGTACTCTGTAAAGTAATTCCATTTTATATTATCTTGAAGTTTATACACACATACACTTGTATATTATACATAGATACATAGATATATATTAATATATATATAAATATATTTATATGTATATTTATGTATATATATCTATCTCCTATATATGTGTATATGTATATGTATATGTATATGTATATGTATAATATAAATATATATGTGCGTGCATGTGCGCGTGTGTGTGTGTATAAACTTCAAGATAATATAAATGGAATTACTTTACATGTACACACACACACACACA
>NW_017729032.1:82667617-82670119 GCF_001723915.1 Gavialis gangeticus
ACCCCCACCCCCACACACACACACACACACACACACACACACACACACACACACACACGCCACACACACACCCAGATACACACCACACTGACCCAGCCACACACCACACACACACCCACCTGCACGCCCCACCCTCCCTGCACACCCTGCCACCCACAGCCAGCGGGTGCTTCTGGCGCAGGGAGGGGTGTGGTGCATGGCTGCTGGGTGCCACATGGGGAGTGTGCATGGGGGATGCGCCCCTAGCCATGTGCTGCATTTGGCAGGTGCTACCTGTGCCCCCCTGCCTGCTGCCCTTGTGGCACCCTGCAGCTATATTCCCCCCCACACACACACAGGGAGAGGTCCCTGTGCTGGCTTCCCACATGGCACCCTGTGGCAGGTGCTCCCCAGGAAGAGGGGGGCATGGCCACAGGGTACTGTACAGGGAGCAGTGAGGGGGGAGCACCGTGCCCTGCAGCCACATGTTGCAGCCTGGGGTGCTGCCTGTGACCCCCTGCCTGTTCCCTTCACAGCACCCTGCTGCTATGTGCCCCACCTCCCCCCAATGCAGTTGGGCATGCAGTGGGGTTACCAGGTGTGTGGCCACAGAGTGCCATGCAGGGAAGGGGAACACAAGGCATAAGGCAGCACCCACCACCTGTAGCATGTGTGGTGGAGTACGCCCCCATGCCCACTCCAGGCACTGCACCCTGTGGCCACACAGAACACCCCTCCAACATGGCAATTGCCTATTGGCTGTCGGCCACAGAGGGTGCATGGTGCAGGGGGGCAGGGACATGGTGGCAGGCAGCCCTGAGGGGAGTGGGAAGGGGAATGCAGGCAGCGCCCACCAGCTGCAGCACGTGGATGCAAGGTGGGGTCTGCCCTTCATGCCTGCTCCCCACGTGGCACCCTACACCCACACTTCATGCCCATCCCATGCTCTCGGGGTGGCAGGGGGCATGGAGCATGGGGGGCATGGCTGTAGGGTGCCAGGCCAGGGACCAGGCATGGGGTCATGACCCAGTCCGTGGCTGCATGTTGCATTCAACAGGAGCTGCCCGTGCCCCCCTGCCTGCTCCCTTTGTGGCACCCTGCAGCAGCGTGGCCTGCTCCCCACAGATGGCCACACCCCACCACAGTCACAAGCCACATACCCCGCCCCATGGTGGCAAGCCATGCCCCTGCACAGTTGGTCCCCACAGCAGGGAGCAGAGTCTGTCCCCGCCCACCTAAGCCCCCACCTCCACCTCCGCCTATCCGTCTGTCTGTCCTAAGGCTCCAGGCCATGCATGCGCAGGTGGCCTGGAGCGTTATGGACAGATGGATGGAAGTGGTAAGGATTTTATTATATTAGAATATTTTCCACACTGTCCTCTATAGTTTTAGAATATTTGTGTATCAGTGTGTTTTTGACATGCTCTAGAAGGGTTAATTTGAAGAGCTTCGGATTCTACTTTTAACTCACTAAAACCAGAGGGTTTTTTATCTTTCTGTACTGCTAGTTTGAATCTTTCATCTGCCTACGTGTATGCCTGAGGTTATACACCATATATGTACACTGTAAATGAGGCACAAGTCATGTACACTTGAGGTGAAAGTAAATCATAAATAAATAAGATACCCTCTGCAGAACTGCTTAGTATCCAGTAAAAGAATTGCTTAGTATCCAGAATTGTTTAGTATCCAGTAAAAAGAAAAGGAAAAAAGAAAAGAAAAGAAAAGCAAAAAGAAAAAGAATGTTTTTTATCTGCTTCATTTTAGCCAAGCTAAGCGTTATGGCTTCCTCCTTCAGTTAGACAAGCCAATCACATAAGATTTTAGGGCAGAGTTACTCCCTATTCATCCAATCTGACCTGCTGAGCACCTTAGGTAATTAAGATTTACCAAGTTAAATATGTTTAAGGACTTTAAGTTAGACTTGAGTATTTCACTTCTTGTAAGACTAAACTATGTACCATAGAAATGCAACAGAAAAGACCAAAAGTCCATCAATACCTGAAGTCCTTGCAATGGCACCGAATTTATATAAAGTGAAAAAAAGCCACATGGGCCCACAGCATACAAACCACAACCTATGCTACCAAAGAATGAAGGTAGATTTCCAAGATTCTTGAATATTTTCCCAAGCAAAAAAATGGTAAGGGAGTTGTTCCCTTCTTCTTCAAATGTATTATATAAGGGACTTAAGCGTCTAATATACTTAGGACAGAATTCTGTTTCACCTATGGCATCACCAAAGTGCAGCTTGCAGCCAACTTTGAGTGACCCAAATATTGTGTAGGAGTGAATGCATTAGAGGCACAGGATTGCCCTCCAGAGAAACCCAGAAATCTTTGTTCAGTTGAGTAACAGAATCACTTTTACACTTTAGTCAGGTTACTTAAAATTGGTGCAAAATGCAGTTTGATCATCTTCTAAGGGAACAGGAATCCTGCCTAGTATATTTACATTCTGGGATCTGGGCAAGAACACACAAATTTCTGGGCACAAAGGTTATGTACATACATTTAGGTACTC
>NW_017729032.1:82675119-82708765 GCF_001723915.1 Gavialis gangeticus
TCTTGGAGTCAATGATGACTCCAAGATCCTTTTCTGCCTCCGTGCTGACAAGAGGGGAGTTCCCCAACCTGTAGGTATGGAACCGGTTGTTCCTCCCCAGGTGCATCACCTTGCACTTGTCTGTGTTGAAACCCATCCTATTCTCATCTGCCCACCCTTGTAACCTGTCTAGGTCCGACTGTAGCCTATTCCTTCCTTCTAGTATGCCCACGTCCCCCCACATCTTAGTGTCATCAGCAAATTTGAACAGGGTGCTTTTTACCCCCTCGTCCAAATCACTGATGAAGATGTTGAACAGTGCGGGCCCGAGGACCGAGCCCTGCGGAAGCCCACTGCCCACGTCCTTCCAGGTTGAAAAGGACCCATCCACTACCACCCTCTGGGTGCAGCCCTTCAGCCAGTTGGTGACCCATTTGACTGTATGGGTGTCTATGCCAGAGCCCCCCCAATTTCTTAATGAGAACGGTGTGAGAGACAGTGTCAAAAGCCTTCCGGAAGTCCAGGAAGACTATGTCTTAGGATCATAAGCAGGGATCCTGGTTTCATTTTAATCAGGGAAAACATGGATTTTAGGTTACTTTTTAAATCAGAAACTTTGGGATTTTATTTTTTATCAAAGAAAACCAGGATCCCTGATCATGAGGATTTAATCTGCATAACTGTAGATTGGGTCCAGCTTGTGCATATATTTGCCTTTGCCAGGAGCCTTACTTGGAACCTGATCTAAGTAATTTTGGGTTGGGGTATGAGTCATCAGGATCAGGGAGAGCTAGCATATCTATGGGAGGTTTGGCATGCCTGCAGAGGCTGGAAGATCTGCAGGAGTGGGTAATGGGTCCATGGAGTGGGGGCATTGTCTCTCCAGGGGTGGCAGGGTTGGAGGTCGAAAAATAGCCAGGTTAGAGTGCGTGGGTAGGAAGACTGTATGCTGATCTAACCTCCCTGAACATCTGTTTAGATAGGCATTAAATCAATCTATCCCCAGTTAGGTCAATCTAAGTGTAATGTCTGCACATATCCAAAGATGCCAAAACATCACCAGAAAATGGCTGTGCCATTATCTTTCAGTATAAACATTCAACAACTCATAAAATGAGGATTTTTTTCACTTTTCCTTTATCCAATGACTTGTATTTGAGTTTCTGCAATCAACTAACAGTACCATACCATTGACTGTCAAACAATATATCCAAGCATAGAACTTAAGCTTTTAGACTTTAATGCCCACCACATAGAATTAAGGCCCTTCTATATGTTATATCATCGCACAATTACCATAACTGTGCAATACAGTTAGACTGGGTACACATGAAAATTAATTATTCCACCTTAAAAAGGTTCAACTAGCTATAAAATTATTGCTTGAAAATATATAACAACTTTATAGATGGTTTGTATCCAGTTTTACTTTGCATGTGTAAGCAGTTTGTGGTTGGGAGATTGCAGCTACTGCTGTCTCCCAGGTGTTGGGGAACATGTCTCACCCCTGTGTTGACCAGAGAGGGGCATGTCTCAATAAAATGATTAATATTTTTAATTACAATGAGGCCCTTAATCACCAGGCAGCACAACCTGTCTTGCAAAAGGGGTGGCTGAATAAAATGTACCACATGTGCACGTCTACATGTGCATTTAAGCACAACCAAATTAAATGTGCATCAAGCTAATGGGCATTAAGTGATTTTTGGCAGGTGTCTACTTGTGCAGAGACTTGGCCAAGTCCCTGCATTCCTGTCATGTGCCCCTAGTGGCTGGGCAGATCCACAAAAGTTAGTGCTGGGTTTGTCCACATGTGTGTTAATGCACTTTAATTTATCACACTTACATTTGATACCTGCATTTGCAGTTATAAAATTTAGGCATGATTAGTCTAATTTCACCATTTTTAATGATCATTAAGGGTGCACACATGTAGACGCATGCCCACAATGTGCATTAAATTAGGTTAATGTGCATTAATGTGTCTTGTGTAGATGCGCCCTTTGGGTACTTGTTGGCCCAACTTGGCAGTTGGGTGACTTGCTCTGAGCTTTGGGCTCTTCAGAGCAAGCTAGAAGCACAGTTTGGTTTGCTGGTTAAATGCTTTGTACACACACAGAAGTTTATTAAACAAAACTGGTTATTACTGAGATTAAAGAGAGATAACAACAAAGGGGAAACAAAAAACATGGAGTGATACAATACAGAGAGAGATGTAAGGCAATTGCAGTAGTGATCCTTCAGTAACAGAAGTTGAGTCCCATCCATGGGCAACCATACTAGCTTGCATTCAGTCTCTCAAACTCTCAAAGCACTCTGAAGGAAAACATAAAGATTCATACTTTTCATTTTAAAGACACAGATTGCAGACCCACTGATCCACAGATCCACTCACAGACTTCCTCAGCCAACACACATTAATCCACATACACCACTTCAACCACAACTAATCAACAGCAGAATCTCTGGCAACTTGGACCTTATAGATCACCTCATAGGCCTGAACCAATCAGTATCCAATCTGTGCCATCAGTCAATACATCACTACATTTCTTACTATCCAATCACTCTCACTCACCTCAGGAATGCAGTTAACATTCACACATCAATCATTTTACACTTTACCTCCAAAATCCCAATCCCATCGTGTGTGCTTTGTTTTGGTAATTGAAGCAGAAAGTGAAAAGGCCAGGCCTTCCAGAACTATCTGACCACGCTGTGCATGCCTTATGCAAATGAACTACAGTGCACAGGAATGCAGCTCAGGGGCATCAGCTATGCAAAGTAACTAGCAACTAAAACCTGGGGCATCACCTGGGGCTGGGACATAGCAGCCAATGTGCTTCTCCAGCCACAAAGGTGTGGGGGTTCTCCTTACACCTCACAGATGGGAGAGCACAGCAGCACCCTACAGCTGAGGGACTGAGAGTCATGCAGCTGATAGGACTCTCCATCTTGGTGGTACATGTGACACAGCCAGGACTGAGAGCCCTGTCAGGTGCAGGACTCTTGTTCCCAGCTGGCTGTGGCCCTTGCAGCTGAGAACCTGCTCCTTGCTGATGCAGAGGGAGCCCAGAATTGGACTCCCCCTACAACAGCAATAAGGTGTGATTGGATATGATATGCAACCCCACAATCATGCCTCAAGTAGTCTTTGACCTGAAATTTAGACAATAATCTATAGACTGATTTAATTATTATAATAATAATTATAATAATTTAATTGGCAATTAAATTGGAAGGAACAAGTTAAATGTTACCACCAAAGTAATTTTAAAAATACAAATTTAAAATACAGATTATTTATTTTAGTGATTCTTTTTTCCTCTAAAATATATAGGCAAGCTATTAAAAACATTGAGTAAAATTAAACTGTTATAAGTTATAATAGTTTAGTTATAATAGTTTTCTGCATAAAGGTATCCTAATGGTCCCATTGTCAGCAATCTATGCACCCAAGTCTAACCATAAATGTGGGATCCAGTGTATACTGAAATTTTTGTACGTGTGGCTACTGGATTCTATATATTGTAGAGTGGAAATATGTTTAGAACACATTTGAAATAAGTCCCCTGTAAAAATATACAAAAATGTCCAATAAAAATCTACAGGGTAGGTTTAAGATGAGATTTGAATAGAGAAAAGGTGGCAGATGAGCAAAAAATACATGAAGTTGGTTGGAGTTTAAAAACAACAGCAAAAACCAAAAAACAAATATGGAAGGAAATAGAAATGAGGCCAAAACTCAGAGAAAAAAAGGCATAGAATCATAGAAAGTTAAGGTTGGAAGGGACCTCAGGAGGTCATCTAGTCCAACACCCTGCTCAAAGCAGGTCCATCTAGGTCATCCTGAACTAGATTATTCCAGCCAAAGCTTTGTCAGCCAGGTTTTGAAAACCTCCAACCTTCCAGCATCTCTCTGGTTTAATGGGATGAAAATAGGTGGAAGCAAATTAATGAACAGTTTTGCCTTTCAGAGTATTCTGCTTCAATTAGATTCAAACATGTATAGGAAGGCAGCAAGTAGGAGAGACATTGCAAACTATATGGTCTTCTTTTCTGGAAACACAGTATCTTGCAATAGCATTCTTGAGGATGTGAAATTTAACTACTTTGGAGAAATAGCTACTAATAAAGGTAGTAGCCACATTTCATTGTTTATTATTTCAACATAATAATCCCTATCGTTTTTCTCATGCTGAAAGCAATTAGACCATAAAATAATTTCCTTGTTTTTTTATTTAAATAAAAATATTTATTTTACAGTACAATAAGTACAATTTCCCCTTTTTTTCTTTTGAAGTCCTAGATTTAAAAAGGGGGAAAAAAAACTATAATTAGCTATTCAAACATTTCCTTTCGTGCTAAGAGCTTGTACGCTAAATTGTCTGCCAAAATCATTTTTAACATCTTAATATGGAATGATAAATATTTTGATTTTAAACATGGTCCCTTTGCAAGATGCCACAAGAATGCGTGTTTTTGTTGATATTATATACTGTATTTCACTGGACACACCTACACGTTCATTAATGTGCCTTAGTTACTGCACATTTAGTTTAGTACTTGACTAATGAACTATTAATTAAATGTGCAGTAAATGCAGTTACTGCACAGTAGCACCGGGCACAAGTTTATTTTGTGATGCTTACTGTACATTAGTCTAATAACATGGTGCACTAGTGTATTGGCACGGTTTTTGACCAGCATACTACTGTACGGTGTTATTAGTCTAATCCGTAGTAAGCATCTCATGTAGACATGCTCACTGAGCACCAGAAAATTGTCTTGCCCATACAACATGTTACACTGTTAAAAAAATATCAAGGTTAATTTTCTTTTGAAACTGGCACTAGCCAAGGGGAAAAATTCAACTTTACTTACAGAAATACCATGTTGTTTTTAACTCGTTGCAATTCATTTTTGAGAAGCCATTTGATCAATGACCCCATAAAAAAGATAGGGCTTTCCAGTGAATGACAGGATTATCAAGAATGAGGGAGTGTTAATAATTTGTCTTACAGTACTGAAGATAACAGAAAATGGATTTTGATGACATGACCAATTAGTTTTACACTTCCATTGAAGTTCTCTCCAATGCTATATTCAGCCAAGTGTTGAAATGCTATGTCAACCATGGCAAGTGCCGTCTATCCTACTTGGGTCTGATTCTAATTTGACAAATTGTTCTTTTTCAGAATGGTACTGACTCCTAGATGGATGAAAATGGAAAAGAAAAAGAAATAGAAGCATGTTGATTTTGATATAGCATTTTTCTTGCAATATTCTTTAGAGGTAGTTAAAGTGGTTAGAGGCCCTCCATGCCCATGAAACCAGAGAGAAAGATTATATATAGGGGTACTGGACTAAGTGATACATTTTGTGGCAAACTTCTGAGAGGATTTTCATTAAACACCTGTTTCTGGCAGAAGTGTTGTTTATCTTCAGGTCAAAGTTCTATTCTAACCTTAGGATGTCCATCAGGCCAATGTGGTTAAGGCATACTAGTATCTCCAGCCAATCACATGCAACAAAGGATCATACATGGCTCGCTTCATCTCTTTAACTCCTGTCCAGAAGGACCAGGTACTAATTTACAACTAGGTCAACTCGAGATAGACTTCAGCATGCGGTCAAAGATTAGATGACTTAAATACTCTACTAGTAAGTGTCCCTGTTTGTCTGTAGAGATACCTTAAAATAAAAACTGATTCCCCTGCCTCTGAATTTGAACATTACACTTAAACAGTATACAATATTATATTTTTTAATTATTTAATTAGGAAAGAATATTTGGGTCATAACCAGAGATCCTTCTTAAGGCTGTTTTAAGGTGCTTAAAACTAGTTTACATGTCTTAATGTGTGGAGAATTCAGGGGTTAGGAGCTCCCTGAGTCACCTAAAATAAAGCATAACAAAGCCCAAAATTAATTTTATCAGAGATTTAAACTAGACCAAAGTAGGACTACCTTAGAGGTGAATGAGTCTAGAAAGTTGCAACATAATTTAACTAATATGCTAGAAAACTTGTTTATATTAATTTATCTGGGTTTCTCAGTATAAAGGCAATATAATCATGTCAAAACGTGTTGCACAATACCCATCATACTGAGCAGAAGCTGCCTAAGCTAAGCAACAGGTTGTAACAGGTACAGCCACATAGTTTAAATCCTCTTCTTACCATGACCCAGGCATTTTACTTTGATCAAGACTGTCCTGGATTTAGCCATCTACACATTGTCTTTCAAAAATAAAGAATGAATCAATCTTTTTCTCAGAAGATGGAATCATTTGCACGGTGAAGAACATCGACATACTAATACATGATGTTTCTAGGTAAGAAGGAGAGAATCTTGAAGGCATATGTAAGAAGTTTTAAACTGCTGTGATAGAAACCATGTGCCTGTAACTAAGTTTCTTAGGATTAGACCTTTGCTATTACAGTGCTTCCTCTTTTTTTCATGGGCTTGAGGCATTGAGTAATCAATAAAGTTACCTGTATCCCATATGAGTTTTGTCAATCCAAAATTGTTTGATTCAGAAAGGACGTTTGGGAGTCATGGGTATGGTTACTAGATTAATAAACTATAGTATTAAATATTCACTTTTTTTTTTACCTTCAATTTCTCATTTCCCAATTCAAAATGATGCTGTAAGGCAGCAATAGCAAATAAAGAAAATAAAATCCTCTTCACACTGCCCATCTAGATGCACTATTTGTAATATTATTTAATAATAGAATTAATTCTTTGTAGTAATTAGGATTCTGAATGAATTTTACTCTTTTGCTGCTATTGTTATTGAAGATATTGATGGGCCTTGATGAGAAATCATGACGTCTTAAATACTAAATTATTTTGAAACTCATTTCTCAATCTAAGGCTGAAATAACTCTGTGACAGTTGTTATAAAGGTATGCAAATTACTTAACATCAGCTGCTCAGCAAAGATTGTCAGAGCAATATGAAGCAAATGCAAGGGCTATATAAACAAAAAATATAGTTTTAAATCATATTCAGTCTTTTAAAATGATATTTTGTAATTAAATTGCCTTCTCCCTTTGATAGAAGCAACATCCCGAGTCTGTGAGAGTTTTCAAAATAGAGATGGGTCAGACACATTGGACAAAATTCTAAGGCAAGAAATAACATTCTGCTGCATCCCAGAGATTCATGTGAATCATACTAAAATGACTATATAGGGCACTTTTGCGCATGCTTCGGAGGTGGGGGAGGGGGAGTAGCACTTAACAGCCACTCTAATTAAAGCACCACAGTGTCTCATGTATTAGTATCCCCATGCTTCAAAATGGCAGTGGGGATGCTGATACACGAGATGCAGGAGGCTCCTGGAGCAGGTAATTGCCAAATTACCACTCCAGATTAATTGAGTCTGCTCCAATGTGTTGTAATTACAGTGCATCGGAGCAGCTTCCATGCTTGTTTATAGGCACCCTATACGTCTAAGTTTTTGCCCTATGCAACTAAGTTTGCCATACTGTGCATGCTTGAAAATGATTCAGTAGTCCCTCCAAGACGTACAACTTCATTTATGCTCATTGCAATTCAGTTTCAGCACAAGGGGGGCAGAAATATTGTGCAAAAGCCCTGAAAATATAGTTGACCAAAAACTATACCTAGCAGCTGTGAAGCTCCCTTTTGTACTGGGGGCAGGTCACCAGCTCTCTGATGGCTAACCTCTCTGTGTTCCTGCATAAATCTGATGCAATATGGTGTAAACAATAACACTGACTGCTACTAAAATATAAGAGATTTCACAAATCCAAAAAGGTATATGAAAAGTGATGTCTCTGTTTTTCTCACATATTCAACATTTTATTTGGCTGTGCCAACTGAGAGCACAGATGACTACTGATGAGACTTGATTGCATTCTGTATAACTAATATAGCCAGTTGTGATGTGTCATAAAACAGGCATCCCAATAAAATTTTTAACAGATGCAGTTTCTAAAATACCACCTGTTAAATGAGACTTTGCTTAATTTATATTGTTTGTGTTTACTTCTTCAAACTCCACTGACTGAAAAAACACTTAGGTTTGCAGTACCTACTATATTTTGATAGCAAAATACTTCACACAAGCCATATAGAGAATAAGTGGATGATTTCACACAGCTCTGCTAATGAATCCTTAACAGGACAATATACCATATTTTCTTGTATGTAACGTGCACCTTGTCCCCCCAAACCAACTGGTGAAAATTGGGGTGCACATTATATGTGAGAAATAGGGATCCCCATACGTCTGGATATTGGGAAGTAGGGGGAAAATGGTAGCATGTGTTTACAGCACTACAGAATCATATAAAATTAGGGTTGGAAGGGAACACAGGAGGTCATGTAGTCCAATCCCCTGCTCAAAACAGAACCATCCCCAACTAGATCATCCCAGCCATGCCTATATCTAGCTAGGTCCTCTAAGGATGGACATTCCAAAACCACTGTGGGTAGCCTGTTCTAGCGTTTTACTACCCTCCTCATGAGACAGTTTTTTTCCTAACATCTGACCTAAACTTCTCTTGCTGCAGCTAGAGACCATTGTTCCTTGTTCTGTCACCTGCCACCACTGAGAAGGGTCTAGCTCCATCCTCTTTGGAACCACCCTTCAGGTAGTTGAAGGCTGCTATTAAATCCCCTCTCAGTCTTCTCTTTTCTAGATTAAATAAGCCCAGTTCATCAGCTTCTCCTCAGAAGTCATGTGCCCCAGCCTTCTAACCAATTATCCTCCATTGGCCTCTCTCCAGTTCATCCATCTTCTTTCTATAGTGAGAGGACTGTAAATGGACACAGTACTCCATATGTGGCTTCACTAGTGTCTAACAAAGAGGAATAATATGCTGGCAATGCTGCTACTAATACAGCCCAGAATGCTGTTAGCCTTCCTTGCAACAAGGGTACACTGTTGTCTCATATTCAGCTTACTGTCCATTGTAACCCACAGGTCCTTTTCTGCAGAGCTGCTGCTTAACCAGTCACTTCTCAGCCTGTATGGGTGCATGGGATTGTTCTGTCCTGAATACAGGACTTTGCACTTGTCCTTATTGAATTTCATAAGATTTCTTTTGTTCCAGTCCTCCAATTTGTCTAGGTCGCTGAATCCTAACCCTACCCTCCAGCGTATCTATTAATCCTTTCATCTTGATGTCATCTGCAAACCCGCTGAGGGTTCACTCCACCACAACTGCCAGACTGTTGATGAATATATTGAACAAACCAGTTCCAGTATTGACCCCTGGGATGCTCCACTTGGTATCAGCTGCCAATTAGACATTGAGCTATTGATTACTACCCTTACAGTGCACTGATCCAGCCAGTTTTCTATCCATTTTACAGTCCATTTATTCAGCCTGTACCTTATTAGCTTGCTGGCAACAGTGTTGTGGGAGACTATCAAAAGCCTTGCTAAAGTCAAGGTATATCACATCCACTGCTCTTTCTGGCAATTGCTGCAGCTCTGAGAACCATGGCAATTAACATTGCTACTGCTCTCCCCACCACCAAAATTCAGGACGTATGGAATACATGCCTTCCAAAATAACATGGTCTTGTGGGGCCAAATCAGGCCAGTGTGTGGTGTCTGTCTACATCTGGATTTGACATGCAGCCCTGGATCCACCACTCAGGCCATGATTCTAGACCTGCCACACCAGATTAGGCCCAGGTCACAGGTGCACACCTGCTGCACTGGATTAAGCCACAGGCTCACACCCTCCATGCCTGATCAGGCCCAGTACATGGCCCCAGACCCAGCATGCTAGATTAGGCTGGTGTACAGAATCAGTGAGTGTGTCTATACAAAATGTGGTACTGATCATTAGTGTACTCTGCTATGCAGTAAACCCACTTGTTTACATGTGTGCACAATTACTGCGCAGTAAAAACACTTAATCCAATTTAAAGTTGCTACTTTCAAATGCAAGTAGCAAATTTAAGTGGGATTAATCAGTTCTCAGTAATGCATGTGTGGACATGACCCAGGAGCAAGTTTGCTCCCAGGTCTGCTCAGCCACTGGAGCTAGGGACAGACATTCAAAAATCCAGAGCCTAAATTGATTCAGTCTTCATAGGTCAGTTTAACCTGCAAAGCTTGAACTGATTTGGAGGTGGATAGATATTGCCTTTTCATTCCAGAAATGCAGGCACATGCCTTCAGTGACTCAGGCTAGGGGCCCTAGAGCATCTCTCCCTTCCATAGTGCTGAGCTGAGGGGGACATGGCCAGGTCCCAGCAGGATGCTCTGATTAGGGAGGGGCTCCCTCCGCCCCTTACCAGTGAGGAGCCATCAGGGAGTTAATAATGGAGCATTGAGTTACACAGATAATTGATTATCACCCCATAAAACAGAACAAAGCCTCTCTCATTATTTCAATCTCTTCTTAAACAACTTTTTTCCAAGGAAGGGACATTACCAGATACCCATTGATTAGCTCCAAAAAGCCCTAAGCTGGCACCAGAGACAATCCCAGCAGGGTGTGGTGCAAAGCAGCCTGCGTGGGGCACACTTACACTGGGGAATGAAAGCCCCGCCACACCAGACACAGCAGGATGGGTGGCAACTGAAATTTGAAGCCGGAACAGGCAAAGAGCCGTCCAACCTGCCAGGTGGGTGGGTGGGCTAAACTGCAGCCACAGCCTCTCTGCCCAGCTCTGTGGGGCCCCCAAAGTGCCATTTTCAAACTGGTTTATGTGCACTGAACATCTGTTCAGTTACAGATTTAAACCAGTTTCTGATCGCTTAAATTGGTTTATGTGTAATGTCTGCCCCTAGCCTAGGGGGCCAGCCTGAGGCAAGTCCCAGGGATGTAGGCTAGGAGCCTCTCCTGGCTCAGGCCTGTGCTGCCTCTATGGAAGCTCCGTTTGCAGGCCATAAAAGCCTGCAGACATTTTGAGCCCTGAGGCACATCCACCGAAGAGCCTGAGGGCAGTACAGGCCCTGTGTATCCCCATGGGCAGGCCGGAAGCTCTTCTGACCTGCCTGCCAGCACCCCAGAACTGCTGCTTGGCACTGCACTGATGTACAGCTGTCAATGCAGTATGATCAGGGCCAGAAGAGTGCTGAAGGGTGCTGCAGGCTTCTGCAGCCTCTGGCCAGGCCTGTCAATACCCCCCACCCCCGCATCCACCCCTGGACTGCTTGCAGGCAGATTTTGGGCAGCAGGACCAGCAGCACCTGCCTGCAGCACATCCCAGCCTCCTGCCCTGCACCTGCAGGTGCTTCAGGGCATTGCTACTGCTGAGTAGCTGCCAGTCCCTTGCTGTGCACCTGTACTGGGTATTGCAGGCTGTTGTCTAGGGAAAGCTGTGTAGGGGCCCAGAGA
The DNA here is from genome assembly GCF_001723915.1 of Gavialis gangeticus. Lineage (NCBI taxonomy): Eukaryota > Metazoa > Chordata > Crocodylia > Gavialidae > Gavialis > Gavialis gangeticus. Next base: position 82,686,438 of record NW_017729032.1, read on the forward strand.
GCTTGCACGTCACCCAGTGCCCTCCACCCAGGGCCCCAACTGAAGCCAGGAGAAAGTTGGTGATCTTTTGACACTGTGGTGTGAGGAAGAAGTGCTGCATCAGTTTGAGAGAGGCATGGGGCTCCAACACTCACATTTACGAGACCCTGTCAGGCTGGATATAGGACTGTGGGCACATCTGGTTGGCACAGCAGTGCCACATAGAAGTCAAGGTCTTTCAGGCACATTGGATCTGTATGACTGATCACAATCATCAGTCTGGCCATGCCTGTAAGTCCATGCCCTTTATGCAGCAACTGACAGACATTTTTGCACCCCACAACCCCAGCCTGGCACCTCCAGTGACACATCACTGAAGAACAGACCTTTGGGCATGTAGTGCACCTTCCTGCCCAGATCCTGAGCTACAGTTTCCACCAGCAGTTTGGGGAGTCTTAGTCAGTGCCTGCCCTGCCAGCTGTGCAGCTGCAGGGCCACATGAGATGTGGCTGGCCAAGACACCACTGACTGTCAGCAGCACCAGGTCTTCCCTGTGGAGTCCCCCAACCAGGTGCCTGCACAGCATGCCCCATGGGCTGAGGATACCAGGTTCAGCTGGACACCATGGCTGACAGGGAGGATGCCTAGCTGGCCCTGGCCATGTGGTAAGCCCTGCACTGGATGGAGGGCAATCCCTCCCTGCTTTCGCCTCCCCTTGCCCCCTCTCCCCACCTGACCCAGCCACACTTCCCTGGCCCTGGGTCCCACCCTCATCCCCCAGCATGAAGAGAGTCAGGAGACAGTGCTAAATTTTGTTTCAGCAGCCCATGCCCCTGCAGCTAGGTGGGCATGGGCCTCTCACACCAAGGAATGCATTGATGCTGGTAGCAATGTCCTCCTCGGAAGGAGGGGCAGTGTCATGTATCAAAGTCACACATAGCCCTCAAAGCAGTAGCAGTGGCTTTGGGGCATCGTAGTCTTGCCCCCCACACCATCATAGTTCATGGTCCTGTACCACGAGCACAGGTGCACCTGGTGCACCATGAGTATCATCATCAGCAAGGCATAGTGGGTTGAGCACCCCTCAGCCTGTGCAAATAGCTCCTCATGCACTGCCTGGGGCACATGCAGCAAGGGCACACTCTGGGCCTAGTGGCAGCATCTCAGGGAGCTGGACCTGGGTGACTCCCTGAAGAGACCCCCTTTGGGGGGAGGGAGCAGTGGCATGGCAGCTCCTCATCCCAGAACCCTACACCCCCCAAGCCAAGGTGCTGTAGGCTGGGCAGCAGTGCAGCAGAGCGGTGGGTCTGCAGGAGGAGAGCAGAGGCAGTGGGGTCTGGAGCTGTGGCAGCAGGTATTGCCAGAAACCTGTCCTGTCCTGCCCTGCCCTGGGAAAGGGGCAGGGGAGGCAGGCTGCCTCTGGTCAGCACCCAGCAACCCACTGGCCTCCAGGAAGTGCATGGGAATGGAGGGCTTGGATGGTGGGTCCCTGGGCCCAGGCTTACCTGCCTAATTTACCATGGTGGGCACTTTAGCTTGACCAACCCCCAATCTGAGGCTGAGCAGCACATGGTCCCTGGTACAAATCATCTTATCTCTGAGTTGCAAATTCTCACAAAAGCTTCTGTCACATGGCTATGCAGGTCCTGCATTTGGATGCAGGGGAGAGGCCACACTTAGCAGTGGGGATGCCGGCTGAGGGTCACTGCCATCCATTACTGGGGCTCTGCAGATTCACCAGCTCCACCAGAGGCACACAATGGACCACATCATCCTCCTCTAGCTGCTGCTGGTGGTCATGGAGGTGTGCAGAGGATGCACAGGCTTAGTGTGCACAGAATGTCACCTGCAGGGATGCATGGGGCCAGAAGGAAGAGGTGTGGGACTGATGTGAGGAGGTGCAGGACCAGGCAGACTGAGAGTTCCAGTGGGTCCAGGTACTGCAGGAGCAGAATGTCTTCCTGGGTCAGGTAATGCAGGCCATGGATGATGACCATTAGGTGCTGGACACTGTTCTTGCCCTGGTGGTCATATTCATGCTGCCCATTTCCCAGCCTTTGGCCCTAACCCTACATGCCCCGTGGCAGCCACCCACCACCCCAAAGCAGGCCCCCTTGGCCTGGGAGGATGTCCTCCACTGCCTCCAGCCACCAGGAGTGACTGGCATGGCCTTCACCCTGGGTCCAGCCCCACCCAGCCTCCTGCATGGGCCTAGCCCCACTGTTCACCCTGGCTTCACATGCATGCAGAGCTAGAGCTGCCTGGAGTGACACTAGGACTGCACACCAAGCCTATTGGACCTGGACTCTGTCAACCAGACAGGTAGCCAGCCAGGCCAGAGGATAATGGCCTGCTATCACCCCTGGGCCAGCCTCCCACCCTCTGCACTCACTGCAGTGTCTGGACTCATGGGGGAAGGGCCAGAGGCTGGAGTACTGAGCACCTAGCCCCACCGTTCCCCACAACCCCCTTCTCTGGGACACCACAAAAATCACTTTTTAAAGAGTTTGGACAGGGAAGAGGGTTTTTTATTATTGGTGGGTGGGATGGGTGGTGATGGGGCTCTGTTGGGAAGGGGAGGGGGCTGTGTGTGTTGGGGAGGGAGGGGGAAAGGGGTCTGTGTGATGCCCTAGCTCTGATAACAGATGAGTGGCTTTCCTAGGGCTTCAGTAGGTGGGCCCACCACTGTCACTGCCATCACATGTGATGCTTCTGCCACCAAGCATCCTCCGTGCACTGCAGCTCCTCTGTCCAGGCCTCAATGAACAGCTCCCCCTGGGCCCTGTAGATGTTATGCAGCATGTAGGCTGCAAGAATGACCCAAGGAAGGTTCTCCTCAGTGACCTTGAGGTGGGTGGTAAGGGAGACCCAGTGGCCCTTCAAGTAGACAAAGGTGCACTCCACCAGGGTGCAGGTCCAGCTCAGACACCAGTTCAAGTGGGCCTGGCAGGGGTCCAGGTGACCAGTGTAGGGCTACATCATCCAGGGCAGGAGAAGGTAGGCAGGGTCCTTGATGAGCAGCGGTGGGATAATGATGGCTCCCAGCTGCAGGTCTGGCACCCACAGCATGAAGCACCCACTCTCTAAGGGTCCCAACAGGGAGTTGTGGAGCTGCCCACCCAGCCAGTGCTCATGTGGTTGAATGTACTGCTGGGGTCCATGGGAGCCTGCAGGACCATGGAGTGAAATCCTCTGCAGTTGTAGTAGGGGTAATCTCCATGGGGCAGGCAGGTAACAGGGTGTGGGTCCCATTCAACACCCCAATGCAGTAGGGGACTCCCAAGGCATGAAATGCTGCTACCACCACCGAGGGGTCATGGATGCAGAGCACAGTGTCCTCCAACATATTCTGGAGGGCCCTGTACACCTCCAGGACAGTCTCCCCAGTGGTGACCTTGCCCATGTCAAACTGGTATAAAATGTACCAGAGACTGGTGGGCGTGGCCAGCTTCAGTACAGCAAGGGCCAGCCAGATGTCCACAGGGAGGACCAGGCACATGCTGGTGTTCTGCCACTCCAGGTGAGGCCAGAGCTGCTGGATCAGGTCCTAGTAGGTGCCACAGGTCACAAAGAAGCCATCCATCCACTGCTTATTGTCCCAAGTGTGCTGGATGACTTGCAGCCACCAGTGCTGGGTGGCCTGGGAGGCCCAGAGGTGGCAGGTCTGGAGGCCCAGGATGCTGACGGTGTCCCTGGCACTGGCATTGTGGAGCCCCTCATTGGTCCTTACCAGCAGAAGCAGTGTGGCAGCAGCGGTGGCTCTGGGATGGCAGTCAGTGAGCTAGTTGTTCCTGTGGTGGAGCCAGGAAAGGCAAGCTGGCCATGGTCCAGGTGGTGGTTGGTGCAGTGAGACAGTAGGGCCAGTGTGGTGGCCAGTGTGAGTGCAGGGTGGTAGCTGTCATTGACAGGGGCAGGGGTTGAAGCAGCCATAGTGGGGGAGGGGCAGAGTGGCCAAAGAGAGGGTTGCCACGTGCTGTCCCTGCACTTGGAACACTGTGCCTGGGCAAAGAAGGGTCTGACTAGAGAGCAGAGAGCTGGGCTGGCTTTTGAAGATGGCTGCCATGTTGCAGCTGCAGCCAGAGCCTAAAGCTGCCCCTGGTGATGGCAGGGGCCCATTGCAGGGTTGCAGAAAACGGTACAAATCTGCTTCTTAATCCCAGTATGTATATAGATGCCTAGCCAAAAGGGTTTATACCAGATTATCTTACACCAGTGTAAATTTAGGCTGGAGTAAATGCATGTGTAGATGTACCCAGTAAGTTGGGCTGGCAGCAGACTCAGAAACCAGCTTAGCTCCCTAGCTACTGCTGCTCATATACCTATCCAAGATAAGACCTTTTTTCTTTATACTACTTTTTCAAAAATAGTGTTTGTGTTCTAATCAGGGGCAAACTATATGCAAAAAATGGTAATATTGTCTTCTGATATTTTAAGTAATTGAGAAGGTTTATCCCCTCCTATCAATGTTAAATTCTGAAATAAAGTAATGACCAAAAGCTAGAGCTACGAAGGGGCAGAGCCTGTATAAAGAACATCTGTAAATCTTGCACATGGAGAAGAAGGAAGTAACCATTTTGAAGAGGTGTCCATTTTATTTATAACCAAGAAAAATGCTGACTCTTACACCGGTGGCAAACAGTGGCATTGTCCACTTCCAAATAAGGAAAGGGAAAAGGACAAACAATATAAAGACAAAAAGGTAATCATTACTGTGCCATTATTGCTTTCTGAGATTAATAAACATTAAATTAAACATCACAATATTCTGCAACTTCATTATATGTGGTAAGCGGTGAATAAGTTATGCTTGGTTCAGGCAAGGTGAAATATCCTTAACTTATACATTCTTTTTTAAGCAGTGCATGTTTTCTCAGGTTTTTTAGGGTTATTCCTTGCCTTCTGACCTAAGGCAAGTACTTCTTATTTTTTCCTTAAGGCCAAATTCTCACTGTTCATCTTGCTACTTTCATAGATCTTCCATGAGCACTTCATGACAGTGTATCTGAAAGTATTTTGTGTTTTCAGCAAATGTTTGCAACTTCTGCAGTACTGGAAATGAAATACTTACAAGCCAGCAAAACAAAACTAATATGGAGTTTCTAACATAAAGTCATGCTGGAGAAAGTCTGACCCAGTACAAGTTATGATTGTTTTCAAATGTTAAACACAAGTACATATTTAAAACAGCATAACTTCAAGACTCTCTGAGGCTCTTTCCTCAGGTGATGTAAACTAGCATAATTCCTCACTCTTTTTCAGAGGGTGGTTTATTTTTTAAATCAAACTTCTCAAAAATCAATCCTGGATGAGATGCAACATGCAAAATCTCTGGAAGATTGGTTTATTGTGGGTGTGATTGAGTGTGTGTGTATTTATGTGTATATCAGGTTTATCGACTACTGCCCAAGAAATAAAAAAAATGTTAACAAAAGTTCCTGCTTACTACGCTATCAGAAAACTCTAATTATTGCAAATCTCTTCTGTAAAATAATCTATATAACAGCAGATGAGACCATATTTGTCAAATAGTATCTTTAATTAATGTCCAAAATGAGGAAGACTGGCAGATTTTTGTCTGAAATAAATTTAACATTTGGTAAAGTTGAATTAATGATATTTGTTATACAATTCCTGCATTTATCTTTGGGGGAAAACAATGAGGCATATAAGTGTTGTTAATGTAATCCATGTACCATCATTGTATTTGTTATCAATCCTGTGTCAACCCAACGTACCAGACAATAATAAAGATAAATAAGCATCTGACAAAGCTTTGTAGATACCATTCTAAATGACTAAGTTGGACTAAAATTTGTCATACTGTCTAATGCTTAACAATGAAAGTAATTCAAGGACAGTTACATTCTGTACAGGCTCTTCATCATTTCAATAGCTTAAAGCTACAAGGATAGTTTTTAATTGTTTATGTGATGTATCACTTGATTGTCTCCTTCACTCTGCACCAGGAAAGAACACAGTAAATTAATAATAAGTCCAGACACAGCTGTGAACTAGCTGCTACAGGATAAGATTGATTTATATCTAAGGTGATGAAGCCTGGACTCTAGATAAGTAAGTAAGGAATATAAATTTTCCTCAATATCTCAAATCAGAATCAAAAGTTTGGTATTCCGAATTTCTGTTGATACAACAGACTTTGATATATGGGACTTCAGGAGGAGTACAATAGCGTAGGTTAACATTGAAAGTAAAAGAACAGATAGGAGTCGAATGACTTTCCAGAGTACGTTCTTTAGTTCTGTCACATTTATATGGAACAGCAGGTACTGAGATTCTACACGGAAGTCATAATGAAAAGTAATACAGACAGAAATAGCTTGCCTCTAGCTAGACTAATGGCAAGGTCAGATTACATCAATTAAACCAGAAAGCCTCCAAGATAAAGTTCATTCCACACATTATGAGTTTTTTTCCCCTCCAAATAAATGTCTACCTTTACAAGTATAAGGTAGCGCCACTGTAACTTCATATGCCTTGCAACATAATAAGGCAGGGAGAAAAAGGCCCTGCTAAAGTAGTAAACAAGGACATTAGACAATGTGAACTTAAAAGAAGTCATTTACAACAAATAAAATACTGAGGTAAAGTGACTTCTATTAAATATTCAGATACACTTGTGAAATTAAAGTTATCATGGTCTCAGCTGTATAATAATTTTATAGTACTAACAATACTTGGTTTCTTTTATATTTTGTTAAAGGTTCTGAACAATGTTTTAAAACAATGCAAAGTAATTAAAAATGCATAAAACCAGCAAGCAGCATGACATTTTCTCCTTTGAAGTGTGATTACCTTGCAGGCAACTGAGAGAAAGCTGTTTTATTGCTTTTTTTTCTAGAAATGCTGATAAAGATGGATATCTTGGTATTATTCCAATCTCCAAAATAGGGCTGAAATTCCATTTTCATTAGCCTACTTTCTTAGCCTTTGTTTCCAACTGAAAAAATTGAGAAAGCAATGAAGAATATTGTAAATTAAGGTAATAAATGCCCAATGTCCATTGGTTTATTTGTTGGTAATGGAAGACAATGTGGAAAAATAAAGTAAGATACTCAAAAGTGTAGGAAGATTTTAGGGTATATCTGGAATGGCACATTTTTTACACAGTGATATTGGAAAGGTTACTGAATAAGATGAAGGAGTATGAAAACAAAAGTCAGTCAAGCCTAGGCCTAATCATTCTTCCAAGATGCTTTTGGCAACAAAAAAAGAGCCAGGTTCCAATTTAAAAGTTACCTTCCACTAATGGCTTGAGCCCTAACCTAAAATGTGGGAAAAATAAATACATGTCCTATCCACCAAAAAATAGACAATATATCCCCTCTTACAGTATATAAAAACAAGAGCAACAGCAAAAGGGTCAAGGGGAGAGTGGAACCTCTCCTGAATATGGGAAAACACAGCAGCAACAGAAAGAAAATCCATTTATACAGACAGTAAGTAAGACTTTTACTCTTTAGTGAGCCTTCATATGCTAGTTTTCTATCTTGTTGCACCCCACTTAGAGTTTGTTTTAAGAGGCTAGCAAAATCCTAGCATGGAGACATGGTTGACAAATAAATTAATTTTCAGCCATGAAGGGAAGTGTTGACCTGGTCCACTCAGTCTCTCCACTGCTTCTACACTGTCATCAAGTACATGCTATCTCTGTACCTTCTCTCACAGCGTTTTAATCTCTGTCTTTTACATTAGATGTGGGTCTTCAGTTTTCTAACACAACTACAACAATGACATCACTGTTGAATAGACAACAGGCATGAGAGTTCATTCAGATTACACTATGGAGAGACATTTCAGTGGTGCACAGAGTCTGGAGTAGAGTTTTCATCACCAAGGATTCATCCCCATGCTCTGTGATAGGAGGAGATTTCTCTCTCCATCACACTCACATACAACTTCAGTGCCTAGTCCCTAAGGATTTTTATGGGAAACCCACCATTCAGTTCTGCTAACCTCCAGTTACATAATAAGGATAACAACACTTAATTATTCTGAGACAACAAACTGAACTGAACTCTAACAACAAAGAAAATGCTTCCACTGAAAGAAAAGGTGACATCTAGGGAAATGAGGTCTGACTCATTCTGTTTCTTCTTTTGGACCATTTACAGCATCTGAAAAGGTGAGTTTCAGCTCACAAAACCTTGTTATCTCTCTCTCTCTCTCTCTCTCTCTCTATATATAATATCTTTCTATCTACATCTAGATATATATATACTTCAACTAGTCTATAAGGTACAAATTGACCCTGTCTTCTCATCAATGGATGGCAGTAGAGAGCTTTTCCCATGATATTCAGACTAGGATTACATAATCTTAACTAAAAGCCAAGGTAACAAAGAGAGCTACTGGTCTTCAAGGACTAGCACTAATAAAGGACTCAGGGTATGTCTATGCATGCCTGACTGCACATTTGGTACTTCACCGTCATTTAGGATTTGCTTAGCAAGTACTAAATGAATGTGCAGTACCCACCGGTACTGTGCAGTCCTGGCAGGACATGGTTATTTTAGATGCCATGTTGCCGTAGCGATGAGCTACGGTGATGTAGCTTGTTTCTGTGGGGATGTAGCATTGGCATCAAGGTTTGTTCCTGTTAATGCTACATCTCCATAGTGACAAGTTACTTTGCCATAGCTTGTCATAATGGCAACATAGCTTCTCATGTAGCTCAGAGTCCAAAAGTTCATCTAGGCCCTTAAAGGGAATCCAGAGACATGAGCTAAGTAATGAGGCTCCCTAAAAATGCCCAGTGTGAGTTAAGTACTGCAAAATGGAATTCCAAACACCCAACATACCAAGCTTGGACACATCTAACATCAGGGCACTGTGTGGGGAAAAGGACTACAGAACAGCACAACTTGAGAAAAAGATAAATCCAAAATACCATTTCAGTATGGTTCTTTTGTCCACTGGCAATCTGTAAGATGGTACTGTTTCCTAAAGGTAGGGACTTACGCCCATTCTTTCAAGGAACTTAGTACTGCAGTCTTTTCCTTTTAAAATGTGTCTAAGGGAGGACTTTTATATGAGCCTGATGGTTAAATATCTCATGCAAGAAGTAGGAAGGAAGGTTAAAATTCCTCCTTTATTAGTGGTTTGACCTTTATTTAGATCTGGCCCTAAGTTTCCTCATAGTTGGAAAAGTTAAGTTATTAGCTGAAGATACAGGTATCTGGGGAGAAGTGAGGAACAGTTATTTCTTTGCAACTGAAAAATAAAACAAGAGAGAAATGCTAAGGCTTTGGCAAAAAACAAAGTTCTGGGACTCAGGTAATCATGTTTTGTATAAATAATATTTTGAAAGAAAATATAGAGCGCCACATGTACTAGTGACGACTATTCAAAGTTCCACAAAGTGTAAAACATGGAAATCACAAGGAAGCAATGCTTCAGTTTCTCCTACAAAAATCTATATTCTCACCAGAAGAGAGAGAAAAAAAAATCATTACCTTTTTGGCTCTTCCATCCAAAACTGGCCTAAAGTTGGATTCTCATAATATATTCCTGGATAGAGTTAGTTGGCCCCAATTCCCAAAATTATTCAGAAATAATTACTCTGAATTTTAAGAAAGCGTATTATGTATTTGGGATCTACGTGTTTGTATAAGCCCAGAATACATACAATAACTCACACACACACATGCACACTTGCACACACTCACATACACAAATAAATTAAAGATAGTCCAGCAATGAGTATCAAAAGGGAGTACTTATCAATTCATAGAGCAGTATGAATGCTTCAAACATTTTTGGACAGGTATCCTTTTGACTTTACTTTGAATTTTTTTACTTTTTTGTGTACTCTTTCTGGGCATACTGCAATAAATTAGTTTACTGGCAAGATCAGTGAAATACAATTATTTTAGTAACCATTATGAAGGAGAAAGGGAAAAAGTCCTTTAGGAAGAAAAAGAAGCAGGTAAGTTAAGGCCCAAGGCCAATGGGTTCTAGCACTGGAATAAAGTGATGCTCTTACTAGGAAAGGTCAGATCAAAGAAGCTGACAATATATATGCAACTGAAGAAAGTTGACTAAGGCCCAAACAGGTCACTGGAATGCCCAGTAGAAGCAAGAGATGATCCAAGAAATAAAAGAAAGTTTTGAGGAAAGAATGTTAAAGAAGGGGGAAGACCATTCTTGCACCAAGTGGCTCTCAGGGGTCTCATCTTGTAAAAGATGTCACATCTGAGCAGCAATTCTTTTCTTCTTCAAAGGCCTAGTCCACTAATGCAACATCAAGGTGTGGCATGTGGGGATAAGCAACTGGGAGTGAGCAGAGGACTCCTTTGGGATAAGTACCGTAATAGCTACACTGCCTGGAGAAGAGGGGAGTGGTGGGTGGTTACAAATAGTTTCCAAAACAGTAAATTTTAAATAAACATAAACAAATCAGGACATATATTTTGAACTCTTAAAATAATTATTTACATCAGAAATGAGATTCTGAGAACTGAAAATTGCTCTGACAACCTGTAGACCAGTAAATATTTCAGAACTTTTTTTCTATGACTCATTCTAAATGTATGACACCTGATAAATTTGTGATCAGTTCATGCCTAAGTTTTAAACAAACAAAAAAATGCCATTTATCAGGAGTGAATCATTTATCACCCACTTCTACCTATTATCATGAAAGCAAAACTTGATGAAACAATTTATTCTGACATGATGAAAACAAATGTTGATACAGAACTATAATGGAGCGTATGTGCAGTACTAAAAATACATAACACAGAAGAACATGAAGAATCATCCATTTACTTACATAACCCATTTGTAGTAATTGCCAGCACCTATTATATCTGAGAGTATAAACTAGTAGCTTGCAACCTTTTCAGACTTGAGGCACCCCTCCATAACTTTTGTGAATTATGCGGCAACCCATTTCAAAAACTAATTTCTTTATTACAGGGCTTACTTCCTTACAGAACCAGTAGGCAATGAGGATGGGGGAACAGCTAGGCAGTGAGAATCTGAGCCTGCCCTTATCTGCTTATTTCCTCACACCTGAAAACTGATCCTGACTTTATTTCCATATCTCTTTACAAAGATCTCAATTATCTGCATGTCAAAGGAGTTTACACCACCCCTCAGTGTCCCAATATTCTGACTGAAAATCACTGGGGTATAGGTACACCTTACTGGGTGCGTCTACCTTTATGCTTTACTGGACATTAGACTAATCTAATGGGCGGTAAAGCATTGCTATCTACACATGCATAGCAGTTACTGCACAGTAGAGGAATTTAAAGTGCCATTTACAAGTACTGAATCAGACAAGGTTTTTTGGGTAAATCCAATATCTTTTATTAGACCCAAGAAACTTGTCTGCCTGTGTCCTTAGACCAAAACAGCTAAAAACTACACCCATTTACTAGTACCAACAGATACAGATATGTGTAGACCCTGACTGGGAGCAAGTTGAATGCCACCCTGCTTGCCTCCCCTTGTCCTCTAAACTCAAAGTCTTCAGCTGCTGTTGTTGACTAAAATTGGCAAGAAGAGAAAAGGGGGAGTGAGTAAAAGTGCTGTCCATTCCCTGGGTTTTGGAGCTGTGCCAGTACAGCAGCTCTGGCAAGTGTGCCAACCAGCTGTAGCTCCTTGGCCAGGGTGGATCATCTAGCCTGCAAGAAGCTCTGTGATTTTGATCCAGTCCCCAAGGACAAATGAGTTGCACACCAATGTTCTAAATCTATCTTGGTGTAATTCTTACATTTTGCATAACTATTATTTTAGTGATAGATAAAAAGACTAATTCTATAAATTTCAGGATTTTCTGCTCTTTATCAAGTATTGGAATCTGGATCTCTCACCCTTAAGGTTAGTATGGTAATTATTGGATCTAGAAATAGTCTTTTCTGTGGGCTAATGAATATTTAATTAATTATGCAAAATGAATCAGCTACAACATTCTGAAATAGCCAAAATCTTTGTGGTCAGGGATGTAGGAGACCCAGAAACAAGTTCCTAGTTTTATTCAGAAAGAGGTCTCCTACCTCCTTGATAAGTACTCTAGTTATTAGCCTATTAGTTTTGAAAAGCCACTGACTTCTCTACTCTCTCTCCTACTCTCTGAAGTACTTAAAAAGATTTTTGTTTTGTCCTGCTGCAGATAAGAAAAAAAATTCAAAAAGCAAGAGAGCCTTTTGACAGCTCTTTATGTTTTAGGGTCATAAAACTAATCTGGGAGGAAAATTATTTTCCTTTCAAGACAAAGACTTTCAAAATTTAAATGTAGTAGACATTAGTGGTGAGGCATCCTGTCAATTAGCCTTCTGCAAGACAATTCAAGTTCCATCTGTGTAAATAAGAGAAGAGTTTGGCTCCTTTTCTATCTTATATATTTAGTACTGTTCCTTTGTAAGCTGTACATAGACCTATGCCACATAAGCCAATGGTACATTGTTGCTAGACTTGGCTATTTTCAGGATATCTAGGCCATCTTCAGAGATGTGCCGAAGACAAAAAGGACCTAGAAGCCTGTGTCTGAGTGACCATAGCATGAGCTTTCATGTGTGTGGCAGCTAGCTTGGCCAGCAAAGCAAAAGAAGACATTAGTATGTTTAATTAGACACAACCAAACAGAGCACAAAACCAAAAATTACACTGATGATGCTGTAATGTGTGCTCACTCGGAAGCAGACCTTCAGGTAATTGTTGATATCTTTACCAAGGCATACAAGAAAATGGGACTGATGCTTAACATTCAGAAGACTAAGGTCCTCTACCAACAAGCTCCTAATGAACAGTCCCCAGATCCAGTAATCCAGATCCATGGTCAGACTCTGGAGAACATTGAGTATTTCCTGTACCTCAGAAGCCATCTCTCACAGAAGGCTGACATCAGCGAAGAAATCTAACATTGCCTCAAATGTGCAAGTGCAGCCTTTGGATGGCTGAAGAAACAAGTGTTCAGTGATCATGACATCAGATCTGAAACCCAGCTCATAGTTTACCAAGCTGTCATAATTCCCATTTTACATAGGATCTAAAGGATGGAAGACTGGATCCACCCCAAAGGAGGAGTACTCTGCACTGGTCTGGACCTGTAGGGAGTGAACCAGGAAAGCCAAGGCTGTGACTGAACTGCAACTGGCTACACGTATCAAGGACAGTATCAAGTCCTTGTTTAGATATGTGGGGAGCCGGAGGAAAAACAAGGGTAACATTGGACCCCTACTAAACCATATGGGTCAACTGACAACCAATGCCCAGGAAAAAACCCAACCTGCTTAACGGGTATTTTGCATCCGTTTTTCACCAGCCCCAAGGGATGACCCTGCTGAATATGGTATGGGACAGCCAGGACAAGAGAGAATTGTTACCCTTCATCAATGTTGACCACGTGAACGAACATCTTCAGAGGCTGGACACCTTCAAGTCAGCTGGCCCAGACAGCTTACACCCTAGGGCACTTAAAGACCTGGCAAGCATCATAGCTCATCCACTGGCATGGATCTTCAAGAACTTGTAGCACTCAGGTGAAGTACCTGAAGATTAGAAGAAGGCCAATATGGTGCCTATCTTCAAGAGATGGAGGGAAGTGGATCTGGGCCCATTAGCCTGACCTCTGTCCCAGGGGAGATCTTGGAAAAAATCATCCCAGACCATTCTTGACAAACTGGCTGAAGGCAACTTCCTGAGGGATAGCCAGCATGAGTCTGTTTCAGGTAAGTCTTTCTTTTTAGATACAGGAGGTCTGCTAGTTCCCTTCAGAGCCAAGGGGGCTGCTGTGTCCTTTTGCTGCCTGTCTTCCCTTCGATCATTAGATCACTGATTAAGTCATCCCCCATTGCCAGTACCAGGTTGAGCAGCACTTTGCCTCTCATCGGTCCATAGACTTCTTGAGTGAGATAGAACTCATCCACACCACACACAAGGAACCTTTGCAACCATTCAGATGTGACTGAGTGCTCTCCCCATGAGCTGTCAGGGTAGTTGAAATCTTCCATGACAACCATGCACCAGGAGTGCACAGCCTCAGCTAATTCCCTTGTGAATTCCTGGTCAAGCTCTTGATCCTGGCTAGGAGGTCTGTAGTAGACTCCCACCATTGTTTCCCTTGTGATCCATTTATCCTCTTAACAGAGAGAGAAGCTATGAACATAGTAGAAAAGGATGGTTACTTTTTCCCCACATATCACAAAAGAGTGCCTTCTCAGAGAAGAAAATGGAATCTACACTTGCAGACATGGAAGTCTTATTCCACAGAAGGCCTGCACACTACAGGTTAGGCTAAGGACAACTTGTCTGTGGCTACATCTATGCAAGATGCTGACTGCACTGTTGTTACTGTATGGTCATTTAATACTTGTATAAACAAGTACTAAATGACTGCTCAGAAACCCGAGTTACTGTGCAGTAGCACCAACAAATGCCTTTTTTGTAATGTGACTGCACAGAAGCCTAATACTACTGCATAGTAATGTTGCGTCATAATTTTTGCCACATGATGCTCCTGCACAGTAGTTTTGGGTTACTGTGGAGTTAGTGTCCTGTGTAGATGCAGCCTGTATGCATCAGATCTTGAAGACTTATGACGCTGTTAGATAACTCTCTGTTGACCTAGTGGCTGGGGTTTGAGGTCCCTGAGGAAGCTTCTGAGGAGAGGTTTACTAGGAATGTGGATTAAGAAAAGACTACAAGTTTTTATTATTAACTAATCATGTAATGATATTGTTACGGTATCTCTTATGTACAATTCCCCTCAATTTATTGCTTGCATTCAGTTTATCAAGTAAAATCATAGTCTCTCTCCATTACAGGTTCAACCCCAGTTTATCTCAAATCTTTAGTATTCCGCTTATGCTTAATGAATTTCCCAGGATTATTGCTTTCCATTCTGATGTTTTTCCCTTTAGACTCATTTCACACAGTTGGATAAGTCTGGTGCAGCCCCAGTGATTTATTGGCTTTGAGTTGCCCCAGCTTACTTATCACTTCTGCCTTACTGACCCTGAAGTAATCCAAGATAGCAAGTACATGGCCAATAATAGATGGCATCAGTTAATGCCTTTTCTACTGTGCACTTAGTAAGCATTCCTTCTTTACTTTCTTGACTGGTCTCTTTAACTTTTTAGTTTTAGCCTGTAATATTTTGCCATTCTCCAATTTTCTCTGCTTCTTTCATTAGGCTCTTTAGCTATTTCATTTGATTTTCTTTATTTTGCACCTTCTTTTAAGAATACCTAAACAATATAGAAAGTTGAAGTGTCATTAAAAGGTTTTATTGACATGAGTTTGGGACAGCTACATTACTCATAAGTGATGGAACTATGACTGAACTTTTTAGGTCAGCTCAATGAAGTGTCAATAAACCCTTGCAACATTATTTTCTATATCTGCTACATATTTCACAGGGAAAAATGTATTTTAGAATGTTTTATATAATTTGTCTGTGGTTTTTTTGAATCCTTTAACTTTTGAAGTCAGAAGTTATTATCGGTCTAATGGTTAAAATCTTAAGAGGCCTATAAAATAATTTGTATTTAAAGTAATTTGTAAATACTAAAACTATAATAATATTTAGTTGTTATCTCTCATGACATGCCTATCTGAGAAAGAAGTACCATGAATTCCAAGTAAAAGGGGAGAAGTGACAGCTTTATTTTCCACTTATATCAGACCTTGAGCATTCCACTTAAGGACTTTTTGTTGCCCATCCCTGAGCCTATTTTGGTTTAATAATGAGGAAAAAAAATTACAATCTAGAACTTAGAGACCATGCTTCTGGAAGTTCCTTAAAATAAAAAAGGACCAGGTGAAGCATTTCAGAATTTTAAAACGTTGAAATAAGTGCACAAGAAATGCTTAAGTAGGCAGAATATGATAATTTGAAAAACGTAATTTATTTGTTATTTGATATTTGCTTTGGGTTAGAATTTTGATATACATAATATAATACATAAAATAATATATTTTCAAAGATGGAGATTGTAGTAGGATTTCTAACTTCTTATTTAGTCTCTGTAATCTATATGCTTTCATCTAGGTAAAATAATATATTTAGAAGCTTATCTTCAGATGCTTAGATTTGAAAACATTATCCATAAATATTATAGAAACTCTTCTAATGAGTCAGTCGATAAGGGTACAATGACACTTACACAAAGAAGGAGGACATGATTCTTCTGTTTTTTTATTTAATATCCTAATTACTGAATTTAATCTTTGCATATGGCATTGGAATTACCTGCAAGAAAAATGAATTCTGTGTGATTTTTAAAAATAAATATTCGGCTGTTGAGGTTGGGGGTTGTTTTAAGCATTTTAAAAGCATTTAAAGATTCTTCATGGAATTCTTACTTTTTCCTCTCTTCACATATATTTTGAGTTTTGTACATACAAAACAATAGACATGTCTTGGAAGTTTAGAAACCCAGATTTTTATCTCTTGGTCTCACACACACATACACATGCAGGACACATGGACATGCAGAAAGGCAAAGTTACATTTAAAACTTTAAAACACAACACAAAGTTCTCCTCGTTCAGCATAACCCAGCTGAGCAAGGCTGAGAAAAGGCAACAGGACTGTTGGATTCCATTAGCTACTTCCCTTTTCTGACAAAATGACTGACTTTGTGACAGAGCTGCCACTTGCTGGTATCAAGCAACTAAAAGGGAATTCTTAAATCATGATTTGTTCCCAGCAACTGCTGAAAGTGAATGGAAGCTAGATACCTAATTCCATTATACCTCTCTGAAAGTCCCAGACATAGTATTCTGTTGTGTACTTTATCCTGCAACTCTTGTCCTGAGTCCTCTAAAAGGAGAAGCAGAACACTAAAGCCAAATTTAAGACCAGGTATTAGAACTTTGCTACAGCACTACTTCAGTGAGCTAGGGGAGAGTGTATCTAATGAATATGAGTGTATATATTGTACTGGAATGCCTTTCCTAAATTTGCCCTCTATTTCCCTTTGTGCTTCTAAATGGCAGCATTTTAGCCTACACACATGGCTAGAATGCTGGCTCTTATTCTTTTTATAATATATTCATGTTGTTATCTTATTCTCTACTTAGCAAATCATTCATGACTGTCCATCCTGGAGGTCATCAGTCCAGAGAGGAGCACTGGCCTTCAAGCAGCGGTGCACGGCAGAGGCAGTGAGGAAGCACATGGCCTGGAAAATGAGGAACTCTCATGTCCAGTCCTCGTCGCTCTCCTGCCCCTGCTGCAGTGGATTGTTCAGGGCAAAGACTGGGCTTATAAATTAGCTGCGTACCCACATGACTTAGCCTTCACCCCCCTCCTCTCTCTTTCCTTCCTCCTCTTTCTCCTTTTTCTTTTCTTTCTCCCTTTCTCTTTTCTCTCTTCATTTTTCTTTCCAGCTTCCTTTCTCTCTTCTTCCCCCTCTTCTATACTTCTTATACTGCTGCATAAAAAAATACTGGTACCCTACATGTGCAGTATCATTGTACCTGTTGAATTGCCCGACATATACTAATACATTTCATACAACAAGGAAAATCTAAAATCCCTGCCTTGTGACTGCGTTACTGAGCAAGGCCCCCTCCTAACAATAAGAACTATGTGGGTTTATCTCTGTGTTTGTTGGTCCTCCCACTGAAATCAATTATTTAAATCTCATGTATTAGCACTTCAGAGTAATGGCTCAATTATAAGTCTGCTTGTGTGAGTAATCCCACTGATACCAATGCGATACATTCAGCTCAAAAGTAAGGGCATAAATTGCCAGCATGGTGCAGACTGACAGAGCAGAAGAAGTCCCATTAATGTAAATGAAAACTGTGTGACTGAGTTTGCACTTGTACTGAAAAGGACTATAAAAAAATCTTCCTTTTTGTTCACAAGCAGAGAACAAGCCTACATATAGGGTGCAATGCTTCAGTTTACAAATGTTAATTCATTTGAAGTTTTCAGATTAGTGATTTTCCCCAAGAAGCTCCAGGACTGTTGTTTTAAATACACTGGGATTTTTACAATTCCCAGCAGTTATTATGTAGAATGGTCCCATAACAACTAGCATGAACTTCACTGTCTCTGCTGACATTTTGCTCCAGTGCTCAGTCCAGATGTCACTCATCAATGAAAACATTCCCCTAAAGGCACAGCAGTGCCTGATAATGCCAGCACAAATTGAGTGAGGAGTATGAAATTTTAAGAAGGGATGTTATTTGTTAAAAAATATTGAAAATCTTTGCCATCTGTCACGGACAGGTGCTTTTTTTGTTCAAGCCTCTAAGTGGCAGAAAAGCAAAATGCATTCAGAGACATAAGGGTATTTCTCAAGCATCAATTAACTGTAAGTTCTCATCATTCAAGTCCTCTGATATCACTTATTCATTCTATACTTCAATTTAAGCCCACTTCTTCAAGTTCTTAACATACTTAGCCACCACTGGCTACACTAGCCACTCAGCATCTCAGTCTTACAGGAGCCATCCTTCCTTGAAATTCAGACTTGCTGAGTATTAGCAGTGATTCTTAGTATGAGTCTTGGCCAATCTGTTTGACTGATAGGAAGAAATTAATTAACCAGTTTTGTCCCCTTTCCCTGCTTGTGAAAGTGTAGTAGACCTTTCATTATTTTACAGATCTGTTCATTTTTCCAAATCATTTGATAAAATCCTTTTCTTAACCTATCTATGCCTCAGACTTTTTGTGAACTACCTATAGGTCTTATTCAGTATTTAGCTTGTCTGACTTGTTGTCTAAGACACCCTGGATGCATCTACATGTGTGCTTTACTGTGGAATTAATTAATTAGCACTGCAGTAAAGTGTTACAGTCTACAGTATTAGGGTGCAGTAAATTAATTAACTCTGCCATAGGATAGTACTGTTGGGGATAGCACTATCCTACAGTGGACTAATTTAGTCCACTAAAATGCATGTGTAGACAGTGACAGGGCTTCTTGTCACCTAGCCCCATATTTTAGCATCTGCATGCCCCAGCCAGACCCTCCACTACCCAACGCCTCCACCCAGAATCCCAGGGCTGACATTCTGGTTCCCTTATCAGCCCAGGGATGCTCCACCTCAGTTCAGACTTCTTCGGTCCTGGACACACATACAGAAACTTCAGCCAGAAGCAGTTGTCTCTGGTATGAACTGTGATGGAATTTTTTAATTGCACGTGTAGATGCCTCCACTGCGGGGTTCCTGGCTCTGGACTACATGAATTAAAAGCTATCAAGCTGTAGAAGTAATTAGAAATGGTAAAGAGACATTTAGAGAAGGAGTTAATGGGAGATAAACAGGACCATGATTTTTTTAGTATTTATCAATCTCTAGGCACTTATATGGCCTTCTCAATTGCAATAGCTAACTACCACATAATCGATGCTAGATTTATTCTTACAACAGTCCTGTCTTTCCTATTATGAAAATAAAGGACTGAGGCACAGAAATACTAAGAGCTAGAGCCATTAACATGGGGATTAGATGGAATTTAGGTGCTTTGGTCAAATTTGCTATCCTGAAACAAACATTCAATCGGGACCCCACGCTGGAAGCACCCAAGCCCTTAAAATTGCAACATTAAAATTCCAATCTGCATAAAGGTCTGTTTCTGGGCATACATGAACCTATTTAAGACCTAATACCATGATCAGAGCATATTTAAAACCTGACAGACACCAGTCCCTGTTGCAGGTGGTCTGGATGCATATTTCTAATGGGTGGCAGAGCCAGAGAGTGTCTCAGTGGAAGATCCATGTAAGGCACCTAGAAATAGAGTTGGTATAGGGAGGTATCAAGACATTGTTGAGAAGCGATAAGACAGAGCAAATAGGTGCTCAGTAAAGGGAGGTATCTTGGGAAACACAGATGCTGCAAGGTGTCTCGGCTAAGAGCCTGAGGCAGAGAAAAATTATGTTCACAAAGTCACTCACTCAATGATAGAGTCTGCTTTTTTCATTCTAAAGATGTGCCATCCTAAAATGGGATACTACAGGATAATTACAGCAAGGCCCATGCATGCTGTATTTTCTTTACCCTTGGAGTAAGTAATACCTAAGCCAGAGAGGCCTGAGAGGTTAGACACAAACAAAAGATGGGAAACTTAAAAGTTAGAAAAGGAAAAAGAGATGATGCCATAGACTGGAGAGGAATTATACATGCCTTCCCAGAAGCCAGCTGCTTCTAGATAACCCACTACCATGTTCCAATTTCTGTTAGAGGTTCTGATTTAAAATAAATACCTGTTGTTTACTAATGACAATACTCAGAACCTAAGAGGAATGCAATTTTAAGTTCTATAATTAAAGTATATAAGGTTACATTAAGAGGATGTGAGAAGAACACAGGTGAATACAATAGAAAAACGGTTTAAAGGACAGGGATGCATGTTTCCCCACTTGCAGCTAGTGGCTAGGGCCAGCAGAGACCACACAGGGTACTGTCCCCACTGTGAGCAGCTCCTGCTCTCCAGCTGCATGGAACTGGGGTGAGTGGCAGGGTTAGGCCCAGGTAGGGGGACTGGGTGGCAGGGGACCTGGGGCAGGGGCCAAGGCAGGGGCTTCTGGTCAATGGTGGTGGCACTGTAACTCCTCCCAAGCCCATGGGGGGGAGAGCTGCTGCTTGCTGGGTGGTAGTCAGCTTCCAGGGGGCAGGTGGGACTGTGGCAGGGGGCAGGACAACAAGCAGCAGAAAGGCAGCTGCAAGGGCCAGGACAGTGTCCAGCAAAGTGTCCTCCTCTATGGTTGCCACTACCCTGGCCAGCAGGACAGCCTGTCACCCCAGGGTTTCAACGTGCCACTCCTCTAAGGCCAGGAGCCTATCCTTGAACTCCTAGTCCACCCGGTCCCTAGTCTCCTTGAGCCAGTCCCTGGTTTCCTCACTCTAGTCCTGTGTATCCTTATGAGCCATGTCCTCAGCCTGCCAAGTGTCCTGTCAGGCCACATCCTTCATCTGCCAAGCCCATGAGTCCACCAGGCTGTCCTCAGCCATGGTGACCAGGTGGCCCAGCAGGTGGGTGTGGTCTTGGGTCCTATGCTTCCAGGGCCAGTGCATTCTCAGGGCCCCAGCTGACACTGGTGGTGACCCTAAGCCTACATCCTGCCTGTCAACTGGTGGCTCCCCACCACCTGCACCTGCAGAACCTGCAGATCCAGGAGACAGAGATTGTTTGTGAAAGTTTGCAATATTTCTGAGATAAGATGTTTTGAGCCAGGGGGCTGTGCACTGCCCAGCCTCAGACTGGTGCATTTGTAGGTAGCAAATTTACTCATGTGTAGAACAATTTACTTCATAGTAAGCATTTTCACATGTAGATACAGATTCTTACTGAGCAATAATTTGCTATACTGCTCAGTAAAGCATCTCATGTAGATGTTGCCACTGTGTCTCAGAGGCAAAAATATTCTCCACCATCCACAGAAGCATAGCAATATACAATAACAAAGCTCTTCCCAAAACAGTTGTGCTGACAAAACTGGTCAAATTAATATCTACAGTAAAATGAATAAAAACATGATGGGTCTGTGAGTTGGAATTAGCAAGCCAATTTGCAAATGCATTTTCCTGTTATTTGCTATAGAATCGTATTTCACTACTTTCAACAGCTGAGCTGATTAAGGAGCACTCTTATTTTAGTAAGGGCAAAGGTTAAATTGAAGTCTAAAATTAGAAAACTTTATTATAACCTTTTGTTAGCATTATTTCTATACAGGAGATGACTCCATTTTTTTAAAGACTCCTTGTTTTCCAGATAAGAAAAGAAAAATTGCTCAACAAACATCTCTAAGGAATTTGCAAGCAATTGTGAGGACTTTTGCATCTTACAAGAAGCACGAGTTTAATCCTATTATGGGAAATGACACTATGTCAATCCATTAATAATTAAATATGAATTAATTAACTTAGAAAAAGTTTATTACAGAGAATTAAAGCTTAACTGTAAGCAAATTATATGCTTTTTTGGATTCTGGTCAACTTAGCATTGTGTTTATTATGTACAAAATAAGCTTATTTTCTGACCCTTGTCAAGTTACACAGTAACCTTCAGGATGGTCACAAACATCTTCATATTGGAGCATTATCTATACTAAATGAGTGCCAAGAGGAAAGGTGTATTTAAATAACAAGACAAAATGATTTCCTAAAGCCAGGCACTTTATTTTTGCTAATGAATACAGCTATATTTTAAGATATTTGGCATTGTTTCTTATTTTTCAATGTAATATATTTAAACAATATACAGGAATCAAAATTGAAGAGAGATCAAGTGATAGAAAAATTCTGAAAGTATTTGAAGTCAAATACACATTAGTTTGACTACGTCCTCAGAATCTCTGTGCCATCTTTCTCTGAAAAGAATAGGTGTTTTCACTAGCCAAAACACACATTTTTCTTTC
>NW_017729032.1:82713765-82715373 GCF_001723915.1 Gavialis gangeticus
GTCAGTGTTGAATCCCATCCTATTTTCATCTGCCCACCCCATAACCTGCCTAGGTCCAATTGCAGCCTATTGTTTCTTCTAGCGTGCCCATATCCTTCCACATCTTAGTGTCATCAGCAAATTTGAACAGGGTGCTTTTTACCCCTTCATCCAAGTCACTGATGAAGATGTTGAACAGTGCAGGCCCAAGGACCGAGCCCTGCGGAACCCCACTGCCCACATCCCTCCAGATCGAAAATGACCCATCCACCACTACTCTCTGGGTGCAGCCCTCCAACTAGTTGGTGACCCATTTGACTGTGTAGGTGGCAACACCACAGTCTCCCAGTTTTTTAATGAGAATGGGGTGAGAGACAGTGTGCGAGGCCTTCCTAAAGTCCAGAAAGACTACGTCCACTGCTACCCCTGCATCTAAGTATTTGGTGACCTGGTCATAGAAGGCCACCAGGTTGGTCTGAGAGGACCTGCCCCTAATGAACCCGTGTTGGTTGCCCCTAAGCATAACCTCCCCTACTGGCCCCTCATTGACATGTGCCAGGATAATTTTCTCAAAAAGCTTACCTAGGATCGGGTTCAGGTTGTTGTCAGCTTCAAACTGCCTATTGATAAAAATATTGATAAACTGATTTACTTCTATAAGTTGAGTGATATTGTCCTCATTTCTGTTAGGATGACTTATTTAAATAGCCAACATAAATAACCCAAGTAACAAACTAAACATAAAACCAATATATACACTTCAATTTACACATTTGTTTATAATATTTGCAATTCACATTTAAGACTGCATTGATCAGTTCAGACAATTCATGGACAAAAAATGCAAATCTGAAGGACACGTTGTGCCCCAAGCTTTGCTTAACATGTCTCCCAACTATAGAGTTGATCCATTAAAAGATACAACAAAAAGCTCTGTCTCATAAATTAGGGAAGTTCATTTTTAAAATATGAAATACCCCATATAACTGTCATAGGGCACTAAGACATGTGCAGGCCCCCACTCTAACTCATAAAGTGCCATGACTCAGATCAGGCTTCTTGACCCAAAAGACATTCACCTGCTAGGTCAGGGGTTGGGGAGGGGGAGGAGGAGGAATCAAGCTACACTTTGGAGTCAATCAAGACTTGCCTGTAGCTTTTCTCCCCTAGCCTTATTCCTACTTCCCCCCTTCCAGCTCCAGCCACTATAAGGCCATGTCAATGAGCATTGTCCTGATTCCAGAGCAAGCACTGGCTATATGAACCATATATATTCTAGCTATAGTCAAAAAGAATTGAGTTTTACCCCACTGAAGATTGCTATTTTTCTAACTGTGGGCAAATACGTTGAGTGCAATGTTATGTGAGTTGTGTTCTTGCTAATTTCATAGTTCACATGGATACAATAAAAATAATACTCTTTTTGCACTGCACAACCATGATGGATCATTCTGAACCTTGAGTTGGTATCATGTAGTCAGGGAAAATATGACAAGAGAACTTGTGGAACAGGCTTTCCCCAATCATTTTTTCCTGGTTACTACTGTGCAGTAGCATCACGAGGTATGGAGCATGATGTGCACTACTGTGTAATAGTAACGAGCTACTGCAAAGTAGTAATCAGCTACT
>NW_017729032.1:82720373-82724703 GCF_001723915.1 Gavialis gangeticus
CCCCTAGCCTTATTCCTACTTCCCCCCTTCCAGCTCCAGCCACAATAAGGCCATGTCAATGAGCATTGTCCTGATTCCAGAGCAAGCACTGGCTATATGAACCATATATATTCTAGCTATAGTCAAAAAGAATTGAGTTTTACCCCACTGAAGATTGCTATTTTTCTAACTGTGGGCAAATACGTTGAGTGCAATGTTATGTGAGTTGTGTTCTTGCTAATTTCATAGTTCACATGGATACAATAAAAATAATACTCTTTTTGCACTGCACAACCATGATGGATCATTCTGAACCTTGAGTTGGTATCATGTAGTCAGGGAAAATATGACAAGAGAACTTGTGGAACAGGCTTTCCCCAATCATTTTTTCCTGGTTACTACTGTGCAGTAGCATCACGAGGTATGGAGCATGATGTGCACTACTGTGTAATAGTAACGAGCTACTGCAAAGTAGTAATCAGCTACTGCACAGTCAGCCTTACCAGGAAGCTGTGCAGAGATGCTAGTGTGCACTAACACCAGTTACTGTGCACTCATTTAGTACTTGGATATGCAAGTACTAAATGACTGTGCAGTAACAACTGTGCAGTCAGTGTCCCATATAGATGCACCTACAGACAAGCTAAAGTGAATTAATCACCAAGTTAAACAAAGTCATAGCAGAACTGGGAAGGAAATCCAGGAGTCCTAATCCTAGATCACCTTTTTTACCCTTTAGACAATACTCCTGTCTTCCCTCACCTTCCCTGTCACTTATCTTATCCTATAGTCTTTGGGTTTCTGTTGTACAGGTTGTCTTGTCATAGCTGTGTATATTAAATTTACAGTACTCTTTCAGCTCCCGTACAAGCTAACTTTGTTTTCTCTTCTCTCTCTGTTTGTCTTGCTGAGGATTTTGCAGACAATGTGCCAGCACTAAGCAAAGCATCAAAATAGGTTAATACTGTTATTAGCCCTGAAGCACTGCAGGACAATTAGAACATTTTAAATGTTATTATTGGACCAATTTAATTGGCCCTTGGGAACAGACAAATTAAGATCTGAAAAAAGATGCTAAATTCTTGCTCGGGCAGACAAACTAGCGCCTGCCAAGTTTGTGGCTGCAACTCAGTAGAGACTAGTCTGCAACCTAAATAAAATTAAAAAAAACCCTTGCAGTGTTTACCCCATCACAAGGTGAATGTGAAAATCATTGTCTAATTCTTGCTGACAAATCTTTTCACGTGTATTGGCAAACAGTCAGCTGCAGTTGAATAGAAGAAAACAACAATGTGCAAAGCTCAGCCAAGAACCAATAACTGTTTGTCTTCTTTCTCTACTTCAGCACAATAGGGAATGGTGGCAAAAAGTCAGATATATATTTCAGAGGGACTAAAACTGCATTTTTTGCATTATAATTTGTTTGTCTGGGCATGTTTATAAAATCATAAGGAAGTAGGGCTGGAAGGGACCTCATAAAGTCATCTAGTTCAGCCCCCTGCTCAAACCCTCAATCCAGAATCATCCCTAACTAAAGCATCCCAGAAGTGTCTAACTTGCTTTTGAAAGTTTCCAAGTATGGAGATTCCACAACTTTTCTAAGTAGCCTCAGCACCCTCACCAGTCAAAAAGTCCCTCATGATCTCCACCCTGGATTTCCCCTGCTGCAGCTTGAATCCATTGCTCCGAGTCCTGTCCCTTACATAAAAGACAATATTTTATCCTACTGTGGCACAGACTTATTATGTTAGCTTTACACTGAGAATGCAGTAGCCTTGACATGCAGCCAGTGGCTCTGCCTCTGTCAGACTAATCTGTTCTCCTGCCTCCCCAAACTCTCTTCCCTCTGAGAAGAACTCAAGTAGATCTGTGATTCCAAGCTTAAAGTGATGGTTCATCCCCTGCTTGGATTCTTCAAAGTCTGTTATAATGATGCTGTTATAATGATGCTGCATTAATTCATCTGCAAAACATTTTAGGATTTGACAGACAGAATGAAGGTATTAGAAACATGAATTATAGTAATAATATAATGAAAACTAAATTTAGGCCATTTTGTTAAACTCAACAGGTTAAAGTTGTTACTGGGAATGGCCCTTTCATGTGGAGGTATCACTGTGCTTACCTTTTCCAATTCATCTCTTCTTTCCAAGCTATTGGGGTCCATTCATATATATTTTTTTCTAACTGAAAAAGATTACTTCTGCTTACCACTCATTAATCTTTCTACTACCACTTCATGGTTACCTTAAAAGCTACCTGGGTCCTGTAATTGTTCTGAGTGTTAAAGCTGGGCAGAAAAAGGAAGTGAAAGGTTGGGGGAGGATAGGTGGGGAAGGAGAGTTTTGGTCTGAGATGATATTTGCAAGAAATCAATAGGTTTTACTGATATTAAAATAAATAATATCCCTCTCTAAATGTGTCTTAAAAGTAAGGGAAGGAAGAGGAATAAGGAAAAGACAGTGCAATGCAAATAAAAAAATTCCATTGTAATTTCTAGTTTTAAGGCCACAGACTGAAAATGGTACAACAAACCATCATAATATGCCTTTGTTAGTCACGTCCCGTATATAGATGCATTATGATTTGCCAGATGCAATGGGACCATTGCAAAGTTAGATTTTTCAAATTCATTTGAACAATCTGTTATTTACTTTGTTCTATTTCTTTACCCATGTTTTGTTTCCTAATCTAGAAATGTTATATCAAAATTCAGTCAGTGCTACTTTGCTAATGATTGAGGGGGAAGGGAAGAGGGACTCTAAACTTTCTAAAATATTTGTATAAAATTATTTATTTTTAGAAAAATGCTGACATGCTTGTGAACCCCAAATATCTGGTTAATCACTTTCCTCACAATTCTATTCTAGCCAGCAGGTGTCATTGTGAGACCATGTTGATTAATCACTCCAATAGCAAGATTGCACTGTTTGTGTATGTCTTTTTAAGTAGTCTTTTTCTATTTCATAACTTCCTGCAGGAACACCCAGAAAGAAAAGTTCCTCTTTGGCTTTTGGTCTCCTCAGATTAAAGTGCAAATGAAATATTTTTACTCCCTGCAAACAACTAGGCAAGCAGACAACAGATCAGGGAGGTTTTCCCAGCTGTGAGCAACAAGCCCTCAGAAGTTTGCAGACTTGCTACCAGTTGCCTAGTGGGTTCAGCTCTCCTCCCAGGCCTTAAAGAGAGTCATGAATCATATATAGAAACCTAAAAGTTTCTTCAGAAATTCTTACAACTAAGACAGAAAACACTGATCAATGTGAATGAAGAGATATATTGAAAAGTTTAGTAATAGTGAAAATAAGATCACTGTAATAAAATAATTTTCATTTCATTTACATTCATTACAGAGCAGATATGGAGTACTTTATACAAAAGTACTGTATAATCATCATTTAAAAAAATACATGTCACAAGATGAAGCTATTATTAGACTAATAACTATCAAACACAAAAGTGACCAAGTGATAAAATACCTACAATTTGAATGGTCCAAAGTCCTAAAATACCATGCTGAAGCTGTTTGTTCTTCCCTTCTCACATACAGGAAAAGGTCTTCCCAAAGCACACCAGTTCTTTCTATCCCATTCTGTCTAAATAAACACTGCTTCCAATGACTAAATTTAAGGGACACCACCAAGTTTCAGATCCAAGACCTGCCATGTGCATCTGAGACCAGATGTTTCTCCCTGAAAGGAACAGAATGTAGCCCTTGGATGACAATTTTAAATTACTTACTTTATGTTACCGTCCATTCTGAGAGAAAGAAAGAAAGAAAGACTTTTAAGTACTTTATTCAGGGGTTCAGGGATCCAAAAAGGGTGGCCGCATACAAAGCAAGAAAAACAAACAAATTACCATCAACCCAAAAAACACCATGTCATTTGCATTCAACACATCACACCGTGACAGACACCTTTGCTGCATTTCATGTCGTGTCTTACATGCTAGTTATGTGGTCGGGGTGCCGGCCACACGGTCATAACTATATAGATAAACAGATACCCTGCTCCATCCCATCAAACACGTAACAAAACCTTCAACTTCCCACACAAAAAGGAAGCAAAAAAGCAGCTTGGTGAGGGCCCAGGATGCGGCACGAGCTGGAAGTCGTAGTTCGACACCGAGCCAGCCCGGTCGCCCAGACCGGTCATGACATCAGAGCGCGTATTTGAGACGGCCATCCTCCACATGGCACAGCACTCCCTCAAGGGTCCAGCGTGTCTCAAAGGCGGGCACCGGCCTGCCGGAGCACAGCATGCTCAAACTCCAGCGAGAGGCGCGCCTGCACCAGGAGGCGGAAAAGCCGCAGGGCATCATCTGAGCGGGTCCCGGCAAGCCGGTTCCG
>NW_017729032.1:82729703-82735362 GCF_001723915.1 Gavialis gangeticus
CTGAGCCGGTCCCGGCAAGCCGGTTTCGGCGGCTCTTGAGGACGGCCAACTTGGCCTGACCCAATAGAAAGTTGGCCAGGCAGACAGGGCCCTTCTCAGCCGCCCGATACGGGTAGGAGCACACGTAGGTGGTCCCTGAAAAGCTCCTGCCCAGCACCTGCAGCAGCAGCCCGAGGGTGACAAAGAGCGGCTGCAGGTGGGGACAGTCAAGGAAGGCATGAAAGAGGGTCTCCTCAACACCCCCCGGGCAGAAGGGACAGGCTGTCGAGGTGGCTGGGTCAAAGTGGGACGCAAATGTGCCAGTGGCTAGGATGCCGTGCAGCAACCGCCACTGCAGGTCACCAGTCTTCTTGGCGGTTGGCAGCTTATACAATGTGCGCCATGCCGGGTGGGCTGGTGGGGAATCTGGCTGCCCCAGGCGCCATCACCACGGTGTATCGGGGCGGCCCGCCAGCACTTGGGCATGGCAGACATGAACCACCCAGGCGTATAAACTTTTACATGATAGAAAAGCAAAAGGACAACCCATGTCACTGTCAGGAGGCACAGGGAGCATCAGCAGGGTGCCAGAGCCGCCGGCCAAATCGTCGGCCACGGCTGGGGTGACTGGTAAAGCAGGAAAAGCCTCACTCGGGGCATCCTCAGTGCAGGGGACCTGGCCAGCCCGGAGATGGTCCTCCAGGGTGGCTGCTGCCTCCAATGGGAGGGCAGCCCGGATGTCACCCAGGGGACGGCTCACGCTGCAAGCGGAGCGTGTGCCCAGCCGAGTGGTCAAGGCCTCGGGCGAGAGCCAGGCTGACTGAGCGGGGTCAAGGAGATGACTCAGACAGAGAACACGCGCCTGAATGAGAATGGCTGTGAGACTGGCAGAGGCCAGGCTTGGCACAGGGCGCCTCAGTGCTGGGTTGTGCACCAGGAGTTCCCTCAGCAACTGTGGGAACTGCAGGTGACGGGCCTGGGACTGGAGGTGGAAAGTGGTTTGCCAGGCTTGTACCACACTACGGTAAAAAGCTGGAAGCACCACCCAGTTCATAAGCGTAAGGTCCAAAAAGAAGAGCTCCCAGTCAAAGCCGAGGGCCCCCACCCTCTGCAGAAACCATCATGTCAGGTGTTGCCAAGGTAGGTCTTCCTCGCTGTACAGGAGTTGCTGTAGGGCCTGAAGGCGGAAGGCGATCACCCTGCTCACAAGGTCAACCAAACTCTGGCCCACCTCAGTGACAGGTAGGTAAAGGACAGGTCGTGGGAGCCAGTGGCGCCAATCCCAGAAAAAGTCAACCAGGAGGCGCTGGAGTCTCTTGAGTAGGTCCTCTGGTGGATTGAGTACAGTGCACCGGTGCCACAAGGTCGCTGCCACTAAGTTGTTCACGATGAGGTTGCGTCCACAGTAGGAGAGGCTGGGTAGGCGCCAGTGCCACCTTTGTAGGCGGGCCTCCACTCCTTCCTCAAGGCCGTCCCAGTTGCGCGCCATGAAGGTTGATGGTGCCAGGAACACGCCCAGGATCTTAAGGCCCTCACAGCACCAGGTGAGGCCCCCGGGCAAGTCCGGGGGGGTCATGGTGATCCACTCTCCAAGCAGCAGGGTATCGCTCTTGGACCAGTTGATACAGGCCAAAGAGGCACGTTTGTAGGCTCGCTGGCAGGCTGCCAGGGCCTCCACGTCTTCCTGGGTGTTAAGCAAGATGGTCACGTCGTCTGCATATGCTGATAGCCACAGCGCAGGGGCAATGGACAGGCCCACAGCTGGTGGCAAGGCCACACTGCTCAGGTGGTGCCGCAGTGCATGCAGCAGTGGCTCAATGGCCAGGGCATAGAGCATGCCCGACAGGGGGCAGCCCTGAAAGATTCCTCTGCGTGAGGGGAACAGAGCACAGAACACCCCGTTCACCTTGAGCAGGCTGGAAATGTCTCGATACAAGACCCGGAGGGCGCCGGTGAAAAGGGGCCTAAAGCCAAAGGCCTCCAGGGTCTGAAAGAGGTAGGCGTGGTCCACCCGGTCAAAGGCTTTCTCCTGATCCAGAGAGATAAGGCCAAAGTCTAGGCCAAAGAGTTCACTGGCTGTAAGTAGGTCACGCAGCAGAAACAGGTTGTCTTGGATGGTTCTGCCCGGCACACAGTAGCTCTGCTCAGGCCCAGTGATGGAGGCCATGACAGTGTGGAGGCGGGCGGCCAGCGCTTTGGCCAAAATCTTGTAATCCATGCACAACAGGGAGACCGGCCGCCAGTTCTTAATGCAGCCAAGGTCTCCTTTCTTGGGCAGCAGCGTGAGCACTGCACGGTGGCAGCTGATCAGCAAGACCTTGTAGACAAGACTCTCCTGGAAAACACGCAGGAGGCAGGGGCTGAGAAGAGGCTAGAAAGTCTTGTAGAATTCAGCAGGTAACCTGTCGAGGCCTGGGGCTTTGCTAGAGGCGAGGCCAGCTGCAGCCGCTGCCAGCTCCTCCAGAGACAATTCCTTCTCAAGCTCGCTGGCCTCCAGGGCACCAAGGCGTGGGAGGCCCGCATGGAGTTCCCGTGTGGACTCAGGGCAGGATGGCTCATCCGCAAATAGGTCACGATAGAAAGCAACAGCATTCTCATGTACTTCACCTGGGTCAGTGATAACCTGGCCCTCAGAGGTCTTGAGGTGTTCTAAGACTTTGCTCGCTGCTTGCCATCGCTCCAGGTTGAAAAAGAAGCAGGTCGGGGCATCTGTTTTGGCCAGCTCTTGGCAGTGGGCGCAGATCCTCGCTCCACGGGCCACACTCTCCGCCAAGTCATGCAGGCACTTCCTACGGAACCGGAGGCTCTTGCACAGCACCGCATCACTGCCGGCTACCAGCAGGGCAGCCTTGAGCTCTACCACAACCTCCTCCAGCTCTCTGATATGATGGCGCAGTTCATTTGTGGCCAGCTGAGTGTACTGCTGGCAAAAAGCCCAGATCTGTACCTTGCCCACATCCCACCATAGCTTCCAGGAGGGGTAATTTAGTCTTGTGGCCTCCCAGCCCTGCCAAAAGTTGGCAAAGCAGTCCTGGAAGTAAGAGTCTTGAAGCAGGTTGACGTTGAAGCACCAATAAGGTGCTCGTGCGCAGTTTCTCCCTGGCAGGCTCAATTCACAATAAGCCAGGCCATGATCTGACAGGCCCGAGGGAATGATACGGCTGCTGCGTAGGAGTGGCAGGTGGTGCCTGGTGACGTTAATGCGGTCGAGGCGGGCATTAGTGAGACCCCCGGCACTCATTCTAGCCCAGGTGTACTGGTGTGCGTCGGGGTTCAGGGCTTGCCAGACGTCAACGAGGCCTGCAGTCTCCAAAACGGACTGTAGCTTGTGGGCTGAGGGCAGGTGAGGCTCGGGCCCTGTACGGTCGAGTGGGGTATCAGTGGTACAATTAAAGTCCCCACCTACAAGAAGCAGGTTGTCATCCCCACTGACATCGCGCAAAAGGCCGGCCAAAGTCTCAAAAAAAGTGACCCTCTCCTGGCCATCAGAAGGTGCATAGATGTTGATGAGTAGCAGATGGTGTTGTGCTAGGGTGACGCGGACCGTCAACAGGTAACCGGGGACAATCTCTCATGCCACCACCGTGTCATGCTGTAGTTGTGATGATAGGAGAGTCGCGACCCCGGTGCTAAGGTTGGTGCCATGACTCAAGAACAACTGGCCTTGCCAGGCAGCATGCCAGGCCAACTGGTTGTGCCTGTTGGAGTGTGTCTCCTGGAGGAAGGCGACAGACAGCCGCTTCTGGCACAGGAGCTCCAGGACAGCCTCCCACTTCACTGGATCTCGACAGCCGTTGCTGTTAAAAGTGTCAATGGTTGTGGCTGCCATGGGTGTGGGTATGGGAGAGGAAGAGCGAGGTAAGGAGTAGATAAAAAAGCAAGCCCCCAAGAGCAGAGCAAAGGCAGAGACAGGTTGAAAAAAAGGCCTATCATGCTCTACTCTACTCCAGGGACCCCGCCAGGCCCCACTCATCTCTCACCCACTGGGTGAGCTTCTGCAGATGATAGGCCATCTGCCTAGTGCCCAGGCCTTGCTGCATTAACTTGGCCGCAGCTCTGGCAGCCTTGATGAAAACTTTAGGGTCAGTGCACTATTGGGTGATGCATGCCACTATGTTCTTTTGTCCTTTCGTCTGTTTTAAAAAGGTTAGGAACCCCCCATAGTCAGGACCAACCCAGGGGGGGTCTGCCAACATGGGATGCACATTTGCAACAGAGGAGCAGTGAAGCTGCACACTAGTTGGGAGCTCTGCATCTACACCCTCAATATCTAAACCCATCAACCTCCTCTGATTGTCTAGGTCAAGGTCTGGTTTTTGAAGAGCAAGCCCCACCTTCTTGGGGGGAGAGAGGTCATCCTGCTCTCAAGGCTGCTTGCGACACTCAGAAAGCTGGATTTCTATCTCACTAGCCTCCTCATCTAATTCAGCAACCTGGGATGTGACCAAGAGGTCAGCAGGCTCCTCCACTGCCCCCTGGGTCAGACCTCCAGAAGAGACACATTGTGCATACATCTTCCTGCCATCTGTATCTGAGATCTGGGAGATAGGCGAGGCATTAATGACCCCTGTCTTCACCTCCCCCACCTCCAAGCTGCCCTCATCCCCAGTCAACAGGGTCATTGATGTGACAGCCAGAGCAGGGCCAGGCTTTCCAGCAGAGGCCTCCCCAGCACCAGCTGAGGAAGGCCTCAGTGGGGATGGGGAGCCCTGAGGGGTCCCTTTCACTTTCTTTTCTTTGTTGTTGTTCTTCTTCTGTTGTGTAGCAGATGGCCCATCCTTCATAGAGGATAGGCCAGACTGCTTCTGGCCTGCCTCCCCAGAGCCAGCCACCTCAGACAAAGCCGTGGTGGAGGGCAACTTGCAGGAGGCCTGAGCCCCATCATCTGACAGGGCCTTGGTGCCACAATCGCTGACCACCCCTGCCTCAATCGGGGAGGTCAGAGCAGGCAGGGGGGAAGCGGAAGCATCCGCCTCTCCACCTGGTGGCGTCTCTGTACTGGTGGGGGTGGGCACTGTAGGTGGAATGAGTGGGGGGGAAGGTCGGGGCCTAGTCCCAGCCCCTTCACCGGACAACACTCCCACACCAGAGACTTCATCCCCCTCAGATGGAACAGGGGTAGAAGAAGGTCGGGAAAGGCTCCCGGCCTCACTGGGTGGGGCCTGCGTCCCAGAAGTGGATGGGCCATCCGTCGGCGTCGCTGTAGTTGCCGACGTTTTGGCCGATCCCCCCCGTGGGCACTGAGCTGCTAGGTGGGAAGAGCTCCCACACTGAAAACACTTGGTCTCCCCAAAAGAAAAATAGATCACATAACTCCACCCATTGAACATGAGGCTCAAGGACTGAGGCAGAGACCGTGGGCCCTCCCTAAAAAGCATGAAAACCTGCCTTCGAAAAGACAGGACATGCCTCAGTTTGGGGTTTTTACTCCCTATGGTCAATCGGCGAAAAGGACTCGTAAGAACCCCATAGGGCTCGAGTACCTTGGCCAGGTCTTGATCGGTCACGTGCGGGGGCACATTAGAAATCACCACCCTCACTGCTAGTGTGTCTAGGGGTGTGACAAAATAATGTGCGCCCTCAACGTCCAGGCCCTCCATGCACACCCTGTTAACTAGGGTGGGATCACTCAGATAAATCATCAGGACCGTGTTGACACAACCTGCATAATGTACGGTAT
>NW_017729032.1:82740362-82760595 GCF_001723915.1 Gavialis gangeticus
GTTGACACGACCTGCGTAACGGATGGCATGCTGTCCCAAGAGAGTAGCCAGAGCATCCACGCAGACCTCAACCCCAACGAAGGGAGGGGTGTGAACCCTCAAACCATAGGTAATGGGGAGGTTCTGGGAGGCATCCTCATGCCAGCTGCTGGGTGTAGGAGCAGCCATTCCTGTTAGAACAGGGTTAATTTCCAACTATAACTAAGCAAAGCAACAGCAAAAAAAGTTTATATTAACTAAAAAAGATAAGTGTCTGGGAAAGCGGCCACAAAGCTCTAGATGAGAGGGGGGAAGGGGGTGGGGGAAAAAAAAGCAACTGGGGTTTGAAAAAGCAGAAAAAAAATAGAAAAACAAAAAGGTGGGGGGAAAGGGTTAATTAAGAGCACGCTGCAGAAGACAAGCTAATGGAAGATAACTCCCTGCTACAAGCAAACAGAAAAGGAAATAAAAGAGAGAAAGAAAGAAAGAGAAAGAGACAGTAAGAAAGAAGGCTGAGAAAACAAAGAAACCAGAAGTATGGGGGGATGGGACAGGGAGGAGAGAAAAGGTGGGAAAAAAAGCTACAAAAAAGCAAGAAAAGAATGAGAAAGCAAGATAAACTGAGGCTAGAGACCTTTAGACAGGTGGGAGTGAGAAAAGAAAAGAGATAGGAAGCTGGGGAGTCTTACGCTCAGGATCGCCCCATGCAGCTCCAAGCGAGCCTGGTCCGGTGCATCTAAAGCGAAAGAAAGAAAGAAAGAAGGATACAGCGTACATATTAACATACTGAGACAAGAAAAGGAATTAATTTCCTTCTCTTTTTAATAATAAAAAATGATAGAGGAAGAAAAGAGGGAGCAGAAGTTTAAAGGCATTAATATTTTCTGTGAACTTATATTTAATGTTAAGTTTTTGATTCATCTAAGTCTTATGAGTCTTGAAGAATGTACGTGTGTTGAAAGCCATATAATGGATGGGTGAATAAGCTCTCTCAGGAAAGTGCCACAGTTGTTATATTCGTCTTCACTGGGCATACAGTAGGGACTTGCTTCTTGCTGGTTCTTTTCTCCACCCATCCACACTGATTGCTGGGGACTCCTGCAAATCCACATCAAGCAGAATCTATCTTTATTCAACAGGACAGTTCAGAAGCCACTAACTAAAGTGGCTTCTCTTATGTAAATCCCTGTAAAGAGTCTCTAAGTCTACCCCTCAACTACCCACAGCTGAACACATTTACTTTAATCCTATTTGCATTCTTCTATAGCCACTATTAAGAAGGGATGGGTAGAGAGGGGAATTGTTCTCAGTGATGTTGCATTTAAGGAGCTAGATTAGTCCTGGAAGACCTAATGGTTCTGGAACCATTCTTTTTCTTTATACTGGAATAAAGAATATTCCCTTTTGTGACAGAAAATAAAACAACAACTATAACCTGGTAACTTTTGGACAAGCTTTTAAACATCCTATGTAATGCAAGTTAGGGCTCAGGTAAAGGCATGATGGGATCTAATGAATGATCCACACTGTCCCAGCTGCCTGCAGTGGGTTTGTTCAGGATTGAGAGAGTGGTCGGGGTAAAAATGTAAGAAAGGTTTATTGATCTAATAAACACATAATTACACAAAGGTTAACAGCACAACAAAGACAGACAGTAAATCTCTGAGTCGGCAACTTATTGGCACTCCCCTTTTATGCCTGGCATATGACAAGCCTCTTGAAGTCCAGCAAAGTCAGGCATCCCCAATCTATGCTGTACCGGGAAGGACCCTAGTATTCAGTCTTCAAGCTTCTCAGGACCCACCGCTCTGCTGAATCTAGGTCTGCGGCTTCTCTTTCACAATGATAGCTTCCTTTACCACATCGCTTTCCTTCAGCCGATTTCCAGATGCTCCAGCAAATGTATAGATTTTTTTGAGCTAGCTGTTGGCTTGAAGCCAATTATAGTTCTATACTTCAAACTTTCCTTATATGACTAACCAATAGCAGTACAAGCCTTTGCATTTTTCTTATATGATTAATTTTAGCTGCGCCAAATGAAACTGGCTTTAAGCAAAATACAGGAAATGCTTAACCACAACAGCTTCCTTTTACACTCTTTCTTCTAGCTATAAGCATTCCTCAATACGTAGATAAGCAGCAGAAAACCAGGTTTAACCCTCTGAATGCTGGTTTAGCTGTCACAGGATGCCTCAGCAAGCACTCTTTTAAGCAGACACTATTTGTTGTCAAGAGACATAACCAAGTCACTGCAACACCACACAATTGAGCTTCCTTCCATTCCACATATCCCCCTGAACTGGCAAAAAGCAAGTTCCTATGCCTGAGAGCCCTTTAAGTTTATGGTCTCCTAGCTGCAGGGGTGCCCAAACCACCCCTCGGGCTAGGAGCATGACAGCTGCAATCTCTCAGCTGTGGGGATTTCATGCCCCTGGGGCTGGAAGATGGCAGCCATGCTCTGTGGCTGCCAGGACTTAGCTGAGCTCTGGCAGTAGAAAGCACACTGCAGAAACCCAGCATCTGCAGGTGCAGGGCTCTGGGTCCTGGCAGCTGTGGAGTGCTGCTGCTTGGGCTGCTGCTTGGGCTCAAGGAGAAACCCTACTACATGTGCAAATGAAAGCTCGATAGCAACCAGTTTTTAAGTTAGGACACATTTTCAAGGTCTAACTTCATAGCTGGCAGGAGCTTTTTATAGTGCAATAGCTACTTTGCACATGTATCTAGTCTCAAGGTAACTGTGCAATTAGCCAGTTAATTGCAGAATACCTGTAACTTCCAGAGGGGCCACAGATTTATATTCATAAGCCAGACAAACTATAGAAAAGAGGTCCTTCTCCATTAAATTCTACAAGTTTCTATAGAAATTACTTTAAAAAGAAGGTGGAGTTATACAAAACCTCATTCATTTAATTATATAAATGTGTACCATAAGGTTAGAACTGCTTCAGGGTAGCTACTAGCATAAAAAAAAATATTTCATTAAAATATAAGATCATTGCAAAGACAGTAGCTGGTAAAGGTTAGCAGCTTGCTTCTGTTATAATCCCAAATGAATAAAATACTTTTGTAATCCATTATGAAATCTTAAGACTCCATCACTATAGCAACATAACATTTTTGTCAAAGTAATCAAAAAGAATAACTGTGGTAGGATGACTGTGGTACTTTACAAGAGGCCATAGAATATTGCCATAGAATTTTTTTCCCAAATAAATCCTGCCCATGCCATCTTATTTTGATCAGTTTTCAGAATGCTGTCAGACCAGATATGAAAGGATTTTCTTTTTTTCTTCTTCTTGCAACTATTACAAGTATGGATGCTATAGATTAGGGAGCTTTAATAGCATATGACACCACTTTTGTTACACAATCATACTGGTAAGTGTGATAAGCAGGGGAGGGTAGGATTATGTCACAGCTGGAGATATAATTACTGTATAAATTACTATTTAATAGCTTCTGTGCAATGTGCTAGGCTACATCTCTCCCAGTTTTACCAATTAACCCAGTGATGAAAAAATTGTAAGTTCAGCTGTGTAACTAAAAAGACAAACTATATCCTGTTATTTTAACATTGTTCCTAGCTAAACCTACACTTTTTAGTCATTAAAGATTTATAAGATTCCTATGGAATAGAAGAAAATCAACAAAAATGATAATACAGTTTCCAGAGACTCAATATGAAAACGTATTGCAGTCACTCACTTCTGCACACTTCAAATTTTCTTGGCACAAGAATAAATAACCTTGTACCTAAAACTGTAAACCATCTGACTAACTGCTCTGTGTATTTGCATTATTTTTATATCAGACTATGCAGACATTACTGTCTCCAAAGAGCTATGATGAATTGTAGGAGAGAGTGGTACAAATCCCAACACTACCAACTATCAGGATGCTGCTCCAGTTTTGTAATGGTTTAAATAAATTAAATATAGCCCCATTACCCTTTTCATGTTTTATTTCTTCAATGAAAACCTCGCTATTAATCATTCTATTGTGGATGGAATCTTGCAAGCTATCCAGCAACCTGGCCCTGATTCAGTGAAAGACTTCAAGCAAGTGCTTAACTTAACTTCAGTTTGACTACCCATAGGCTTAAAGATGAAGACAGAAAAGCAGCTCCTTGTTATAACTTATGGAAATTTGCAGGAAGCACCATGAGTTACAAAGGTTCCCAAGATCCAACAGAAGTTTGCTGTTGGGTCCAAAGGGTTGGGGAATTCAGGGGCTGTTTAAAGTGGCTACAAGCCTGCAGCAGCTCTTCCCCTAGCAATGCCCCTCCCCACTCCCAGCCCCAGCACTGTTTTCAAAATGGGAGGGGGGAAGAGAGCAGAGGGAGCTCACTCTGGGGTTTCCCAACCCGTGCTGGAAGATGGGGTGAGTAGATTGGAGCCCAGCCTGCTCAGGGGGGGCTCCAGTCCACCCATCCCACCAGCCAGAGGTGGCTGAAAAAAACCCAGATCAAACACTTCTGCAACCTTTCCCTCCTCTCATTCAGACAATGGTGCTGGGGCTGGGAGGCAGCGCAGACACAAGTTACTGGAGCTGTTTCATTTTGGAGCATCTTCATCTGAATCCTCATGCAATAAGGGTTCAGATTTTTATGGGATTGGTCTTTTTAAACCAATTTATAACCATGCACTTCTGTTTGGTCATGGCTGTAGAGTGCTTTCAGGGGCTAGATTGGGCAAAAATTGTCACTTCTGCCTACACCTAAAAATAAAACTGCTGTTTAAGTGGGAGGGTTTTCTGGTTTAGAGTAAAAGTATTCAAAATGTCACAGATTCAAGCTCCTAGCTACTGTCTGTGCTTTAACCTCTGTAAAGTGTTCTCCTGAACTATAGTAAGAAGATGAGGTTCACCCATTAGAGGTGAAACTAAAATGACAATGTTATGGGTTCACAGCAAGGAAGGGAGTAAAAAACACTGGAGAGCAAAAACACAGGGCTGCAGAACACTAGTACTAGCATCCTTCATAAATATGTCCTAAGGCTGGTGCCCTGCTCACACCCACAAACGCTACTCTCACCCATAAATATATTTATTTCATATTGAAAAAAATAAATCAAAGTTAAAACAAAAAGAAAGTTTTCATGAAAGAACATCAATCAGGACTCATAGTAGAGATAATATCTTTTATTAGACTAACAAGATTTTTGCCAAAAAAAAAAAAAGGAATTACAAGCTTTTGGGCACAAACACCCTTCATCAGGCATTGGAGAAAAGAATGTAAAAGTTCTCCTTTTTTGTGCCCAAAAACCTGCAATTAAAGTTTTTTTTGTGTGCAAAAATCTTGTTGGTCTAATAAAACATATCATCTCTACTACAAGTCCTGATTGCTTCTTTCTCTAGAGCAATATGGCTACCACCTGGATACCTGACACATAAAAGATATTGAATTTTAGCCAATGTTTTAAGATATTTAATTTTAGCCATTTCCCCAAGCAGGAAGCAACCGTGACCACCTGAAACATGAGATCCTGCTCCTAACTTTGTTTCAAGGTAATCTGCATTATCACAGAACCTCATAAGAGGTGAGAAACTCCATACCAGCTATGAACTGACTGCCCATAGGAGATTTCCATCTATTGACTCCTCTGTGAAATCCTAAGAAATATAAACTTTCATTTCAACCCAGGAAAACTTTTACAATCTTTTTCTCCAATGCCTGATGAAGGGTGTTTGTGCCCAAAAGCTTGCAATTAAAGGTTTGGGTTTTTTTGGTAATTGTTGGTCTAATAAAAGGTATCATCTCCAGTACAAGTCCTGACTGCTTTTTCCTCTATACCAATATGGCTGCAACCTGGATACATGACACATGAGATAACATGGCATGTAGAATGGGAAGTTCAGCAAGAGATCAGCCTGCCGCTTTTCAATTAGTTGAATTAAAAAAGGAATCCTACAAAAAGTAGAATCTTGGTCATATTATTAGATAGGAGTATAAAAGTATTGAATGGGCATTCAGGGGGGAAAAAACAGAAAGATCAAGGCATGATTTGAGATGCAACTGGCAATGGATAAAAAAGGCAATAAAAAGGGGGTCTACAAGTATGTCAAAGGTAAAAGAAAAACCAAAGTAAATACAGGTCACTGACTAAATGCAAAAGACAACTTAGTTATGATGATGCAGAGAAGGTCAATGTTTAAGATCTTTATTAATAATTTGAATGGTGGGATTGAGTTCATGCTTAGCAAATTTGTTGATGACACTATGTTCAATATAGTTGTAGACAAACTTGAAGGCAGAATGACCTGTATGGACTGGAAAAATGGCCCATAATTAAAAAGATGAAATTCAACAAGGACAAATGTAATGTCCTGGACTTGAGATGGAAAAATATTTGCATGCACAAATAAATACAGACTAAGGAATGATTGGCTAGGCTATAGTATTGCAGAGGAGGACCTGGGGATACAGTGGACCATAAGATGAGTATGAGCCATAGGTATGCTCTTGCAAAACAAGTCAAAGGAATACTAGGTTGTATTAACAGGAGTGTCCCTTGCAGATCAGGGAAATGATTCCTCCATTCTATTCAGCACTGTTGAGGCTTCACCTGGGATGCTGGGCCCCATTGTAATATAATAAAAACTGTAGGACTTCTGGCTGTGTGTCTGTCTGTCCATAATGCTGTGGGCCAAGTGCACATGCACCACCCTGAGCCTTAATGACACATATACACAGGCAGAGGTAGAGACAGTGGAAGCCAGGGTGTGTTCCACCGCATGAGGGGGAGGGGAGGCAAGGGAAGGGGTATGTGGCTTGTGGACCTCTGGGGGGGTGGGGGTGGCATGGTGTATGGTCGTGTGGGGATATGGCATGGGTGAGGGCCTGGTGCACAGCCACAGAGTGCTGTACAGGGAGTGGGTGTGGGGTGAGCAGGCACAGCCTGCTAGCTGCAGCACGTGGCCATGGGGTGGGGCATGCTCCCTGTGCCCACATCCCAGGTGGCACCCTGAAGCCATATGCCACAATGTCCCCTATATGGGGGAGTGGGGCACATGGGGAGCTGGCTGCAGCATGCAGCTGTGGGGCACAGTGCGCTCCCCACGAGGCACTCTGTGGCCACGCACCATGCCCCCCAGCATGGGGGGCATGGCTCATGGGTGTGTGGAAAGCTGGCATGGGGGCACACAGACAGTACCTACCAGCTGTAGCATGTGGCTATAGGAGGGGGCACACCACCCATGCCCACTCCCCTCTCAGGGAGTGACTGCCAGCTATGGCTGCAAGGTGCACTGGCTATGGTGGGCATAGCCCAGGGGGTCTCACACCCTAGGGCTACGTACCATGCCACGCAGCCAGTGAGTGCTCCCCCACCATAGCCACTCCTCATGCCATGCCCCTTGGCCATGTGTCACCCACCCACAGCCACTTACCATAACCCTGGGCTGCCCCCCATGCTATATTATCATAATTGGCAGGCACTCCCCACATAGTGGATGCTCCGCATGCCACCCCTTCTACATGCTAATGTGGCACACCCTCCCACACCCATGCCACCCCCCCCAAGCTCACCATGCACCACAGCCTGGGGCTGCTTCATGTGTCACACCCTACGGCCACATGACACCCCCTGCACACCCATGTGGCATGTCCCCCTATGTGCCATGTCATCCCCCAGTGTGTCATGCCCCCCATGCACCCCACACTACACCCTGGAGCTGCTCCCCATATCATGTGTGCACAGCCTGTGGGCACTACCTGCACCCTGCCTCCCATGCACCCTGGCCATGCCATGTGGCCACAGCTGGTGGGTGTTTCCTATGCCCCTACACCATGGCCTCTTTCCACATGATGTCCTGCCATTGTGAGCCACACTCTCCAACACAACTATGCACTATGCCCCTCCCAACCCATGCCACACTCCAGGGATGTTCCCTGCAGGTGTAGCGTGTGGCTTCTCCCACACCATAACCGCTACCCATGCCACACCCTGTGGCTGCATGCCATGCCCCCTGCACACCAGGTGCCACACCCAAGGGCTGCTGCCTATGCCATGCGGCCACAGCCACCAGGCATTCCCTGTGCTCCCAGGCCATGGCCACTCCCTGTGTCATGCCCTGTGGTTGCATGCCACACCACAGAACCACTTTCCATGCCACACAGCTGCAGCTGGTGGGTGCTCCCTCTGCTGTGCAAGCTCCCCACACCATGATGCATGCAACTCCCACCACATGCCCTGCACCACACCCTGGGGCCACTCTTCACACCACACAGCCAGCAAGTGCTCCCCATGCCACTGTGCCATACCCTGTGGCTGCTTGCCAACCCCCTCACATATGGAGTAGTGGGGAGGGGAGTGAAGGAAAGCAGCAAGGAGGGGAGTGAAACGGGGCTGGAACCAGCGTGGCAGGGGGAGCAGGGCAGGACCCAGGATGGTGGTGGGAGTGGGGGAGCAGCACAAGACCCAGAGCAGCAGCAGGGTGGGGAGAGTAGGGCAGGACCTGGAGCAGCAACATGGGGGACAGCGGGGCTAGACCTGGATTGATATGGGGAGAGTGAGGGGCAGGATGTGGGTCTCCATCCCCACTCTGCCCCTGCCCCCCCCATCATTCATGACAGATATTTTGCTAGTACTTCAAGAAAGACATAGACAAATAGGTAAGAGTCCAGTGGAGATCAACAAAAATAATTAAAAGCCTAGGAAATGTGACTTTAGGGAAAGGCTGCAAGAACTAGGGCTGTTTAGTCTGGCCAAGAGCAGACTGGATACATCTACATATGTATTTAGCTGTACCTAAATTTAATGTGCACTACCTTAATCCACATTAAAGCAAATTAGACTTGTGTCTACACATGCACAAGTTAAAGTACATTAACACTGTGTGTATGGACTGATGTAGAACCAGAGTTAGTCCCAGCTTAGTTGATACACAGCGTTAATGCACCTTAATGCATCTACAGGTGCGTTAATGCACTTTAGCTATTTGCATCTAAATTTCATACCTGCTTTTGCAGGTATCACTGTTCAGCATGAATAGTCTAAAATCATCATTTTTAACATGCATTAAAAGCACACACATGTATATACGTGCCCTTAACATTCCTTAAATTGAGTTAAACTGCCTTAAATATGCATGTTTAGATGCACCCACTTAGAGGGGATTTGATACTGGTCTTCAAATACCTGAAAGACAATTACAGATAAGATGGAAATGGCCTTTTGTCTCTGGCTGTAGGAGACAGGACTAGGAGCAATGGCCAAATTTGCAGCAAGGGAGATTTAGGTTGGAGATTAGGAGAAACCTTCTATGAGGATGATCAAATATTGGAACAGGTTACCTAAGCTAGGGACAGATGTTACACATAAACCAGTTTAAGGGCATTTATACACATGCTTTT
Organism: Gavialis gangeticus; assembly: GCF_001723915.1. Classification (NCBI taxonomy): domain Eukaryota; kingdom Metazoa; phylum Chordata; order Crocodylia; family Gavialidae; genus Gavialis; species Gavialis gangeticus. The sequence goes on from NW_017729032.1 coordinate 82,749,694, forward strand.
CCATCCTGCAGTGCACCAGAGATCCACCACTTCAAAGCAGACTCAATTAATCGAGTCTGCTCTGCACACAAACTGATGTGCACCACACTATGTGCAGTTGTATAAGTGGCAAAATGCATGCCAGCATGCAGAAAATGGTGGCAGTGGACTTTTGAACTAAAGGACCTCCAATGTGTTTTAGTTCTAAAGTGCACTGCCACCATTTTCTCAGCACTGACACACATTTTGCAACTCATGCAACTGCAAGCATCGCAGCATCAGGTGCTTTTTAAAGTGCCCAATGCTGCGGCACTTTCATGCCTTAAATGATCAGAAACTGTTTTAAACCTGTAACAGAACATACATTCAGTGTACATAAACCAGTTTCAAAATGGCCAAAACTAATTTAAGATAAACCTGGTTGAATGTTGTATCAGACTTAACTGATTTAGGTCAAACTGGTTTCTTATGGAACTTCTGTCCCAGACTCCTTCCTGGTTTAAGTTAAATCATAGTCCCCCAGCATCACAGCATGCTTTTCAGCCTTGGGCTGGGCTGTCTGTTCCAGAGAGCAGGGCTGGCCCCACCCTTCTTCTCCCTAACCAGACTTCCAGCTGGATGAGAAGGAGATGGAGACTACAGGCACAGCAGCATCTGTCTGGCTTCCCCCTGCTCCACCCTCCCCTTGCTCACTGCTGAAGCAGGGATCCCTTCTCCCTGACAGCAGGGACCCCACTGGCATGGACCCCAGCTGGCATTTGACCATGGTCACATCATCCCCATTCTAGCTAAAGCTGAGAAGTGTCTATGTGTATGTTTCTCCAAGTTCACTGGAACAAAGGGAGATAGAACAGTGTCTGCTTAAGACTTTTTAGAACTAATCAACAGGTCAGCTGGTAATGCCTCTCCATTCTTCCTTACAAATTTTTTGGAAAAAGCTGTTTAAGAAAATCTTGAATTAATGAGAAAGAGGCTTTTGTTTTCTTGATGGGCTCATAAGCTCTGTGCTGATAGGCTCCCTGCTGGGTGCTGGCTTTCTTGCTTCAAAGGCTGCACTCTGCCAGTGTTCAAAACAGGGCAGACAGAAGTGTGAGAAATGACCTGGTTTGCAATGTGTGAGTGCTATCAGTTTGTTGCAAGCAGTATGAAGGAGCAGGGAGAGGGAGATTGAAAAGCTCAGTATCACAAACAGATGTATGCAGTCCCCTCCAGCCTCCCTGCCCCCCCACTTTGCCTCAGAGTGCTAGCCAGGGGTTGGGGTCTGGCAACATTCCCCACCCCTTGAGCAGTGAGTGGGGAAAAGTTTGGTAAGGGATGTTTCCCCCTCCCACTTCAGGCATACCGTGGCTGGGGACTGTGTAGGCCAGGGCAGGGGTTTAAACCTCTCCCTCATCATAACATCCTGCCAGGGCCTGGCCTTGCTCCCCCCACCCCCCGCCCCCCAGCTCAGCCCTGTGGAAAGCAAGGGAGGGCTTACTCTAGCACCCCTGGCTTCTAGCCTGAGCCACAATAGATATGTGGCTGCATGTCCTGAATCAAAAGTGAATGGCTATCTACTTGCAAATTGATTCAATCTCTGCATGTTATACCAACCTGCAAAGATTGAATCAATTCAGGCTCAGGCTTTTTGAATGTCTTTTCCTAGCCCTAGAAAAAATTGTGTAAACACCATTCTTGAAAATTTTCAAGAGCAGGTTGGGAAGACAGTTGTAGAGGTGGTTTAGTCAGGGATGCTCCCACCTTGAGATTGGACTAGATGTGGTCCCTTTTAGCCCCACTTTCATATGTCCTATGATCTCTTATATAACTTCTTACATCATTCGGATGCACAAAAAGCACAATTACTCATTCAGATAGGCAGCTACGATGCAAACATGAAATGCAGATATAACATAACCATAACAGTTACATAGCTTTTTCATAATCATGTTAATTATTTACAATCGGCAAGGTTAAAGTATAGGGAAAAAATACATATGCTCAGCTTTGTAGAGTATCAGAATCTTAAGTCCCCATATGTAGAAGAAGGGATCTTCTGTTGAGTGTGCTTGTCATGTTAGTTGATAGAATCATACTTAAAGATGCAGATATGTTTTGTTAAACCTTGAACGCAGCTGGATCCTTATAACTCCAACCAGGAAACAAGAGGGGATAAAGTATGTTTTTTGGAGCACAATGAATGGAGAGCTTGAATAAAGCCATGCAGGGGAAAAATAGTGAAGGAACAGCTGAACCTGAGGGTTTTATTTTATTATCATAAACTGAGTAACCATTGACTTCAAGTTTCAGGAATCTGAGTTATATGCTCCTATGCTAAGTGCTGTCTGCTTGTTCTGTTCTAAGCCATGCAGAACCTCAAACTTGTCCCAATCTTCTGGGATAAGCATAATCAAAAGGAAACTTTGGGGGATTCAACATTTGCAACCTCAGTTTGCATTTACCCAGGTCTCATATAATATATACTGTCATGGATAATGAATATAGTGCATGAATACTTGAAATATTTGTCACCATCAATAAAAAGTGTTGATGAAGTTCTAACATAAGCTAAAAACTTTGTGACTTTTCATTTGCTTGAAGTCTGCTGCACACTAATAACTGTAATCTGTTTCATTTAGTTGTGCAATAGGCACCAAAATTAAATTGTCAGCGTCTCTATCAAAAAAGGACTAATAATCAGTGTCTGAAGTAAACATTCAGTATGTTCTATTTCTTAAAGAAAATGAATAGACCTCTTTTCCTTCACCTTTTTATTCAGTCATTGTTTTTTTCAGAAAAAACAGGAATAGGACATAGTAAATATAATTAATGATGATTCATAGCCTCTTCCAGAAATGACAGATGGATCCTTTATTCAGGTACGAGTGCCGGATGGAACTTTCCAATAAACAAAAGGACTATAGACTGATAGTAGAGTTATGAATAACTACACTGACACTGAAAGCAAGATGCAGGCTCAGATGTGGAAGAAATACGTTTCTGCCTTCAAGTCAACATCTTAGGGATCCAGATGGACTGGGTGTCACAACTTGGCAGGTTGCAGATTCCCCTGCCAATATTCAGTTAAACAGGGAATAATAGGGGGCTCAATTCCCTCAACAGACAGATTGAAAATATGCTTGGGGACAATGTCTCTAAGATGCCAGGGACGAGGTAAAAGCCCCCCTAAAGTCTCAGACAGTGAGGAGAGAAACAAAACAAAACCAAACCTTCTTCCCACTCCTCAATCCTAATTCAAGGGCACAGTAGTGAGGTCCTAACAATGGGCTGAGAACAATTAAGAAAGCATTCCTGACCTTCACTGTATAAGCCATTACTGTAGTTTCCGGATGAATTATTCTATTGAACTTGCAGAGTAATTAAACTAGAGCCCTGTCTATTTTGACTTTCTTTCTGTATGTCTGGGATGATAGGTAAAACAGAAAGATACAATATGTCAAGTATACCTAGCAAGGCAAAACTACAGAACAATTGAAAATGTGGAGAAAATGCTACTTTAGATACTTCATGTCTGCATGGTCTTATGACTGTCAGAAGTATCACATTCCAAAAAACTTCACAAAATTGAAAGATCAAAATAACAGGGTTTTCTGTCTTTATGTGCTATGCATATCAATTTATTTTATGAGTAATTCATTTAAAAGAACAGCAAAGTTAATTATAAGTATGTGCAAACATATATTTTTTTTGTTATCTACTGCAAACATCTTATTTTCAAACACATTATTTGTGATATATAGACAAGTATGGAGAAAGTGAACCACACATTGTCCTTAGTATATAGAAATTCCAGGACACTGACAAGATAAAATATGATACTGCATATTTGTCATGGTATGCTATATATCATTCTAACCTAGTAGTTTGCGATTTCAGAAATGTTTCTTTTTTTTTTTCTTAATGTTACTCAGTTTGAAATTAGCTGTCTAAAACTACTATTAACACCAGCAAGGCTTCCCTTTAAAAAAGAAAGAAAAGTGCACTTGCCTTGATACAATAACAAAGTCTTCTACATTCCCTTTAAAACAGTGGATTTGTTCCAGGGTGAGACACATCATTTCAAACAAAGGAACTCTGGCTAATTTCCCCTAATATTTCTCCATGCTTTAATCTTATCCAGAAAACAACCATTTTCAGAATGCAAAACATCAAATAACTTTAATGATGTATCACTATGATTACATATCATATTATAGGACTTCTTCAAAATATAGTGTCAGCTTAGAATACCAAGTACCAATGACTTTGTTTTGGTGTATTTCTAGATCATTTTAAAATGAGGCAGAAAAGTTGCCAATATTCCCCACATTTCCTTATCATAGAAAATCATTTTCCATTCAGGTCTTGTTGAATCCAGAAATATTTTAAAATGGTGACTTCCATTGTCATGTAGTTTGTTGTTTCTGGGCAGGGGGGAGAGATGGAGAGAGAGAGAGAGAGAGGGAGGATCATCCAGCAGAAGATATTTTTGCTTTAACAGTGAGTTTTGTACTTGGGAAAAATTGCAGATGTTGTTTCCAGTTACATAGGACTCATGTTAAAAGGCAGTGCTAACTGCAGAGACACACGGCTTCTAACACAGCCTCATCCACATTCAGGTATTATCCATCTGTTAAGTGCTGTCTACCAGGGAAATTGACTGGCTTCCTTATTTTGAAATAAGTGTTCCATTATAGCTAGGTTGATATAATTCCAATCAGTATAACATACTTTGTATTGACATTTCACAGGTAAACACCTTCACCAGGTAAAAGGAAGTGAATAAAAAATCAGGCCAGTTTAGTTCAACTAATACTTTGGTTGCATATTAATGGGAAATGTAGAAGATCACATATTCTTTCTCCCCCTGTCCCAGTCCCCTCAGAACATTCTCTTACAATAAAGGTCAACATTTTGTTCATAATTTAGATTACTTTAGACAGGATTTTTTTTTACTATCAGTTTGTACTACTTTGAAAATCACCATCAAACAACAATAAAAAGAAAATCGAATGAATTATTGTAATATTTTATTTTGGTTACCTTTTTCACCATAATTGTGGGTGAGATGCTTGATACTGAAACAATATTAATTAATCAAATAAAATATTCTAGTCATCAGGTTTTTTGACAGTGATAACAGTGGAAGTGTGACAAGGAATTTCAAATACTCCTGAAACAGCTACTTAGTATTGCTGTAACAGTTTAGGTTTAAATGGTTGGCAAAGCTGTCATTTACATCTACATTTGAACAATGAAAATGTGTGATGATTCAATTTTAAACCGTCAATACACTGAAACAAATACCGATTCTACTTGATTAAGTCAAAGTAATGGTTGAGATAATTTGCTTACTTATTTTAGCCTAAATTCATTCACCTTCCAAACTAAACATGAAATGTACTAGACCCTCCAAAAATCATTTGTTGTTAAGGTAACTAGGATTTTTTTTTAAAGGTGATAACATTCTCCAGTCTTTAGTATTCTTCTCACTGGTCATGTCTACATGAGACACTGACTGTGCAGTTGTTACTACACAGCCATTTAGCCCTTGTGTACCCAAGTGCTAAATGACTGTGCAGCAACCAGAGTTACTGTGCAGTAGTGTCCCCACTCATCTTCCTGGTGATGCAGACTGCAGTAGCTTGTTACTACCGTGCAATAGCTCATTACTATGTACATCGTATCATGGTTTATGCCCCATGACGCTACTGTGCAGTAGTAACAAGCTACTGAGCAATAAGAATCTCGTGTAGATATGGCCACTGAACATATCGTTTCTTTATGAGAATCCTTTTCAGTGGCCAGGTCAACACATGCACTTAACTGAAGAGTAGACTAATTAGCTGCAGAGTGAAGTGTCAGCGTGTAAGCATGTGATGCTATTAGGCTTCAGTAAACTAATTAATGGTGCCATAGGATAGTACTGTCAGGGACAGTACTATTTTATGGTGAGGTAATTTACTGTGATTAAATGCACATATTGACTCTGACTGCAGGTGTATATTGTGCCTGGTCAGATCAGCCAGAGGGGGTCCAGATGCCTGCCTACCATCTAGCCACATGCTCTGCACTTTCAGCACCATTACACCACAGCCAGCCCCTCCACCACCTGATGCACCCACCCAGAGTCTGGTGCTGACCCCGATGCCCCCTGATATTAGGAGTGGGTTCAATGTAAACTGCTCTGCCCCAATTCAAATTGCTGCTTCCCCAGGTACACATGTAGATACTGTGCCTGGGAATAGTTTAGCCTGCCTCAAACTGCTTCAGAGTTTATTGTTTTGAATTAATTGCATGTGTAGATACACCCAGTTTTGCTAAAATGAAAATATGTCCTGCCATGCCCATACCATATACCCAGACTATACCATACCATATTCCTTTAAATTATTGCAATATGATACAAATATAAGTATATACATTATATATATGTTTTCTTTTTAAAAATAGTGGGATATATTCTTAAAGGGAATAATACAATTAAAGTATGTATTATTTATATCATATATCTATTTTCACTTTCAGTAATTAGAGAAATTAGCACTACTGTTAGGAAATCAGATTTTATATCATTAGGAAAGGAACTGGAACTGAATGGTCAGCAAATGTGGTCCTAGTTTTCCATAACACTAAATAATTGTAAAATCATTGAGTGTGTTGGCCTCAGGCCATCTGAAAACATCTCATTTTGCTGAATGTATTTTGAAAATGGGCATGGTATTTAAAAACAAAAACCCCATGCTTTACATAAATTCTCAGAATGGTCAATATGAGTAAAAGTCCTCCACAACCATTAATGGGTTACAACATAACTGAGATTTTCAGATGACGAAAAGAAAGACTCTATTAGGGTTAGGTAATTTATACAGGGACAATTTCATTTAATTTACATCACAAACTGCAGAGAGTCATTACAGATGGATTTTTTAATTTTACACTTTTCCTACAGACAACTAATCAGAAAGCTGTTCCTTCACTTCAGATGTAGGCAGTCAAGGCAACCTGATCACCCCAGTAGTAGAGAGCACATAGTTTAGAAATGAAAAAATAATTCTCAAAGGGCGCACACGTGCCATTTTCTACTATATTTTGTGGACAGATTTTTTTCTTAATCACAAAAGTAAAAGTAAAATCTTAAAATCAGTTTGTTTTCTGCCTTAGCTAGGCAGAAATTATCTTAAAATCTAAATCATTAAATTAATCTTCTATTTGTAGAAGGGTAACATTTAATAATTAACTAAGTAACTTAAATTAAGCTACTAGCACTTTAGGTACTAGTGAAAAAATAGCCTCAAAACAACAAATATACAGACCATAACCTAATTACTATGAACATGAACAGTAATTAATGGTTTATTTTTTAATTTATATAGAATTTACTTGTGAATGTTTGATTCCATTGCAACACTTGTTCCTCTAGGTTTCTTTGCACTTCAGACATTTTTTTTTTATGGCATCACTTTCTGTATGAGTTGGCATTAGAAGAAAAATGGATTAGCCTTTAGGACTGTTCATATATGTTCTTTTTTAGGTTTAGTCTGGACTACAGCTGTAATTATATACATGTGGATGTCTGTAGTCTGAATTAAAGTAGACTCCAATCCAATTAACTAATCCTCATTGAATGAGGATTAAAGTTAATGCATACTAAGGCAGTCTGAATCAGGCAATTTAAACTATATTAACTAGCATTTATACACAGCATTGCTTTTAGCAAAAAAAGTCCTTAGGAACTCAGATAAGAAGATAACCATTGCAAATATTAATCCCTGCAAGGTTCTTTGGGTAGATATGTTAACTTAGTAGAAATGTATCACCTAATAAAAGATATCATATCTACCCAAAGAACCTCATCTGCTTATGTCCTTACACCAACATGGCTACAACCAACAACCCTAATCCCTGCAAAGGAAACTCAACGGAAAAAGTAGAGGCTATCAGGAACAAAGTACCACCTTTTCAAAGTCAAATGTGCCAACAGCACCTCACCCTCCTAAGTATCGGGTCAATTGCACCTTCTGGAACAAAACTTTAGATAACTGTAACAATGTAGCGGTGCTTACTGTGGCAAAGTGGGGGTCACTGACTAGCCACAAAGCTAGTTTCCCACTTGCCTCTGGGCATGCCACCCAGCAGTCTCACCTGCCATGCCTTGTTGTAATTAATTAGGTTGTTAATTAAGGTGGGAGGCTTCCCATTTTACACTGTGATATTGGGGGGGCTATCTGCCGTTCCATTCCACCCTACACTGCAGCCCAAGCCTCAAAGATGTCATTGCAGGCAGCTGACTCAACAGTCCCCTTTGCCCATTAACTGTGGCACCACTCATGGGTCCTTTGTCTTCCATAAGCCCTGGCCCCGTCTCAGGCCAGTTCAAACTGTGGGATGCAAATCAGTTAATGTGATGTAGAAAATGCTAAAAACGTCTTCAAATGGCCTAGAACTCTAATATATCAACAAGAAGAGAGAATTTGATTCTGCCAATTTCTGCTTCAAGGTGATTTCAGTGATGATGAAATTTTTTTTCAGCATCAATAGAACATGAATTAAGAAAAATACCCCTCCTACAGAGCCTACTACAGTAAAAATATGTATGCAGTTGCTTAATTAATCCAACTGAAGTCAGTAGGATTATTCATATACTTTAAGCATATGTTTAAATGTTTTTGTGGACTAGAACCTAATATAATAGGAACATTTCTACCTATTCATATGCCGCTTCATAAACTCAATTCTTATTCTTGTCTGTATTAGGGACCTTAGGGTATGATTAAGTTTTGAATTTATACTACATAGTAGAACCTAGATATTTTTAAGGATTAGGTTCTTACTTCCTTGACACCACCCCCCCAATAAGATACAAGATTTGTTCAGTATCCAGGGTAAACAAAATCACAATAAACAGATGCATAAGACTACTCAGGTCTCTAGTTGTTTGCTGGTTTGCTCTGGCTTTTATTTTAAAGAGTAATGGTCCTCCAGTGAGCTGTGTGGGACTTCTAATGGGATGATTGCTGAAATGGAGCCATGTGGAGTAATACACAGATGGCTGAGTCATTTTTAATTCAGCATCCTCCTGTGGGTAAAGCAGATTGTGAACTAAATGGATAAGAATGATCCAGGTTCTACTGAGTAGACAATGTAAAATGGTATCAGTGGATGCATCACATGCCATTAAGGTGACATGATGAACTGTGGCACAGTTTGCACTAGAGTTTATCATTACACCTTAACATCATGTGTAGATATCCAAACTGCTGTGCCCAGGACCGCAACAATTTGACCTGGGGTAGAGCAGCCATGAGCTGGCAGGGAGCCAGTTGGTTAGCTCCAGGCTCTGTTGGGTGGTGGAGGAGCTGGCTGGGACATGAAAGGCAGCGTTGGGTGGTGGAGAGGCTGGCTGAGATATGAGAGTGCCCTAGTAAGTGGAGTCCTGTGGCTAGGCAGCAGGCAGGGATCTGGCACTCTGCTGCCTGGGCTGACTGGGTACAATGTACACCCAAGTCAGTGTTTACATGCACGTTAAGGTGCAAGTATTTTCATGGCTGTAAGACACTACTGTCCCCAACAGTGGGAAAAATAATTTGCTGTGGTCTAATAGCATTGCATGTGTAGACTGTGATGCTTTACACTGCAGCAAATTAGTCTACTGCACAGTTAGGCACATGTGTAGCTATACTCAGTATAAATAAGGATCAGGCCTTTGCTTACTTTGCTTTCTATGGTAAAGTACACTTGTATGACATCAATTTTTCCAAACAAATTATCTTAAATGACAAAATTGTGACTTTGCCCCTATCAAGAACCATTAAAGCGATAGTACAGCAGGCCTTTATCTAACTTTAACTTTTTAAATATATGAGAGACCAAGTGAAAGTTCACCTTATGAATGGCAAAAAACCCCAACATTTTGTTACTTTAATAGAAGCCACAGAGAAAGTTTCTAAGCAGAGCACTGGGGGAGAAAAATGTTATGGAGTGTTTATCAAGAAGCTGTTTCAAGACAATGGTCTTTTTAAACAATCAGTTCCAAAGTTCTTCAATGCATTATAGGTTTTTAACTCAGAAAGTGCCTTTTACTAGTACTAATAAACTATCCCAGGAAAAATAGAATTTATAATCTACATTTAGAAAATTCAAATAATTGACACGCAGGAGCACTCGGGAGCCAAGAGCAGCGGGGAGAGGAGGGATCCAGGCACATGTATGTCCCGCACGCAAGTGTGCTCCCTTATCAGACCAGAGGCAGAGTCGGATGCAGTAGCAGCTGATCCCCCTAAGGTAAGTGGGCAGAGGGACTGGACACAGCTGAGCTGGATCCGGAGGGGAAGCCCGTCGGATCCAGAGGGGAAGCCTTCTGGATCCCTCTTAGCTGAGCCGGTAGGGAGCCACGCTTCCGAGCCACGCCGTGCAAACAGAGTATGCAAACAAGCACGCTCTGTAAGAGCGTGCCAGCGTTTGTGTCAACATTTGCACCGGCAGGTGAGCAGGAAGGGCCAGGACGGAGACTCCTACTAGGGCAGGGCAAAGGCACTGCACTAAGCTAAAAACAAGCAGCAGCTCCTATGATGGTGTTGACGTGGAGTGCTGCCAGGGCCCCTGCCCAGGGGGAGCAGCCTACCCAGGGCTTGTCTGAGGCCTCCACCCACACAGAGCCCACGGGGGAACTGGCGTCCCCCCACCCCCTGGCTTGTGGGGGTTTCATAGTTTCATAGTTTCATAGATTAAGGGTCGGAAGGGACCTAGTAGATCTTCTACCCCGACCCCCCGCCAGGGCGGGAGAACAACAAAAAACCCCAAAAACAAGAAACGGGACTCATTTGAGTCCAGCCAGGTAGGCATCCAGCCTCTTCTTAAAGACCCCCAGGGTAGGGGCCAGCACCACTTCCCTTGGAAGTTGGTTCCAGCTCCTAGCCACCCTAACTGTGAAGTAGTTCTTGC